>NC_072490.1:6530530-6833560 GCF_027574615.1 Eptesicus fuscus | reverse complement strand
CCTGACAAAGTTCTAGAAGACATGTGGCCGTCTTTGGAAACTGCCACCTACTCAGTCAAGTCTTCCCCCACTAGAATATCATCTCCACGCAAACCACTTCTCACTTGTTCATTGTTGCAGCCCCAGTGCCTGGCATGGTGCAAAAGCACATAGTAGGTGATCGATCCACGTTTTAGAATGAATAAATAAAGGTTTTTCTTTCGAAGAGTCATCTGAGCGCAGCTCTTCTCCCTCTAAGTGTATTTACTGCTCCAGCCCTTGATTTAGTCCTGGTCTGCTCCGGAGGAAGCCCAGTGCTCGCACTAGAAGGTAACTAGCTTTTGTTTTGTTTTTTGTTTTGTTTCTGGTTGGGGAGTGGGCGGGGTTGGGGGCCACAGGGAGTGGAGTTACTGGGGATTGAGAAATGTGTAGCCGGAGAGATTCTGGAACAGTGTTCTCCTTGTAAGGGATGTTGAAAACCCAGTCTGTTTTTTCGCATTCTGAACCCTTGAAATGCCCAGGAGAGGACTGTGGTTTTGTCCTCCAGGCCACGGGGAGCAGGAAAATGGCCCAGTGGGAATGGAGCTTTGGAGGGGTACCTCCAGCAGCAGTGGGAGGGGCGGGGGGCGGGTTGTGATGCCTCAGGAGCCTCAGCAGAGCCCACAGGCCGGTAAGGATGCACAGATTCTCCCTGCGGTGCGATGGGTGAAGGGCCTTCCACTTGTTCTTCCCAAAGCCCCGAGGCACATCCCGCTTCTTCTCATTTTCTCCTTTTCCACGAGGGGCGTGGGCAGAGGGGCAAGCCCAGCCGTGTCCCTGCCCCCGACCTCACCTCCATCTGTCTGGCTTCCCAAATCTCTCCACTGTTGTCCTGAGAGGTTGGATGTCATGTTGCGGCAACAGCCATCCCAATGTTCTCCCCACTTCTAGTGCCGCCCCCAAACAGTCAATCCTCCAGTCCAGCCCCACAGCTCTCCCCGCCATCTCTACCGTAAAGCCCACACCAGATCATCAGGCCCTCTGGTGCAGCTGCTTCCTGCCTCTCCCCATCCTCTCTCCCGTGAGAATCTACCTTCTAGGGGCTGTAAGGTTCTATACGGGGCTGTCAGGCCACCCTGGCTTTGCCTAGGGTCAGCTTACTCATTGGGCACAGCAGGCATGTTTTGGGCCAACCATATTTTTAAGCGCCCGTGAAATGTTTTACTTTCTTTTTTTTCAATTTAATTTTTATTTTTGTTAATCCTCAACTGAGGATATTTTTCTATTGACTTTCAGAGAGAGTGCAAGGGAGGGGGAGAGACACAGAGAGAGAAACATTGATGTGAGAGAGACATCGATTGGTTGCCTGATGGGTTGCCTCCCACACGCACCAGGATCAGGGCTGCGGATGGAGCCTGCCACCAAGGTACGTGCCTTTGATGGGAATCCAACCAGGGACCCTTCAGTCCACTGGCCCAGTGGTCGGCAAACTCATTAGTCAACAGAGCCAAATATCAACATTACAACGATTGAAATTTCTTTTGAGAGCCAAATTTTTTAAACTTAAACTTCTTCTAATGCCACTTCTTCAAAATAGACTCGCCCAGGGCCGTGGTATTTTGTGGAAGAGCCACACTCAAGGGGCCAAAGAGCCTCATGTGGCTCGAGAGCCGCAGTTTGCCGACCACGGCACTGGCCCACGCTCTATCCACTGAGACCGGCTAGGGCTGTTTTACCTTCTTTTAAAATCAGAAGGAAAAAAAAAAAGAAAGAACTTTTAGGTAGAAGAAAATGTTTTAATACATAACAATAACATACCGTATTTTCCGGCGTATAAGACGACTGGGCGAATAGAAGATTTTCCTGGGGTAAAAAGTCGTCTTATACGCCGGAAAATACGGTATGTATGTATCTTTATACCACAAGCTGGTAAAATATAGTTTAAAAAAATATCTTTATGGAGGAAGGAGCCCAGGCAGGCAAAAGTGCCTACGGCTTACAATAATCATAACGCAGCCCTGGGTTTGCTGGCGCTGTGCGGGCCTCACCCCCTGAGTGTCCACCCTGGAGACTTGGTCTTGGAGACTCAGCTCTGAGGCAACCTCTTCAAGGAAGCCAAAGCCACGGAGAGTGTCCTTTGAACGCTCCACCTTATGAAATCCTGTAGTTTAGATAATCCGGTTGTAACCTTTCGGTTTTGTGCGTCTCTTCCTCACTCTACTGTTAGTATCTGCAGATCAACACCCCTCCCCCGCTCCCCCCCTTTTCTCCATCTGGGTACCTGCTCCCCACCTTTGGCAGAGCTGCCGAGTTGGAAGCCAGCTGACTTCAAAGAAAACACTAGCAGAGGCTCAGCCTGGGGGCACCCGGGAATAGCCCCCCTGGCCCCAAACCAGGAACGCGGGGGGCGTGGCGTGCGGGTGCCTGGCAGCCAGCCTGGGGGCGGGGAGGGGGAGGAGGGGCGGGTACTCAGGTCCCGCAGGCGGCGCTGGGCCACACGCCCCTGCCGGCTCCACCCGCCCCTGATCGCGAGAAGGAAACTGGCTCGGCGCCTCCCTCTGCTCGGCCCATGCTCCCCCCACCCCGCCGACGCACGTCTTTCCTTCTCCCCGCCCGCCTACCCTGTTAGGTTTCTTAGGAAAAAGTGCTGCTGAGAATTCCCAGAAGGTCCCGGACGTGAAGTCACTGGTGTGAGGTCACCGAGCCGGGTTCCAGGAATCAGATGCTTGTGGGGGAGGCAGGAAAGAGCAGAAACGAGGGAGAGGGTGCAGCCCTGGTTGTCGCTGGCCCGGGGGCAGCCTGGCCGGCTGGGTCCCAGGCTCCATCTTCAGCCCGGCCTGGGCAGTTCTGAGGCAGGGAGAGGTTCCGAGGAAAAGAGGCTTCGCTCCTCCCACAAGTCAGAAATGCTAATGAGACACAAACGTACCGGTCTGTGTTAACCAAGGTCTGGATGTTGGCGCTGGTGGGCCAACAGGAGGTAGAGGTGGTGGGGCGGGGGGTGTGTGTGTGACTGGCTGGGCCTTCCAGTTTGGAGAACAGCTTGGCCATCCGATCAGAATTTTAAAGGAACATACCCTTTGGCCCAACCAATTGCTCACACATAGGGATTTATCCAAGGGACACAAGCACAAGGATAAATGCCTAAGATGGTTCATAGCAGCGTGGTGTGCAATACCCAAGATTGGAAGCCACCTTAATGTCCATCCACAGGAAGCGGATTAAATGAAGCATAGGGCACTCGGTGCCCTGGGATACTGTGCCGTGTGGAAAAGAATGAGGCGGTTGTGTAGGGGCCCAATGTCCAAGCCGTAGTGTTGGGGAAACAAAACTGGGGAGCATCCTCTGACCTCCTGTCCGTGCCCCTCCCCGCCTTGTGACGTTTTAAAGATATATATATATATATTCATTTAATAAATATATATTGAGCACCTGCCACGTACCAGGCATCTTGCAGACACTGGGGATATAGCAGTGGTTCGTGTAGGTTACGGAGGTGGGGGTAAGCAAATGTGCTGTGAAGGGAATGGGAGTGAGGAGTTCAGAAAGTGCGGGAGGTCCTGCTATTTTAGACGGGATGGTCAGGGAAGGCCTCGTGCACAAGTTGACACTTAAGCAGAGAATGAGGGGAGAGAACTTCGGGTATCTGTCAGGCAGAGGGCAGAGAAAGTGCAAAGGCCCGAGGCAAGAGTTTACTTGGAATGCGAGGAGCAGTGGGGAGTCCAAGCACAAGGGTCAAGGGGCAGAGTGATAGAAGGGAGTGTGGCCAGGTTGGGAAGGTGCGGGAGTGGGGGGCGGGGGGCAGGGGAGCATGGAGGCCTCCGTAGGGGGTTTAGCTTTCATGGGAAACCAGGGGAGGGTCTTAAGCAAAGAAGGCCACGATCGGACTTTAATAGATCACTCTGGCCGCTGCGTGGAGATAGATGACAAAGGGTTAAGGGTGGAATCCGAGAGCCCAGGGAGGAAGCTGTTGCAATCATCCAGGGGAGACACAACAGTGGCTGGACAAGGGTGATAGAAGATGTCAGTGATGTGCTTGCTTCTAGATGTACTTTGATAGTCGAACTGATAAAATTTGCTGATAGAACAGCTGTGCCTGTGAGAGAAAGAGGAGTCAAGAGCGATTGTGTAACTATAAGCATGGAGGTGTCACTGACCAGGACAGGGAAGACTGTGGGAGGAGCAGTTTTAGGGAGTGGGGTAGGGAGTCAGTAGTCTGAGCTGCTTCTGTGGGTCAGGGGTTCAGGGGTGACAGAAATATGAGCGTTGTTTGGAATTTGTAGCAGGGAGGGTCCCAGAGGGAAACAGCCGGGCGCACTTGGGTTGAGAAATCTGAGAAGGGTTGAATAAAAGCACTCTTTACAGAAGTGTAGTGGGGTATAGAGGAACGGGAGGGCCATGCAGGACCCCAGGGCTAATGGCAGTGCATAGTTCCGAAGGGGGAGAGGCGGGAGTTGCTGGAACCTGGGGACAGAGAGAGCCTAGTAGAAAAGACAACATCCAAACTTGTGTGATTTCATCCAAGGAAGGAGATTTATTTTCGATTTACAAGTTTGCACGTTGCCAACTGACAAGAGCTGAGGCCCTTGGTGGAGGAGTGCAGCCAGTCCATGGCGACCCTATAGGGAGAACATATATCCTCACCTCACTCTCCTCCCCGGCCTCCACACGCATGTCTGTGTTGGCCAGTGGTCAAACCCCATGGGGAGCCAAAGGGCAAGGGAGTCACTGATTGGCTCATACAGGTCAGCCCCCAGGCACAGAGCAGGGCGGGGAGGAGGCTGGAGAGTGGGTCTGGAACAGCGAGTGAACAGGCCCAGCACAGGGTCATCTGATATGCGAAGCCATGGCTGGAGAAGGGGCCACTTGGGGGGCTGGATATAGGTAGGAAAGGATCGGAAGTCATTGCCCTGGGGTCATCTGATATTTAGAGATTGAGAGATAAAATAGAACTGGGAAAGGATCCTCCAGCAAAGCAATGGGTGAGACAGGAGGACAGAGAGTCCTGTCATGGCCCAGTGTCACAAATGTGTCTAGGAGGAGAGAGGGAGGGAGGGGCAGGGAGGGCCGGGACAAATGGCCCCCATAGGTCAAGTAGGATGAGGTGTGAGTGTACATAGACTGTTTCTGGAAAGAGACTAAAAAAAAAAAACAAAACAAAAATAAAACCTCTTAATAGGGCCTCTAGTAGAGGGCCCAAGGGTAAGCCGAAGGAAGAAGACGTAACTTTTCATTTTCTTCCCGTTTGGATATTTTTAACCATGTACATATATGAGTTTTATCAAAGGTATGAAAATATAATTTAAAAAAAAAAAAAAGACTCTCCATGGCAGGAAAGATACAATTTTACAGAAAGTAGATCGTTTTCCCTCATTGCCTGGGGGAGCACTGGGTCTGAGGAAGAGAACTGAGGGAGCCTGGGAGGGCAGCCCAGAACAGAGGTGCTAGAAGGTTCTCTCTGGGTTAAGTTCTGCCAATGGCTTTAGGAGCAGTGACACCAAAAATTTGGTGTGAGCCATGTCCTGTTGCTCACTGCAATCCCCTGTGATTTGCACCCCTCACCCCGCTTCTGCCCCACCCAAGATGTCAGGAGAACTTTCATTCTTCACATCTTAGTATCTTTCCAATAATTGTACATGTCATGCTTTAAGATTTTTAATCTTGTGCATAAAAAAAATCTGCTTCTTCGGACGAAGTTGCACACGCTTGGAGGAGAGCAAGTCCCCTTAATTCCGATGAAGCTGTGCTTTAGGCAGGTGACTTCTCTGCAGAGTCTGACTCCTTTGGATCAGAAGCATTTTTTTCCCCCCCAGTTAAGAATCAGCTCCAGGTGAAAATTATTTCAGGATTGTGCACTGATTCTGATCTCTGTTGCAGATGCTGAGGATGGTGACCCACTTAAGGGTCCCAGCAGAACCAGACTCTCAGTAACCTCAGCACAACTAAGGAAGCTTCTCACCAGCTGGAGGGCTGAGGCTGGGGCTGGGGAGGCGGGGGGTGCCCTGGGAAACCTGTGCCCCTCCTTTCCTGGGGTTGCTACATTGGGCGGGGAGGGGAGACTCCCAAAGGAACAGGCTTGTGACTTTTCTAACTCAGGGTTTCTCCCAAACGAAGGTCCCGGAAAGGTAAGGGAGCCACCGGCCCATCTCCCCTCTCGGGGACTGTGAGATGCTCACTCTCCATCTCCCACTCCAGAATAGCTCAAACTTCTCAGTGTGCCCTCGCCTTTGAGTCTTGTCTGTCTCTGTCCTGCTGAAAAAGAAAATTCCAGGAGAGCAGAGACCTTGTCTGTATTATGTGCCACTAATGATCCATGACTAGAACAGTCTCTGGTGTCGTAGTTCAGTAAACAGCTTGGCAAAATGACTTTTCCGCAGCTCAGCCTGGATTTCAAGGAAGAAGTCTGAAACACTCTCCTGACCATCCATCACTACACACATTCTCTCCATCATCGTCTCAGAACAGGGGTCCTGGGCTGGCAGCCTGCACCCCGTGGTGGACTGGAGCCACCACCAACTGCCTGGAGAGCTGAGTGTGCCCATCTCTTCCCAATTTCACCTGCAGTGCCAGTAGCTTGAAACCAGCCACGGTAAGAGAATTGACACCACGGAAATGGGAAAACACAGCAGATTATGACCTTTTCTATCCCCCCTCCGCCCCCCAGAGAATTGGTTGTTAAACATGTATCAGCTCACTGCTGCCTCGGGTCCTGTTTCTGCCACTGACAGGTCCTTTAATCCAGACAAGTTAGTCACTCTGAGCTTCCATTCTCCCTAAGACGGCGATCCCACAGAACCTACCTAACAGGACCGTCTGGAGGATGACATGTGATTACCGTCCTGTAATGTCTTTAGCACCATGCTTGGCTACTAGTAAATACACAATCCACTTTAGTATCGTTCAGCTTATCTATTGCTGCATAACAAAACCGCCCGCGCAAATTAGTGGCTTAACACACAAGGTTTATTTTGTCCAAGAATCCATATAGTATGGGCAGGACTTGGTGAAGATAGCCCATAACCCATAACTAAAGAGGCATGAAGGCTGGGGGTTGGGATCATCTGAAACCAGGCTCACTCATACATCTGGCATTTGAGGCTGGCTGTCAGCTGGGACCTCAGCTGGGGTTAGATAGAGATCAGAACACCCACACATGGCTTCTCCGGGTAAGCTGGGCTTTCTCACCATATGGTGGCTGGGGTCCAAGGCTGAGCATCCCAAGAAAAAGCCAGCCCATAGCTGTATCATCTTTTTTTTCTTTTTTAAACTTATCTTGGAAACCACACAGTATCATTTCTTCCACAATTTGATGGGAAACAAGTCACTAAGGCTGCCTGTATTCAAGGGGAGAGGAATTAAATACTCCCTTTTGATAAGAAGATTGTGAAAGAGTTTGTGGACATTTTTAAACCATCACAGCTAATATGATTATTGTGGCCCTTAGCATAGTTTAAGTTCTAGTAAGTGAACTGCCCTACTTCTTAGCCTCAGCTCCCTGTGGAAGGGCAGGGATTCATTAAGGTGCCTGCACCCCGCTGCTCCCCACGGGAATCCTGCAGAGTTCACAAAGGTTACAGAAGCGAATTTCCTCTCCTAGGAGCTGGCCCTGACCTTGGTGCTCCGGCTTCTTTGGATGCCATCCCTGCTTGCCCCATAGAAACTAAGGAGAGGGACCTGGGCAGGGCAGGTGGTTTTACCAGCAGGACCATGACCTCCACTGGCTGTACTCATCCTGGGGCTGTGGGTGACCATGAGGGTAAGTTATTGGCTTAAATAAACTCACTCACAAGCCTGCACTGAAGTTGGGATGGCAAGGTCACTGTCTGGGAGTCAGGTCATGGGCTCGTGGTCTGACTTCTTCCTTGGCCTCAGGTTCCCCACTCTGTCAGTTGGGAGTAAGTATAGGTCTATGGGTTGGGCATTTGGAACAAATCATCTTATTATTTAGGAAGCTGGGCTGGAAGCCAATTTCTTCTTCTGGCAATGGTTGCCCAGGTCACAAGCTGCTCTCATAGGAAACAGGGAGAGACAAGGCAGAGAGAAATCTCCCGCCTTCTTCTGTGGGACATGAATCCTTCTCACAGTGTGTTTGAGATCCACAGACCTGGGGCCTAACCCCAGAGAAAAGTGTGTGTGTGTGTGTGTGTGTGTGTGTGTGTGTGTGTGTGTGTGTGTGTGATGTTGGGGTGACTTCTTTAGGAAAGACCCAGAAAACCTTCATTTCAGTGATGGGGCAGGGAATAGGAGGAGCACCCACAAGAACTGGAGAACAAGCTGGGAGGGGGGGCTCGGGGGGATGAGAAGGTGCAAAGGGGTCATGCCCAGGCCCCATCTGGCCTCAGCTGCCCCTCCTCTTGTTCCTCTCCAGCCCAGTTTATGGCGGCAGTTTCCTGTCTTCTCTCAGCAGCTCTTCCAGGTGAGCCTGAGAAAGGCTGAGGGCCCCGCGTGCCACGCCTGAGTCAGGGAGCTCTATCAGACCCTCTAATACAGCCCCAAGGGCATAGGACATCGGCCTGTGCTGGTTCCCTCACAGGGAGCTCCAGGACCAACCGGGCTGCCTGTGACACAGTGTGACCCTCGGCACATCAGGTCCCCCACACCAGGCCTCAGTTTTCTCATCTGTAAAATGACCAGAGTTGTCTAAAGCAGTTTTCCTTAAAATGAGGCTCATGAATCTCACGGTCAGCAAGGGTATTTCAGAGCAAAATCCAGCCTGGGGTTTTTGCTCTGAAATACCCTTTCCCCAGAAGCGGGCCCTGAGACAAAGATGTGAGTGTGGGTGTTTCGCTTGGCAGGTGAGCCCAGGAAGCACCAGTGGAGGAAAGAGAAGGTGCACAGTGAAGGAAAGGGACCAACCCAAGGTGTGTGGATGGGCTTTTGCAGTTACGGCTCAGTCCCACTGGGACCTCCGGGACGCGGTGTGGGACCGCCTCAGAGCCCCCCACCCCAGCCCACTAAGGGTAAGGGCTGCAGCCAGGGGAATCGGCTCCCTGGCACTCCCAGCCTGCCCTGTGTGCCAGCTGAGCACAGTTCTGAGGCCAGAGAAATCCCCCGGGGCTGAGAGTTGCGTGTGTTTACGGGGAGAAGCCATCAGCACACGTGAGTGCGAGGGCACAGAGGAAGGTGTGGCAGGGTCTGCTACGCAGACAAGCGATTTTGTTCATGCACATTTCACAAATGTGAGATCAGCAATAATTTCCATAGAAACCCATTACCTTTGTAATAATTATCATGGCCTTGTAGGTGCACCCGTGCCACCAGAACGGAGTTGGCCAGTTGAGCTCGGTTCATTTTTAGTAAAAAGAATGCCCTTAACTGTAGTTCAACTTGCTAAAATATGATTATTTTTTTATATTTATTGAGGTGACATTGGTCAACATGAACATATAGGTTTCAGGTGTGGGTCTCTATGTTACAAGATCTGTATATGGCACCATGTGCCCACCACCCTAAAATATTATTTTTACACCATTTTCTTGTTATTGCTTACATTTGTTATATTTTCATTTTACGGGTACTATTATACAGTAGTATGGCCCCAAATCATAAAGATGGATCAGTAGTTCCAAAGAGGCTCATTAAAGCAAAAAAGCAGTATTGAAAATAGGAACAAAAACACTGCAAAATAAAATGTGATTATGTATAGCAGTATAGATGAGGTTGCAGAATGAGATAATTTTATACGAGCAGGGGAAAAAGTATGAATAAGAAAGACAGCTATGGGAATGAATATCTGCAATGGGATTTTGTTAGCTGGTAATACATTTCCTCGGGTCCCAAAGGCACTATCTATTATGCAACTTTGTCAAGTAGTGGCACAAAGCCCATTGAGACGTTTGCATCAAGTCTCTCCAGAATGTGGAAAGTACTGATGTCCAGTGTGATATCAATGCATTTTATCATTAAAGACAGAGAAAAGATCAAAACCAGAGAAGAGTCATTAAAGTTGTCCAACTTACACTGAAAACCAACACAATTCACACTATGGCTTGTGAATTGAGTCATAGGCTACTGAGAAATAGTATGATCAGAGAAAAAGTAGAGCAAGCCCTTGACAAAACTCCTCTATCAAACAACACTTTTGGACGTCACATAGAATCAATGGCACACAGTGTGAAAGAGCCATCGCTGTCCTGAGAGCTAGCAGACAATCGCTTTATTGTTGAATTAAACCACTTGTGGCAAGCCTTGTTCATTGTGGGTCCAGAATTTATGCCGTCCCTTCTTCCTTGATAACAGATCTCTGATTTTGATCCTTGCACCCAGATCTCCAGTCTCAGGCAATAAATGACAAGTGGCCTGAATCAATCATGACCAGCCCATTTTCCACGTTCCCAATCTCCCTTGCTGGTATAGGAGACCATGAGACCCAGTTCTGGCCAATGAAATATGATGGGAAGTCTGCTGAGGGTACTTCTATAAAAATTTTTGGATTTCAAAAAACAAACAGGCAAACATGCTGGGACCTCACTTCCCCTTTCTTCCTAACTTAACTGTGGTCATGATCCTGGGGCTGGCACACAAGGCCAAGCCTGAGAGTTCTAGACACCAGCACTGACATTACTGACGTGACTGCCTGTGAGTGGCTGCCTACTTCCAGCCTGCCTGTTCTGGCACAGAAGCAAACCTCTCTCTGTTCAAAGCCACTCTAATACGGTAGTTGACAGCATTCCTAATGGGCATACCGCTGATGTGTCTGCTCTCCAGATATTTGCAGAAAACATGAGAGAAAGGTACCGGATGACTTTTTGTTCTATTTGCAAGATAAGATAAACAAGGACCGGCTCGCCTGGCTCAGTGGTTGAGCATCGACCTATGATCCAGGAGGTCACGGTTTGATTCCCGATTGGGCCATATGCCTGGGTTGTGGGCTCGATTTCCGGTGTGGGGCGTGCAGGAGGCAGCTGGTCAGTAATTCTCTCTCATCATTGATGTTTCTATCTCTTTCTCCCTCTCTCTTCCTCTGTGAAATCAATAAAAAAAATACACACACACACACGCACTGAGTGGCCAGATTATTATGATCTCTGGACGCATAATAATCTGGCTACTCAGTGTGTGTGTGTGTGTGTGTGTGTGTGTGTGTGTGTGTGTGTGTGTGTATTAGAGGCCCGGTGCATGAATTCGTGCATGGATGGGGTCCGGCCAGCCTGGCCAGGGGAAGAAGACATGGGCGGTTGGCCGACCTGCCTGCTGGTTGAACTCCTGGTCAAGGGGACAATTTGCATATTAACCTTTTATTATATAGGTTATATACTGAGTGGCCAGATTATTATGCGTTCAGAGATCATAATAATCTGGCCACTCAGAGTGTGTGTGTGTGTGTGTGTGTGTGTGTGTGTGTGTGTGTGTGTATTAAGATGAATGAGCTATAGATCCCAGTTGGGTTTAGCCATGGGGAGCCTCAGCAAGAAAGGGAAAGGGAAGAGACTGAGATCAAGGCATTTAGTCCCCTGGGTCCCTGTCTGTGAGTCTCCATGTGTTGGATGCATCCTTCACCGAGGGGCCACTGAGCCTCCCAAGGCAGCCAGCCCACATTACTCGGTTCTCTCCTTCTGGTGAGCCTTTCCTCCCCTTTCCTCTCCAGGTAATAACAGCTCTGTTGGCGCTCATGCAGGTTATTGCACCATTCCTTGGGATGCTCCTACACTCACACGTCTGTGGATAGTCTTTTTGAAAATAAGCTTTCCTAAAAGTACCCTGTTTTTTGAGTGTGCTATTATGTATTGGTAACTGGCTGGTCAACCAGCATCAATTCACAGGTTTAAAAGAAAATACACACACACACACACACACACACACACACACACACACACACACATAACTTGCATGTGAACGCCAATCATACACCACTGTATTTATAAACACCAGCTGTCAGGCAACAATCTGGCTCCTGATCTCGGTATGTGTGGAAACAAATAGCAAGAAGGGTCAATGCCCTATATTCATGTCTTCTCTGACAGACTGTCTTTTCAGACACCGTGGGGAGAGATGGACAGCAAGTAAGAGACACTGTTAAACAGTATGCTGCCTGTTAAGGGAAATATATTCACATGAGGTTTTGATATGAGGCGATACAGCATCCCTTTGTGCTATCGCTCTTTGCTATAGGTGGTCAGCTCAAGCAGCATCTCAGTGGCATGTTCAGAATCTTGATCACTCCAAACTCTTGGCCCCAGGGCAAGACTATCACCATTTCTCACGTTGAAGATAAGATATCAAGAATTCAAAGACAGAACTTGAATTGCCAAGGCTCAGCCTTTGAGAATATGACTCCTTCCTACATATGAAGGGTTTTCTTCTCTTGGCAGAGAAGTAACTCAATAGAAAGGCAACCACTAGAAAAATTAAAAGCAGACTATAAACCTTCAAATCACCAGGCAAAAATACAAACACATGTGCGCGCACACATGCATATCAAAGAAAACAAAAAAATACACATAGTAAAACAGAGAACAGAGGAAGCATTGAAATAGAAAACACAGAAGATAAGATGACAGAATTAAGACTAATATATCAATTATATCAACAAATATAAATAGGACAAACCCGTCCTTATAATAGAAAAAAGGTTCTCACGTTGGATCAAAAAACAATGTCCTGTTGTGTGTTGTATAGAAGAGATACATCATTACCAAAACAACCTGGAAAAGTTAAAAATAAAATGTGAACCAGATAGAGAAGAAAATACTGAGCTGAGGCTGCAGTGCTACCATCAGTCAAGGGTAAATTTAAAATAAAAATGTTAAGTGAGACAAAAGGAAGTTAAACAGAAGAGAGAACAGTATCCATGTTAAGAATCTAGTTTTTAGAAATCTCTATGCACCAAATAGCATAACTTCAAAATCAAGAGTACGAGATGATAGTTGAGAATAAAAATACACAGAAGACGCAAGTAGAAATGGGGTGAAGAGTACCTTTTAATTGAGCACATCAGCTCATGAGCTAGTAAGAAAACAAAAGACATGGAGGAATGTGGAGCATCTGAATAATATTAAATATGATTGAGCTTGAGGTGCAAAAATCTCAAATAAAATACAAGCAATATAAATCATCAATATCTCAAAAAAGTCATCACCTCCAAGTAAGTTCATCGTAGTAACATTCAGGTGGTTCAATAATATTAGGGAATCTAATAAAATTGACCACATTATTAGATCACAGAAGAATGATATAATTTCTTCTCAATAGATGCCAAAAAGAGATTTGATACATATCTACATCTAGTCCTGCTTAAAACAAACAAAACCATAACAGAATAGCAAAAGTATGTATAGATGATGTGATTGGAAAAGATGATCACAATAATCAGAGACAATAAGAGAATTGAGGGTGGTTTCCAAGGTTAATATAAAAAACTCGGTAGCCTTCTTTTAAAAATACAACTTATCAGAAAATATAATAGCAAGAAATTGAAGTGACAATAGCACTCAAAAAGATAAAAAGTTCAGAAAAATATTCAAAAGACCTATAAGGGTCTTTACAAAGATAATACTAAAGTTATACAGGGAACATTCTATACTGTGCTTTTGAATAGAAGGACACAATATTAAAATGTCAGTGCTCCCGGCCCGGGTAGCTCAGTTTTTTAGAGTGTCATCCTGATACGCCAAGGTTGCCAGTCTGGGCACATACAAGAAACAACCATTGAATGCATACATAAGTGGAACAACAAATTAATATTTCTCTCTGTCTCTGTCTCTCTCTCTAAAAATCAGTAAGTTAAAAAAATTTTAGGGGGGAGGGGGGAGAGATCAACCAAAGGACTTGTGTGCATGCATATGAGCCTAACTAATGGTTAAGTTCAACAGGGGGTTGGGGCATCCGTGGGGAGGGGTGTGGGATGGGAATGGGGGAATGAGGACAAATATGTGACACCTTAATCAATAAAGAAATTAAAAAAAAAATTTTAATGTCAGTGCTCAATTAACACATTAATTCAATGTGATCCTAATTAAAATATATTGACCCTTTAAAAAGTGGAGTTAGAGGCACCAACCCCTGCAGTCAAAAGTCTGAATATAACTTCTGACTCCCCCAAAACTTAACAATAGTCTTCCCTCGGTATACACAGGGCATTGATTCCAGGACCCCCTGCAGGTACCAAAATCTGTAGATGCTCAAGACCCTTATATAAACTGGCACAGAACAATGCGCACAGTCAGCCCCCTGCATCCGAAGGCTCCCAACCGTGAGTTGAAAATACTGTTTTCCGTCAGTGGATGGTTGAGCCTTCGGATGCAAAGGATACAGAGGGCAGACTGTATATTTATTGAAAAAGTCTCCATGTAAGTGTGAAGTTCAAACCCATGTTGTTTAAGAGTCAACTATATTCATAGGACTTTTTTTACTTGTCAGTGGAAATTCCTAAAAAAAAAAAAAAGATATGAAACTCAACTGCAGAAATAAATAAGAGCCAGGAAAGCCCTGAAAAAGAAAAGTAACACGATGGGTTAGACCAGTGGTCGGCAAACTCATTAGTCAACAGAGCCAAATATCAACAGTACAACGATTGAAATTTCTTTTGAGAGCCAAATTTTGTAAACTTCAACTTCTTCTAACGCCACTTCTTCAAAATAGACTCGCCCAGGCCATGGTATTTTGTGGAAGAGCCACACTCAAGGGGCCAAAGAGCCGCATGTGGCTTGCGAGCCACAGTTTGCCAACCCTCGGGTTAGACCTATCAGATGACAAAACACACTATGAAATTATAATTTGTGAAGCAATGTGGTACTTAAAGATGAAATAAGTAGATATAACCCAGTGGACCAGAATGCAGAACCCGAAGCAGATCCCAATATACATGAGAAGTCAATTTCTGTTAAAGGTAACTGATGTGAAGGGGAAGGTAAAGTGGGAACCCTATTCCATTCCTTAAATCAAAATAAATTCCAAATGGATAAAGGTTTTAGTTATTAAAAATAAGACAATAAAATGCTAGAGAAAAGAACAGGTAAATTTATTTATAACATTATGATAGCAGTGCAGCACAACAAAACCAGGGTCCCTCAATTGACTATACAAACATTCAGAACTTCTGTATGGTAATAAAACATACTAGAAACCAAGGTAGACAATCAACCAGGAATAAGTGTAACATGTGTGACAGGCAGAAGGGCTTATTTCCTCAATCCTCAAAGACTTAAAACAACCCAACACAAAATAGGTAAAGACTTGTAAGCCAGCAGTTTAGAGAGAAATACAAATGGCTTATAAAAGTCTCAACTTCACTCATAATTAGAGATATGCCGATTGAAACAGTAAGATATCTTCTTTGTTTCTCCTATCAGATTGGCAGAGATCAGTAAGTTAGATAAGACCTAATGCCAGGGAGGGTGTTAGGAAACAGGCATGTTCAGCTACTACTGGCTGAGTGAAATTGGTGCAACTTTTGGGAGGATGATTTGGCAACATCTGTCAAAATCCTTTGACCCAGAATTCAACAGCTCGGGTTTTTAATCCACAGATCTATACTCAAAAGCCTTCCAGTTTAGCCCAGCCAGTGTGGCTCAGTGGTTGAGTGTCAATCCATGCACCAAGAGGTTGCCCATTCGATTCCTGGTCAGGACACATACCCAGGTTGTGGGCTCGATCCCTGGTAGGGGGCATGCAGGAGGCAGCCGATGGATGTTTCTCTCTCATCGATAAACAAGAATGTTCCCTGTAAGAACTTTCATGCCTACATCCGTAGCAGGAGCCTGGAGAAGTAAGTTCCTTTGAGTAGAAGGAGGAAGAGGGAAGGTGGAGATGGACAGGATTCTCCCCAGGACTGGAAGGATAGGGCTGTCCAGAGAGGGGTGTTTGAGCATCCTAAGGAGATAGGACCTTAGTCCTTACTCCCAGCCTCACTAAAGACTCCCTGCCTTCCCTCCCACAACAGAGGGTGCCACCACCTACTCTGGGTAAATCCATAGGCTTGGATAAGAGGTGCATTAGCCATAAGCAGACAACATGGATGAAACATCAGAGAGCCAGGCCTTCCTGGACAGAGAACGGCACCCTCATTTGTGAGACAAGCCTCGGAGGTAGTGGGGTTGGGGAAGCACATGGGAGAGTGTCCCTGCTGACTGAGGTTGAAGTTCTGGGGACTCAGCTGCTTTGATTTGACTTTGACAAATAACATCTTTTCAATAAACGTTGCTGGAAAAACTGGGTATTTACCTGCAAAAAAAAAAAAAATGAAGTTGGACTCTGGCCTTATACTACATACAAAAATTAACTCTTAAATAAAAGACCTAAATGTAAGAGCTAAAACTATAAAACCCTTAGATGCAAAATAACATGCAGCTCCTGGCAACCTAAGAATCATGGTGGAATAAAATTCTTCCCCGCCCCACTAATTTAGACCTACACCATTGAACCTGACCTGTGAGCCCCAGGCGTCCCTCATTGATAAGGAGGTAGACTTACTGGTGGGAGGCTGAAAACAAGGGCACCGATTGTCATGCCCTCTCCCCCCTCTTATCACGGCAAAACCTGCATGGAGTGAATCAATCTGGAGTGTTGAACTTGACTTTTTACATGTGTACATACTTGTCCAACCACTGCCCAGATCAAAATAAACGTCTCCAGTGTCCAGAAGACTCTGGTGGCTCTTCCCATTCACTACTCCCTAAGGTAATGTTATCTGTCACTGTGCTTTAGTTCTGCCTATTTTTAACCTTCATGCAAATAACTGGAATCGTCGTTATTCCTCTTTTATGGTTGGCTTCTTTTACTCAGTACAATGTTTTAGAGAGTCATCCCTGTCATTGAATGAGGCAATTGTGTGTGTTTTTTTTCCAGTGCCGTGTAAAATTCCATTGGATGATAAATCACAATTTGTTCCCATGAGCAGGTTGGATATTTAGGTTGTTTCCAGTTTTAGGCTGTTATGAGTAAAGCTGCCATAACATTCTTGTGGCCTTTGGTGAACATAAAAACCTTTTTTCTCTTGGGTATATACCGAGGAAAAGAAGGATAAGATCATAGAGTTTACCTATGTGTGATCTTAGCAGGAACTGCCAAATTATTTTCCAAACTGTATCAATGCACTATCCCACCAACAATGTTTAATAAAGCTGGTGAATGTTCAATCTTGCTGCATTGGCTACTATTTTTTAAAAAATCCTTTTAATTTTAGTCTTTCTGTTGGGAACTCATCATTAATTTTTAAAAATATTTAAAACTAGTAATTTTTTTATTTACCTAAAACAGGTGGTCCATGGATGCTGAATGCTTGAGAAACCTGTTGGACTCTCTCAAGTATCCAGCAATTCCCTGAGGATGGGTGGGTGTGTTCCTGCCGATGTATGTGCCATAGTCCTAGACGGATGCTGCTTCAGACCCCACCCTCCTCCACTTGGAACAGACCCTTTATTTCCCCACCAACAGGAAGCGCTTATTTGGGATCCCAGAGGGAGATGGTTTCCATCATCGGCAACATCTGGGCAACATCTGGCGAGCCCATCCCAGGTCAGAGAGGCTTTTCTGGAGAAAACGCACCCCTTGTTTGATTCTTTTTAGTCTCCTGTATTTCCCCTTTATTCTCTCCTCTCTTCCTGGCCCCAAACCCCGTCACCCATTGGGCTCCCTGGCCCCCAATCCCTTGCCAACTCCCTGGCCTGGTGCCCAGCAGGATGCAAACCTAGGCAGCCTGAGAAATCCTCATGAACTCCAGTGCTCAATCTGGCCCCGTTCCCTGATCAGCAGGCAGGGTCTTCTCATTCAAGGAATGTTGAAGCTGGTGGGGTTCTCTGGTCTAGTGCTTCCATTGACGAGAGAGAGAGAGAGAGAGAGAGAGAGAGAGAGAGAGAGAGAGAGAGAGAGAGAGAGAGAGAGAGAGAGAGAAAAGAAACCAGAACTCCACTCTAGGTCACAGAGATTCCCTTTCTCCTGGGGACCTGGCCAGAGAATTAGAGACAGGAAGGAGGCAGCCCCAGGGAGGGCGTAGCTGAGTGCCTGATGGGGAGGGCGGTGGGCATCATAGCCCTAAGGGCTGAGTCACCTCTAGCAACGGACACCTAGCTCCACAGCCTCAAACGCCCTCCTGAGCTGTCTCCGCCGTCAGCGGTGGCTTCAATGCACCAGCCTTAAGCTGATGACCCTTCCATCGCCACTTCCAGCCCGGCCCTCTCCTGCAGCCCCACCTCCCCGCACGCACTCAGAGGGCACCTTTCATTCAGCCGGCAATCTGGCCGAGGGCAGAACACACCCTGGAGCTTTATCTAGGGTGTGTGGGGTGGGGAGTGTGGAGGTAAGGCTGGGAGAAACTTAATGAGATAGAGAGCAGACGACCTCACGTGTACGTTAAAACTATGTGCAGCTGGACCGACGTAACAAGCACAATGCACAAATAAAAAAGCAATGAACACAAATGAAAGACATTAACGTGGAGGTGGGAGTAGGAAGAGAGAGCCCTGAGCCTGCCAAGGTGGGCTCGGGAGTTAGTGGAGACGTCACCCTGAGGGCGCTGCGAAGTCCCCGGGAACTTGGCCCCAGCTGTGCAGGCACCTCCCGTGGCTGGCCCCCAGGAAGGACAGGGACGGTGGCTTCCCGCAGCCCGCTTTTCTCCTAGGGCTCCTCCCTGGAGAGGTCAAGGCAGGCAGGCCCCTCTCGGCCCCTTCTACTTATACGCCTCTGGCTGAAGAGGGGTCCCCGAAGGCTCCCTGGAGGAGGCATTGGAAGCTGAGGCATTGGAAGCGATGGGGTGCTAGTCAGCAGCAAGGGGTCAGAAAGGCGAGAGGGCCGGCTGCAGCGAAGGGGTGAGGGTGGAAACGCTCAGGGACGCGTGGTGGGGAGGGTGGCGTCTGCGGCCGGGAAGAGAGGCGGAGGGTGGGCTCCCGGGCCGGGGCTCGCTGCGGGGCGTGCACACGTGCCCCTGCGGGAGAGCGGGGAGAGCTGGCTCGCGGTCCGGACAGGCCCGGGCGGAGCAGGGAGGCCGTGCGCCGGCGGGGCGGGACGGGGCGGGGCGGGGGCGGTGCCTCCGGGGCGGGGCGGGGCGGGGCGGGGCGGGGGCGGCGCCTCCGGGGCGGGGCGGGGCGGGGCGGCGGGAGGCCTGGCCGGCGGCCGGGCTGCGTCAGCGCGGCCAGCCCCGGAGTTTTCCACTGACGACGAGGGCGGAGCGGCGGGCGGGGCCGCGCAGACTGTCTCCCGCCGCCGCCGCTGCCGGACCGCAGAGCCCGGGGAGGCTGGGCCGACGGCTGCGGGCCGAGTGGACGCGGGGTCGCGGAGCGGAGGGCGTCCCGGCGGGACGTGGGTCGCGTCGGGGTCCGTGGAGAGCACCTGGCCGGCAGGTAGGCGCGAAGGGTTCTGGGCCGGACCGGGCGGGGACTTTGGGGAGGGGGCGTCCCGCGCGGGGGGCGCTGCACCGCGGGCCCCTGCCGTTTGCCCCCTGACACCTAGAGCGGGCGCGGGGGCCAGGACAGCCCAGCGGGCCCCAGGCGGCGTGACACGGCCGGGGTCCGGGCGGGCGGGGGGGAAGGGGGCAGGGCCCGGAGGCGCAGGCTTCCCGCTCCCCTCCCCCCGCCCCGCCGCGGGCACCCCACGAAGTCCCGGCGCCCCGAGCCCCGCGCCGGCGGCGGCCGAGCCGAGCCGAGCCGAGCCGAGCTGCGCGCGGAGGCCGGGTGGCGGGGTGCGCGCGTCCGCGGGCGAGTTCCCTTCTGACCCAGTTGCGGGAGAACTTTTCAGAAGTTCCTCTCGTGGCCGGAGCAGGTGACATTTGTCGCTTTCTTCCTCGGGCTCCCCCCGGGGGTGGATGCTGGGGCTGCGGCGCGTGCCCGGCGCCCCGGGGAGGCGGGCCCGGGAGGGAGTGGAGGGATGAGCGAGGAGGAGGCTCCGTGAGTCACGGACCCCGGGCGGGAGGGGGGCGGGAGGAGGGCGGGGGGAGGAGGGGTTGTGTCGTACACTCACCTGTTTGTCAGTCGCCGTCACACGCGGAGGCCACCACGGTGAGTCACGGCGCAGCTCCGCCGGCCACCCCGGGCCCCGCAGGCTGTCTCCCACGCACTTCCTCTCCCCTCCCCAGCACGCACTTCCTCCCCGGCCTCCGGGTCTCCCCCCCGGGGGCTTTTCCACCGGCACCCACTGGAGATGCCGACTCCACGGCAACCGGCACGCACTGAGTCACTCCGGCTCCCCGGCACAGTCACACGCAGAGCCCACACTCCCGACACCGAGGGTCCCTCCCCAGCTCCACTGCCCACCGACACCTCCACGCAGATGTCCCACCGCCCTCCAGCACCCCTCATCCCCCCCTCGGCCCCACATCCTTCAGATCCCTGCCCCCCGTGGTCCCCACCGCCTGAGGTCACCCAGGCCGTTCCCCGGTCTCCCGTGTCCTTGTCCTGTCACCTCTCCCTGAGCTCGGGCTGCACCGTGTCACCCCCGGGCACACCCCCTCCTCCCGTCCCGGTGCTGAGCCATCTTTTTAAAATGCAAATCTGGTATTGTCACTCCCTGCTTCCACCCTGCGGTGGCTTCCTGTGCCCTCGGGGCCGAGGCCTGACCTGGGCGCCCTGGCCCTGCAGCACCGCCCACCGCACGCCACTCAAGCTCTCCTCTCACGTCCCTCACTCACGTGCCCCCTGTCTGAACTCTCTCTCCATCCTTCCCGCGGAGAGCCCTGGACCCCTCCTGCCCACCCCTGCCACCCACCGTCGCAGCACACAGCAGGGCTTGCAACCTCTGATGGTACCCCTGCCCACTAAACTCAGCACCTCAGGGGGCCGCACTCATGTGTGTCTTGCTCCCTCTGTGCCCAAGTGCCAGAGCAGTGCCTGGCACCTCCGTTGGAGTCCCATAATTGTTTGTGGAATGAATGAATGAATGAATGAATGAATGAGAGTGCAGGAGGCCGGGCCGGGGTGGAGGAAGCAGCCGCTGTCAGGTGCAGTTTGCCTGCTGCAGAAGCAATGGCCTCACGTAGCCAGCAAGCATCTGGCACCTGCCCAGTGCCAGGCCCTGGAGGCCAAGGCGGAGGAACTGTCCCCGCCCCCCCTCTGATCACTTTCAGAGGGAGAGGTGGGGGAGGGGTGTGCCCAGGCTTCCTGTCCGCCCTCTGGGCTGCCCAGGCTGTTTCTCCAGCCAAGCCCCATGGGGGGGGGGCAGTGCTCAGAGGCGCCCTCCCCCTTCTCCCAGGAAGTAGTTCTTGAGGGCCCCTTCGGGTCTTGGGGGAAACTGACCTGCCCCCCCCCCCCCAGGTCAGGGGCTCTGAGGTTAAAAGACACATGTTTCAGATTCTTGGAGTTAGAAGGCGGCTGCTGAAGGTGCCCCCTCCCCAAGACTAGCTTGGGGTGGGGGCTGGGGCATTGGGACAGCTGGAGTGCACAGAGGAATGGGTGTGACTTCAGAGGCCCCGAGATTGTCTCTTCCCCTAAACCCCACCCCCGCCCGCCCCCCACAATAGCCTTGGTTTGTTTGGTGCCCAGGGTGAGGTGCCCTTTCCTGGATGCACACGGTGTGGCCTGAGTGTGGAGATAGTTACGGTGAGTCGGGTGGGGAGGTGTGCCCCCCTCGCCCTGGACTGTCAGCTCCTGTGTGTGTTGGCAAGAAGGCGGTCTGATTCTCAGGGCCCAGGCCGATCCCGGAAGAAGCCTGGTTCTCTTTGATTCCGGGCCTGGCTCCGGGGCTCCGGGGGGTGTGGTGTTTCTGTCTGAGCCAGCTCCTGGGAATTGCTTTTCCTTCCTCCAGGACCCCGGGCGGGGGCTGTGCTCCCTGGGAACAGGGCCACGGTCGGGGATCCTGATTCCTGGGTAGCTGCTGGAGGCCCCTCCCCCACCCTCTGACTCACTGTCTGACACTTTTCTTGGACTCTTCCACTATCTTTCATTCCTCTTTCTTGGCTTCTCCTTGTCTCTGGCTGAGTCTTTTTGTCTTATCGCCTGCCTCTGCCTCTCTCAGCCTCTGGATTCCCAGGTGGGATGGTGGCTCTTCCTTCTTCCCTCGCCCCAAAGGAGTATCGGGGAGGAGACGGTTTCTGGTTTGATTCCAGGCCTGCAGATCCTGCGGGGGTTCATCACAAAGCCTGCAGCGCAGCCCTGGTTTCTCCATCTGCAGTTTTGGAGCTTATAACCCCTCACCTTAAGTTCCCATTCTGTAGCTCTCCCTGAGGCAGAACCAAGGTTAAACCTGCTTCCTTGACCTCTCTCTCTGTTTACTTGGGAACAGGGAGCCTCCGGAGATGCATGTGTTGGCACCTGCTTTGGCACCTGCCTGAAGCAGACTTTCTTCTCCCTCAGAGCCACCCCCTTCTGGGTACCCTTCTTGTTCAAACCTGCAGGCTGGGGGAGGGGTGTGAACCCCGCCCCCCTTAAACTGACTGTGACAGGAGCTTGAGATCACACTGACCACTCGCTCCCTCCCCCCACCCCAGAGAACTCACGTGCTTAACCTTTTGCACTCGGATGTCGGATGTCGAGTGTGACTCGACACGGTTAGCATCGAGATTAAAATTACTCTTTGAATGTATCAATAATTTGAAATATAAAAAAATCCAAATAAGTTTGTATGAAAAGAAACTCCCAGTTTTTTATTCTACTGCCGTGCTTTGTCAAATCTGGGGTATTTAAAAAATTAAATCCCGAGTAGAATAAAGGAATCGAGAAAAAAGCAAGCGAGTGCAAAGGGTTAATCTTGTTTCTGCGCGACACAAAGCACCCACCTGCCTACCTCTGATGGTCCTCAGTTGCCTTCTCTATGCCAGGCTCCGTTCTAGGCCCGGGCACCATGACAGCCAGGCTGAGAGGCCCCCAGCCTGGGGAGAGGGAGATGAGCAATGAGGCCACTGCAAGGTGGGGAGGTGAGGGCTGTGATGTGGGGCTCCCAGGACCCAGAGAGGCCTGTAGTGAGTGAGGAGGAGTGGGGGTTTCGGGGAGGCCCTCTAGGAGATGATAGGCCAGGAGGTGAGCAAGTTGTGGCGATTAGGGGCGCCCCAAGTTCTGCTGGAGTGTCAAGTGAGAGGGGGGTGGGGAGACTCACAGGATGAGCCTGGAGGATGGGCTGCAGCTAGGCCTGCTCTGGCCTCTCAGCCTTTCGTGGAATCCCCTCAGGGGATTCTAAACATGGAGGTGGCAGGTAGATAGGGGGTTTAATAAGATTACTCTGGCTGCAGGGCAAAGAATGGCTCTGGGGAGAGGACGTGGGTAATAACAGTGGGGGTGGAGACACAAGGGTAATAAACTTCTTAAATTGCAGGTGACGTACAGAAAATGCATGAAGTATATGAATCTTACACGCACAGCTAGATGGATTTTATGGTTTTAGACACGCATGGAACAAATATCAACCCAGATCAACTTAGAACATTTCCAGACTGCCCCCCCTCTCCCCTCCACCCCACCACTTCCCCAAGATTCCCTGCTGGCTGTTCTAGTGCATCCCTCCCCTCCCCCAGTAGTAACCACTGTTCTAACCTGCATTACCAGTGATCGGGTCTGCCTTTTCTTGAGCTTCATTCACATGCATTCTTGCGCCTGGCTCCTTTCATCTGACGTGGCATCAGCGAGATTCATCTGTGTGTGTGTGTCCCCAGGAGCTCATTCTTGTCTTCACGGTGCAGATTGACACAGGCACTGAGCACTGAGCACTGAGCACTGAGCACTTGACATGAATTGACTCAGGGAAGCCTCCTAACCCTGCGAGGTTTTATGACAGAGGGTTGGAGTGTCGTGGTTAAGGAACTGATCCAGGGTCACTCAGCTAATTAAGAGCTAAGCCAGGGTTAAATGCCAGCAGTCTGGTTCTGGAGCCAAGGTTCTTAACCCTGTGCTGGGTGGCCTCCATGATACCTGCCGAGCCCGCGCCGGGCCTTGGGCGGATTAAACGAGTTAACGTGTGACGGGAGGTGGATGGAGGGAGAGAAGAGGGAAGAAGGAGTTGAGGATGGCTGCAGGTTTCTGGCTTGAGTAACCGGGTGGGTGGCAGTGCTGTTACTAAGATAGGGAACACAGGAAGAGGAACAGATGGCACGGGTGGGGGGGTAGGGGGGCACAGACAAGGGGTTCGATTTGGGGCCTGCAGAATTTTATGTTTCTAGGGAACAGCCAGGCAGAAATACCAAGTGGGCATTTGGCGTTGGGGGAAGGGGGTCTCAGGCTGGGGTGTGTGATTAGGGAGCCACTCAGCACCCCGTAGACACATCTGGAGCTTGGGAAAGGATGGGCCTCGTCGGGAGACTGGTGGGGACAGCGAGCCTGGGTGTGGTTTGTCCCTGTGTGTCTGAGCGTCTCTGGCCTGCATGTGTTGTTATATGTGTGCAAGCCTGATTCTGGGTCGCCAAGTCCCCCCATCTCCTGGGAGAAGCTGCAGGTCAGCTGCGAGCTGGGTTGTTTTTGTTTGTGGTTTAAGCCTGGGAGGGGGTGCCGAGCCTGAGAACGCACCGCCGAGAAGCCCCCGGAAACACCTGTGTGTCCTCTTTCCCCTCATCCCCCACCCCCACCCCGGGCCCAATGTGGAGAGTTTGCAAGGAGGCCAGCCCTCTCTTGCTCCCCTTGTGCCTGCGGGGACAGGCTGTCCCTGCAAAGAATTTTATCCAGTCAGCCTACCCAGTAAGTCCATCGACAGCACACCCTCTAGGTCTAGGGTGCAGGGACTTGGTGAGAGGGAGGCTGGGCAAAGGGAGAAAGGGGTGTGTAGAAAGGACACCTGAGGAGGGGAGATCGCCAGCCTTCTGGTTGGCTTTTCCTGTTCTCTCTCGTTTCCTGTGATAGCTGTGGGGGAGGGGCTCCCCAGCTCCGGGGCCCCTGCATCGTTTCCCTTTCCTCTCGGTGACCTCCTGGGGGCCGAGCCCTGAGTGCCACCGGATGTGCAGAGACAAGGTAGCTGTGATCAGCCCTTAGGACGGCGTCCTTCGGGGATTCCCAAGGGGGTGGAAGGGACTGTTATTTGCCTTGGTATTTAGGGGAGGGAACCCCAAGTCCCCTCCACTCCACTTGGATGGGGCCAGCCAGACTGTGGGAGTCTGGTTGCATTCCCGCGGAGGACTGCGACCTGCAAAGGGGAGCCCGGAGCAGGGTGTCCTGGGGAGGCTCCAAGTCACCGAGCTACAGACTGGAGAGAGGGGGGCATTGTCCTGGCAGGTCGGTTTCACTGGAGAGTTTTTTTTTTTTTTTTTTTTAATGGGAAACAATAATTTCCATGGGAAGTTAATTCAAACAAACAGGGCTAGATATTAGAGAAGGCAGATGGAGGTGACCTTGTAAGACCAAACAGGAGATAGGAAAGCGACATGAAGCCTGGGTGTCCCCCGTGGGGCGGGGGTTTCTGAGGGAGAGTCTGAGCAGGTCCTTCCCGGGAGAGGAGGGGCCCGGGAAAGGCCTGGGTGTGGGAAGCAGGGCCAGCGGCAGAGCAGCCTGTGTCCCTCCCGGGGTGTCCTGGCTGGCCCGGACCGGGACCGGGGCCGCAGGGCGGTGTGCCTGTGGGTGTGCTCTGAGGGGAGGGGGAGGGGGAGGGGGAGCCATGGCCGCGCAGACAGTCTCTCACACACACACACACAAGCACACAGATGCGAGCCCTGTGAATCACCCAGCCCGTGAGTCAGCCCCCAGGATTCCTGTCGGGGAACGAGCGAGGCTAGGCAGAGGTCTGTCGGTCCATCTGCTAGTCTGGTGTGTGCGCGCCTGTGTAGGTGGCTGTGGGAGGTGGTGGGGACGGAGCCTGGCCGTGTCCTGGAAGGGCTTCAGGGCCGAGGGCGGGGAGTCTCCAAGCACCAGGACGAGGGTTCGGGCCTCTCTGCTCTGTCTTGTGCAAAGGAGCCCCCTGGGGATGTGCCCCCTGCACATAGAGCTCCGGGGCTGGGGCGGGAGGGCCTGGGACACCTCTGAGGGTCAGGGGGAGAGGGGACGATCTGGGACACCTCGGAGGGTCAGAGGGAGAGGGGACGATCTGGGACACCTCGGAGGGTCAGGGGGAGAGGGGACGATCTGGGACACCTCGGAGGGTCAGGGGGAGAGGGGACGATCTGGGACACCTCGGAGGGTCAGGGGGAGAGGGGCCGATCTGGGACACCTCCGGCCCACCTCTGAGAGCTTTCTCCTTCCCGTTCCAGGCTGTCTGCGCCCGGGACCCGCCATGGCTGGGTTGCTGAAGAGGAAGTTTGACCAGTTGGAAGAGGATGACTCCTCACTCTGCTCGTCTTCGTCTTCGTCCTCCTCGGGCCACCACTCTGGCTCCTGCTCCCCAAGCTCTTCGGTCTCCCCAGCCTGGGACCTGGAAGAGGAGGGCCCCTGGGATCAGATGTCCCCGCCTGACCGGAACGTCTGTGGCCCCCAAAGTTTTACCCGTGAGTCCCTACTCCCCTGGGGACCCCACCACACACCGCCCCCCTCCTTCCTTCCTAAAGATGAAATCGGGAGGCATATGTCAAAGCCATCCTGGGCACTGAGGAATGCCCACTGTCCAGAGGCGCTTGGTCTTGGCTACATTCACCTTTGACCTTGGGACTCCCCTGTTTCAAAGTCATGACATTCAGGGCAGAGCTCCTGAGAGTGGCCCTCAGCCCTCCCGCCCCGGCTCCTCCCTTCTGTTCCAGTTTCGTTTCTCCAGCTCTCGCCCTGTCCTCCTTCCAGCTGCTCTGCCGGAGCCCCACGCCCGCACTTCTCCGCTGCGAGGCCTGTCAAGCCGGTCCCTCTCCTGTCAAAATGCCACTTGGCTTTACCTGACCGGAGTGAAAAGGTTATTTTTCAAGCTGGCAGATTCTGGTTCCAAACTGACAGAGGAGTCCTGGGAGCAGTTTCTCAACCTTTGCTTTGTATGATTGCTCCCCCCAGGCCCAAGGAGCCTTTTCATTTTTAAAAAATATATATTTTATTGATTTTTTACAGAGAGGAAGGGAGAGGGATAGAGAGTTAGAAACATCAATGAGAGAGAAACATCGATCAGCTGCCTCCTGCACACGCCCTTCTGGGGATGTGCCCGCAACCCAGGTACATGCCCTTGACCGGAATCGAACCTGGGACCTTTCAGTCCGCAGGCCGACGCTCTAACCACTGAGCCAAACCGGTTAGGGCCCCAAGGAGCCTTTTCAGACCACGTTTTCCCTCATCGCCCCCACCTGATATTTTATGAGATGATGTTCGTTTATGTACTACCTGCATGTCTGCATTCCGTATAAAAAAGTATGATTTTTAGCACATAGATCTAACGGTGCATTAACTGACGAAACGACTGTGGGTTTATCCTGGAAATAGAAGGATGTTTTAATATAAAAACCAATCTCATAGTTTGCCAACTGTCTGTGTCAGAGGAAGAAAAATGTAAGAGCTACTCTAGATGCTGAAAGAATATTTGATAAAACATAATGTTCCTTCTAGATAAGACTCTCGGTAAGATAGACATAAGTGAATTCTACTTAAATGGTTAAAAAATAGGTTTCATCCCAAAAGCTGGTTCTGACTAATGAGGAAATACTGGAAGCATTTCCCACTAGGTCAGGAACAAGAGGAGGATGCTGTCTGTCACCACTGCGGGTTCCCATCGTCCAGGAAGTGCTAGCCAATTCAGCTCGCAGAGGGAATGAGAATTCTGTGTATTGCATTGGACAGGCCACATTGCCCCTAATGTCTCTAGTAGCATATGTAAAGCGCTCCTACAAATCAATAAAAAAAACAACAACTAGAAAACCATACAAGGGACCTACAATCTGCTTATAAAGATGGGAAAGATGTTTACACTTACACATGCTCTCCTTTCATCTGGTAATAGCTATAGGCTGGGATTGGCATAGGGGTGGTGCCCAGTTTTACCAACTCTAATCCCAGCCAGGCTGGCTCCTCATTTTTTTTTGGCTTCTAAATTTGAATCCATCTCTTTTGGGGCGGGGGTGTGTGTGAGGAGCAGTGGACCAGGGTCCTCTTCCAGGGGCTCGTGCTGCGGATCACAGAGAACTCATGCGCGACCCCCTCTCTGCTTGCCTTCCAGCCTCGTCCATCCTGAAGCGGGCTCCCCGGAAGCGCCCAGGCCGCGTAGCCTTCAATGGCACCACCGTCTTCTACTTCCCTCGGTGCCAGGGCTTCACCAGCGTGCCCAGCCGCGGTGGCTGCACTCTGGGTATGGCCCCTCGCCACAGTGCCTGCCGCCGCTTCTCCTTGGCCGGGTTTGCCCAGGAGCAGGCCCGGGCACGGCGAGAGAAGCTCCGCCTGCGCCTGAAGGAGGAGAAGCTGGAGGTGCTGCGGTCGAAGGTAGGAGACCCCACTGAGGTCCACAGGGAAGGCCTAGCCTCGGGGGGCGGGGCACCAGATGCAGGTGCTGGTTTGCTCGCTGTTTGGGGGAAGACATGCATGGGGCCGTGGTGGCTTGATCGGGACCTGTTGCCCGGATGATGTGCAGGCAGAATGGGGCATGGTACCTGAACCTGTCTGACCTCACTGGGGAGGAGGGTGTGGAATTGACGGACACTGGGGGGTCGGTGTATCTGGCGGGGGGAGGGCGTTGTCCATGAAATGGACAGGAAATCTCTTCGCAGATGCCCTGAGGGCAGTGTTCTTGGCTGTCCTGATCACTGGGATACCCTCAGTGTCCATCCAGCCCAGAGTAGCACGTGGGGGGCGTTGGTCGGGTGACTGGTGGCTGTGGGGACTGAGACCACCGCGTCTGTGCCTCTCACATCCCTCCTCTCTCCCCTGGATGCAGCTGACAGAGGCTGGGGTACCTGAGGCGGAGGCCGGCCTGACACTGACAGTGGATGCCATTGATGATGCCTCTGTGGATGAGGAGTTGGCAGAGGCCATGGCAGGTGGCCGGTTGGAGGAAATGACCTCCCTGCACCCCTACCCAGCCCGGAAGCGGCGGGCCCTGCTGCGGGCTGCAGGCGTGCGGAAGATCGACCGGGAGGAGAAGCGGGAGCTGCAGGCGCTGCGCCAATCCCGGGAGGACTGTGGCTGTCGCTGCGACAGGGTCTGTGACCCTGAGACCTGCAGCTGCAGCCTGGCGGGCATCAAGTGCCAGGTACGGTGGTCGGGCTGGGCTGGGAGCGGGAGCCTGCGCTGGGGGGCTGCTTCCCTGGGCTCCTCAGGGTCCTCACCCGTGCCTCTGCCTTCTCTGCAGATGGACCACACAGCGTTCCCCTGTGGCTGCTGCAAGGAGGGCTGCGAGAACCCCAAGGGCCGCGTGGAATTTAATCAGGCGCGGGTTCAGACCCATTTGCTCCACACGCTCACCCGCCTGCAGCTGGAGCAGGGGGCTGAGAGCCTCGGGGAGCTGGAGGCCCCTTCCCTGGGCAGTCCACCCAGCCCCGGTGGGCAGATCCTGACCCCCGCTTTCCCACTGGCCAACCCGCCCGTGAGCAGCGAGCTGGGAGACCACAGCTGCAGCAGCGACATGACGGATTCCTCAGCAGCATCGGGCACTAGCGAGCCCCCCGACAGTCCTGCCCATCCAGCCCTGCCTGACCCTGGCTCCCAGCCTGGCATGGACGACGACAGCCTGGAGCAGATCCTGAGATTCAGTGACTCAGACGCGGGTGGAGAGGAGGAGGAAGAAGCGGGCGTGGGGAACCTCGACAACCTTAGCTGCTTCCACCTGGCTGATATCTTTGGTTCTGGTGACCCCGGTGGCCTGGCCGGCTGGACCCACAGCTGTTCCAATACCAGCTTCACATCGGGCATCCTGGATGAAAATGCCAACCTGGATGCCAGCTGCTTCCTAAACAGTGACCTTGAAGGGCTGGGAGAAGGCAGCCTCCCTGGCACCGAGGTGCCGCCCAGCGTGGACGCCGGCCAGAGCAGCTCAGTGGACCTCAGCTGGTCTTCCTGCGACTCCTTTGAGCTGCTCCAGGCCCTGCCAGACTACAGTCTGGGGCCCCACTACACCTCTCGGAAGGTGTCTGACGCCCTGGACAACTTGGAGGCGCCCCACTTTCCCTCACCTGCCTTTTCCCCGCCTGGGGACACCGGCGTTTGCTTCCTGGAATCCATCATGGGCTTGTCTGAGCCGGCTGCCGAGGACACTGGCTTCCTTCTGGGACTGCCGGTTGTGTGAGGACACTGCCCTGGCGTCCCTGCTGGAGCCCGTGCCTGTGCGAGGACTAGGGTGCCTTTTCCCGGCCCCGAACGCCCTGTTGCTGCTGTGTCATAATTTGGGGGCTCCGGGGTGGCCTGTATGTAACCGTCTCCCATTGGCTGACTCACCCATGTGGGCATTCCTGATTTTCATGCAACACTCTGGATCGATGTATTATTTATTTTTGTAACTTTCTGTGCTGAAGAGAGTGGGAGGGGGCTCCCCCCTTCGGCCACCCAGCCCCTGGTGCCCAGTCTCTCCCACTTCCATGGCGCATGCCAGGAAGAGGAGGGCATGATGTTTCTTAGCCTAATGACAGCGAGACAGGGCTGGAAACATCTACCTCTTCCGGCTTCTGCCACCCTGAGCCCTCCCCCCCCCCCCCGGGTGGCTGAATCCTCTGGACTGTGAAGACTCTAATTTATTTCCATAATTTATTTGGAGACAGGCAGCTTAGGCTTCTCATCCCTGGCTGGTAGGCAATGCTGAGGTCAGGGTGGGGCACGGACCCCGTGAGTCCCTTTCACCTTGTAGGCCTGCAGCCCCGCCCTGCCTGGTCTTGGGTGTAGACCAGATGTGGATTCAAACCCTCTGTCTGCTGTGGCAGCTGCCTGGCTCTGGGTGGTTGAGCAGGCAGAGGTTAGCCTCGGACAGTGTTTGGGCAGAGGAGGGACGGAGCTGACCAACCGTGACCCACTCGGCCCCCTCCACTTCCTGTCCTCTGCCCCATCTCTCCCCTCCCCCAAGGGCCATAGCCTTTAGTCCCGGTCCATCAATGCAGGAAGGGGAATGCAGGAGGCCGAGAGAGAGCCAGGGGCCGCCTCAGTGCCTCCGGGCCCACCGCATGCCCTGGAAGACAATCTCAGGGCTTTCTGGACACTGCACTCCGCCCGGCCCACCTGCCTGCTCCCTGGGCCAGTTGGCCAGGGCCAGGGGTGGTGCCTTATGGCTCTTCTGCCGTTCCTTGATGATGAATTTTGCATCCTAGTTTCTATATTGCCCCTGAATATTGTAACTATAATTTATTCATTTTTCTCTGTGTCTGTGCCAAGGAGCCCAGGCTCTGCGCTTGCCTTCTCACCCAGGAGGCCGTCAGCCTGCGTGCTTGTGGGAACACCTTATGCCTGAACTCACAGGCACCAATAAAAAGGCTCTATTTTTAATGGTGTGGTCTGCGTTTGTGGGGAGACAAGAACACGGGTGTACGCTCAGGAGGTCGGGGGGAGGGAAGGGGAGACGCCCTGCAGGGCCGCGTGGGTACTGAGGCTGTGTTGGGAATGGGAACGAGGACACAACACGCTGGGCCTCCTTCCGTGCAGGCCAGGCAACCTGCAGACGAAGCCAGCTACGAGAGGCTGGCTGGGCTCACGGAGTTCTCCCGGTGGAAGAACCCCTCTCTCTCCAGGGGTCTCCGGGGTGGGTAGTCAGACAAGCTGTGTGCTTGGATGGGTGAGGGCACGCACTCCCACTCACCCTCACGGAGCTGGGGCTCGAAGGGTGAAGTCGCCGCCCCTCCCCCAGGTGGAGGCAGGCAGAGGGGTGGGGTGGGTAGAGGCCTTGTGTGGGGCTGAGCTACTGAGGTCCCTGGGGACTTGAGCACCACACGCCGGAAGCTGTAGAACTTCATCCATCTGCACCAGCCAGACCTGTCTGACCTGCCCCTGGCCGCCTGGGCTGCAGGCCAGAGGAGCAAGCTGCACTCTGCCCTGGTGAGCCCCCCTTGAGGGGCAAGGTCAGCCTCCCTCTTAGCAATAATACTGATTTGCACAAGTGCTGGGAAGGGGACCCAACAAGGAGACCGGACTTCTTGTTCGAATCCTCTGCCTCTGTTTGTACTCTCTGTGGTTTACTGGTTAAACGCACGGACCCACAGTGCCAAGTTCAAATCCCAGCTCTTCTACTACCAAGTGAGATTTCTTATGCAAATGACTTCCTCCTCACTGTGCCCAGGTGTCCTCAGTACTGACTGTGCAAATAACCCTGCTCACCTCCTAAGCTTGTCTAGTTCATGTATGTACAGCACTCCGAAGAGAGTCTGGAACATGCCTCATGACTTCCATGCTCTTTTCATGCTCTGGCCTCTATTTCTATGTTTTAGCCTCTTTTTTTTTTTTCTCTTACCAGTTTTGTCACCTTATTTAGGTACATCTCTTGCCTCGGGACATGCACACACATGGCCATAAGGTCAGTGGCCACAAGAGGACTCAAGGCTTCGAGTCTGGCCCGTGGTGGGGTAGGCTGTCCTTGTGCCCAACTTAGGCAGGGACAGCCAGGTCTTAGGCTTCTCATGGTGGACACCGAGTTGCCCTGTCTCCTCTCTCACTGGCCCCTGGATTCCTTTTGTAGAGATTGCTTCAGCTTGCGTGATCCCCAAGCCCACCTCTCCAAAGGCAGTGAGGCTCAGCTCTGACTGCCCTGGGGTCTGGGTGGCAGCCTCCAGCAGCTCCAATACCCCAGCTGTTAGGCCCTGCGAGCTCCTACCCTGTGGACACAGCCCATGGCTAGACTGAACCTGCTCACTCCCCCTCTAGAGCCACAGGGCCACTTGACTTTTTGTTTTTTTAAGATAAATGAAGACAGTCTAGGTCAGTGGTCGGCAAACTGCGGCTCACGAGCCACATGCGGCTCTTTGGCCCCTTGAGTGTGGCTGTTCCACAAAATACCACGGCCTGGGTGAGTATTTTGAAGAAGTGGCATTAGAAGAAGTTTAAGTTTAAAAAATTTGGCTCTCAAAAGAAATTTCAATCGTCGTACTGTTGATATTTGGCTCGAAGGGTAAAGTCACTGCCCCTAATGACAGCGTGGTGTGCGTGGCCTAATTGTTGACTAATGAGTTTGCCAACCACTGGTCTAGGTTTTACAGCAATATGAATGTGCTGAATATACAATATTTTTTGGCATCGTTTTCCATACAGACAGACCTCTCAACATAGCCCCTGTGGAGAGCGGCTACAGTGTTTGGACAGGTTATGGTCCCAACCTGTGGTCCCACGTGGCTGAGTGATACAGGCTGCGGGAGGCGCAGCAAGTAAACAAAGCTTGATCAGGTGCACGTAACTGAGTAGATTCGAAACCACGAGAATGTTGTAAACATCTTGACCACGGCCTTGCTTTGCCTCCTGGAATCTGGCTATAAAATAAAGACACGGCTTGCAGGCCGTGGGGCTGTCTCGCCATCAGAGAGGGCAGCGTCCCAACCAGACCCAGCCTTCTTCTCCTGTCTGTCTTTTCTCAATCCTTCACCGCCCGCCTCAGGCTCACCGAACCTGGCTGTGCAGGCGCGGCACAAGCCCTCCCGAAGAAACGGAGCTGTAAGCACCTCACAGTCAAGTGGACTGTTTTCCCATAAGAAAGAGGGGAGTCCCTTGGGGAAAGGCTTCCAGGTGATCGACTCATACCAAGAGGCCATGCACACCACACGGCAAACTCATACCAACAGGCCACGCACACCACACGGCAAACTCATACCAAGAGGCCACGCACACCACACGGCAAACTCATACCAAGAGGCCACGCACACCACACGGCAAACGAGGCTCAGCCAGCAAGGACAACTCGAGCTGCTCTGAAAGGGACCCTCACTCGTTCGCTGTTCCCAAACCTTAGTCACCGGACTTCTCTCGATAACTTTGCCATATCCACACGCTACTCATACTAAGCATTTTACGCCATATATCAATTATATCAACATGCTTAAAAGTTAGAACCATTCTATGTAACACCACCCACGGATTCATGGGTTGGTTGTGCTGTTCTTCATTGTATAAAACTAAACTCACAGTTATTAAACTTGAAACATGTTTTCTAAACATCACTGGCAGGGATTTGTACCTTGATTTGGGAACACACAGATCTGGTCTAATTTCCTGCCACAGGTGGGGACATTGAGTCCAAGAGAGGGGAAGGAAGGATCTTAGGAAGGTTACACACGGACATTCTAGAGACCTCCCGATTCCCAGAGTCCCTTCCCCCGAGGTCAGCCGGGCCCATTATTGCCATCCTGATAAACAGGAAGAGAGGCACTGGGCGCACAGCAAAGGTGACCTCTACCACCCTCTTGCCAGTCACAACGGACGATGCTCACCTAAGCAGGGACCACTGCCTTTGTCCCCGTAGGTGCTAAAGGGTTTCTCTGGAGGATGAATGACTTGGTCAGTGTCTTTTACAGAAGCTGAAGTGGGAACTATTTTTTCTTATGATGTGTTTCCCTGTCCTAGGCAAGGGTAATTGCCCAAACCAGTGGGGACCAGCAGAGGCCAGCTGGGGACTCGGGGAGGAGGAGACAGAATGCAAGGGACAGAGTGGGCCGACGACCCTTGCAGCCCGCAGGGTGGCGGTCTCTCTCTCACACGGCTCCGCAGCCATGGGGACCTCGTGCACCTGGTCCTCCCATCTGCTCCTGCTGCCAGGGAGGATGCAGCGAGCACCGTGGCAGGGAAGAGCATCATTAAGGAGGGCTGCCTCTTTAGCTCCAGGACTCGGGGGACCAGACAGGAGAGGAGAGGCATTTACAGGGCTACCGTACCAACATTAAAATAGCTGTAGGGCATTTTTTTAACCACCTCTTTGCTCCCCTCTGTCGCTTTCCAGAGTCTGGAATAAAAGTGGCTGATCGAAAGGGGCCTGATCTAAAAGAGGTGCCCCGTGAGCCAGTGGAAGCTCAGCTGCTTGTTGTCCTTAAACACAGAAAGCTTTGGGGCGCCCTTTAGACCAGAGGAGGCATGGCTCGAATAAATCACACACTACAGGCCTGGGGAAGAATATGTCATTTTCTGAATCTCTACTCCACTGACCCACATCCCACCCCCCCTCCATGAAATTTCCGTAGGTTGGTGGCTTCCATCCGACCTGGCTCCCACCGACCACAGCTAGGCCCTCAGGCACCCCTGGGCCTTTACCAAAATGTCTTCTCTGATTTTGGGGTAGTTGGGGTACTTCCCGAGGACCTTGAACAGAGAGAGAAAGGGGGTAAAAACATCAGATGGGCTCCCTGCCAACACGTCAGGCTGCTGCCCCAACCCCCGCCCCCCCCCACTCCCCCCCCCCCTCCCACCCCGGGCCAGTGCTGGTGGCTTACATTGTGGCAGACTTCGATGGCCTCCACGAACTTCTTGCCCTTCAAGTAGTTGAAAGCTAATTTGAAGCCTGTTCAAGGGCAGGGAGAATACAGACGGTGGTGGCACTCTGATGACCGGAGTGACCCTCTGGTTCCCACCACGGGCCCGAATAGAGGACCTGAGGCCTGCGGTGAGGTCAGGGTGGTGGTCCTGCTGCCGACGCCCTCCCGGGCCCACGTGCACCCGGGCCTCGACGGGTGGCCTTACCGACGGCAGGGTTGGCGTAATGGCTGAACTTCCAGGCCAGCTCGTAGTTGGCGGCTGCGTCCTGGTAGGACTGCTCCTTCTCCATGATGAAGCCCAGGTACTCGTAGGCCTTGTAGCAGGACTGCGGAGGACGCCGGTCAGACCTCTGCAGCGGGCAGGCCCTCCCCGCCGGAGCGACCCCTGGACCCAGGAATCCTTCCCAACTCTCTCCCCCATCCCACGTTCCCCTTGGCTGCCTGACTTTGTATGCCTCTTTTTTTTTTCCTTTTAAATATATTTTTATTGATTTCAGAGAGGAAGGGAGAGGAAGAGAGAGATAGAAACATCAATGATGAGAGAGAATCATTGTTCGGCTGCCTCCTGTGCGTCCCCCACTGGGGTGCGAGCCCACAACCCGGGCATGTGCCCAGACGGGGAAATCAAACTGTGACGTCCTGGTTCATGGGTCAACATTCAACCACTGAGCCACACCGGCCGGGCTGTACGCCTCTTCTTGCCTTGCCCCGTGCTGTGCTCCCTGTTCCCATCCTGCTCTTTCCTGGTCTCTCCTCCTCCCACATCTGCTCTACCCTAGACGCCTGCCACCCGGTGTCCCCCCCACCGCTCCCCGGGCATCGGGCCCCTTGCCTTGTTGTGCTGCACGCAGCGCCGCAGCAGCTCTGAGGCCAGGTCGAACTTGCCGCCCTGGCAGTAGATGTCAGCCAGCAGGAGCCAGCTCTTCTCCAGGTCCTCGGCCTCGGCCAGCGCCCACGGGGCCTTGGCCAGACGCTTCAACTGTGTGCGCGCCTTGGGGACCTGCTTCAGCAGCATGTAGGCCTGCGCCATGGCCAGCAGCGCGGGGACACTGTCCCTCTGTGCCCGAGGGGGGTGGGAAGCGGACGTCGGCGCCGGGAACCTCAACCTCTCCCGCCGGCGCCCCTGCCCACCTGGCCGGCCAGCGCACCTCCACCTGGGCCATCTGGATGAAGGTGCCCAGCGCGGCCTCCATGTTCGCCTTCTCCTTGGTGGCCAGCAGGCAGAGGCCCTGCAGCAGCTGCAGCTGCGTCTGGCCCCAGGCCGTGTGCGGGTGGAACTCCCGCAGCAGCTTCTCCGCGGTTCGCACGCCCAGCTGCTCCGACTCCTTCCTGCTGGGGCAACTGGAGGCATGGGGGGGAGCCTGAGGCCACGGGCCGGCCTGCACCGCCCTCAGAGCGTCTGGGCCCAGAGGGAGGCTGCAGGCTCTCCCCGCCCTTCCCAGGGTCCCGCCCCTGCCCCCAGGCCCTGACCTCTCCTCGGGCACAAGGTTGGGGAAGGCCTCTCCTCCCACGATCTCGTTGTCTGGGTTCAGGCAGATTTGCACCATGGAGCAGGTGGCGCTCTGGCCCCAGGTGCTGTCCTTGCGAGCTTTGTTTAGGAACTTGAGCGCTTCAGTGGGTTGCCCTATATGCCTGCAGCGGAGGAAACACCAAAATCACAGGGGGAGACTGAGACCCGGGGTGTGCAGGGGCTGGAGCGCTGGTCTCCCTGTTCCCGGGTCTGGAAGCTGAATCTCTGCAAAGGCCCAGCCTGCCTGTGAAGGAGAAAGCCTCCTCACCGGAAAGGCTGGACACCGCCCCCCCGGACCCCCCAACGCCCCCTCCCTGCCCCCACACTCACCAGTGGTAGATGCCTGTGCAGTAGTTGAACCCTGGCTCCAAAAGCACTCGGCTAGACACCTTCTTGGCCAATTCAAAGAAGACAGGGGCATCTTCGAGCCTGCCGCTTCTTCGAAGCAGGTCAATTAGTTTATTCAGGACAGAAAAATGGTCTAAAATAAAAGAGCAGCGAGGGGAGAAGCTGGGAGGAGCAGGGAGGACCAGGAGACACTGCCCATCCGGGCTGAGCAGGGTCACTCCAGCCGCTTAGGTCTCCACGATCGTGATGCGTCAAGGAGCAATCATCGCCGCTGACAGTTATACTGAACCTGGCATTAGGCGTTTTACCTGGACGTTAACTACACAATGAAGCAGTTGACTCTTATTGTTCCCATTTTACAGATGAGGAAACGAGACACAAAGAAGCTAAGAAATCTGCCAAAGGTTCCACAGCTGATAAGTGGAAGACCAGGATTCAGACCTAGACATTCTGGCTCCAGGACCCACGCTCCGAACAGCTACGATCCGCTGGGCCTCTGGGCAGACTGCTGCTGCCTGCTGTGTCTGGCGCCTTCTCCAGCCAGAAGCGGGGGAGGGGCCTACGCCGCCGTAGTGAGAGGCAAGGGAGCCACACACCAGGGGAGAATTTCTTAGCCCCTTCCAGGGGGCTGTGGCCTCAGAAGGGGACTGAGGTTGAACCCCACTGCCTGGGGCTTGGGGACAGACAGGCTGTCCTGGGTCCAGTGCCAAGCACTGCCCTTCCTGAGGCCCGGAACCGGCCCCTCGGACAAGGGAAGGACCAGCACGTTCCATCGGGGCTTTATCGGTTTCCGGCCTCTCTGGGAACAATCGGAGAGGAAGGGGTTTCCTCGGCCCAGTCAGGAAGGAGGGGAGAGGGCCCACCCTTCTGGGGAGAGCGGCCCTCGCTGGTGGGAACTGCCACAGGCAGTCTCGGTGGGCAGGCTCCACGCAGGCAGCTACCTGGCGCTTTCTCCAGGACTTGGTGGTAGAGGTTGATGGCAGCTTCGTATTCCTGCTTCCTAAACATCAGGTCTGCCATCATCTATCAGAAAAGACAGGGCTCCAGAATTCCTGACAGCATCTTGCAAGGGGGTGGGGGCGGGGTTAAGGGTGGGGCTGAGGAGCAGGGTGGGGGGTGGGGGAGGCGCGTCAAGGGTAAGGAGGGAAAGTAGAAAAGCTTCCCTGGGCACTTGGGAGGAGCTGCCGCAGGAGGAGCCCAGAGGTGGGGCTGCCTGGGGGATGTGGGGGGAGGGCGGGGTGGGGGGTGGGGGGTGAGAGCATGGAAATGGGAAGGGAAGGCCAGGGCTGGACACCAATGGGACCTTTTGATAGCTAGCACAGCCAGCCAGCCCCTCACCCGTGTCTGAGAACTGCCAGCCCCAGGCAGGGGAGGTAGGCTGGGGGCTCCCCTGCTCTGCTGGGGTGGCCCTAGGTGATAGGGACAAGTAGCTCTGGGGAGGGGGGCTTTTCCCACACACACTTCCCCGAGCCCCAGGAACCAGCCCCACCCTGGCCTTCACCAACTGTGGGTGTGGTTTCCCCTGGTGTGAATGGACCTCACCGCCTCCCCTGGATTGTCCCAGGAGGTAGATGCTGCCCCCTGCTGACAGCCCACCCCCCTCCCGTCTGAAGGACAGCAGGTCCATGTGAGGAGTCCCCTCTGCCCCGCAGGTCTCCGGGGTCGGCCAGGCCTCGGAGGTGCTGGGGCTGGGAAGCAGCCTGCATGGGGTTGCGGGAGCCTGCGGGGGGCGGGGAGGAGGTCCAGGGGGGCCTCTCACCACGCAGGCGGTCTCATGGTACTTGTCGGTCTCAAGGAGGACTGCGCAGTACTGCTGGCACAGGTCCAGGTGGCCCTGCAGCAGAGAGATCCGCGCCAGCTCCAGCACCACCTGGAACGAGACCGGAAGTGATGAGCCAACCAAGGAGCGTCAGGGGACCACTCGGGGATGGACGCCCCGTTCTACCTGCTCTGCTTCCAGGATAAGTCTCAGGCTCCCCCCAACACTCCAGCCATGCCGTGCGTTTCACTAAGGACCCTCTCGAAGTTGGGGGCCGGGTAACTCATCCTTCCGCTTCAACTCTGACCTCACCTCTTCTGGGAAGCCCTCGGCACCCCAGACTCAGGGACTGGCACCCTTCTTCTGAGTTCCCGCCGTGTCCTGACCCACATGAGGCTCGGGTCTCATGGTGGGAGAACTGCTTGTACTTGTCCACAGACCGTTGCCCGAGGGCAGGGACCATGTCTTGCCCCACGTGTCTCCGGGGCCTAGTGGACCACCTGGCATGTATTAGAAATCTGGGAGGTGAGCACTCAGTCAATGAATGGATGGGCCAGTCACTCAGCTTTTCATTTACTCGCTTAGCGTGAACTCCGGCCGCGTTCCCTAACCGGAGCCATACCTCCCTCACGCCGCCAAGCCTCCCTGGAAACAGCCTGGGCTTCACGCCCAGAGCCCCTGGCAGCCGCCCTCTCATTGTCTCCCCACCTCCAAGAGGGACCTGAAGACGCCAGACTGACATGACTTTCAGCAACGTCTTCCCACTCTGCCTCCACAAATGGCTGTCAAAGTGGGGGCTCCCCAGCCTGGCTCCAAGGGCTGTGGTGGGAGAGGCCCTGGGGTCAGCTAGAGCGGGCCCCCCACACCAGAAGTCCCATGCCGCTTACGCCTGAGCTCCTCAGGGAGCCACAGGCTGTGCCCTGCTGGCCTGTGCCCTGCTCAGGGAGCTCGACAGGGCATCGTGCCCCGAGAGAAGGAGTAGGGTCTGGCTTTGAGGACCCCACCTTGTTGTCAGTGGGCGTGTAGGAGAGGGCATCCTTGTAAGAGCGCATGGCCTTGGCGTACTCCTTCTCCACCACGTAGTGCTCCCCAAACTGGAAGCAGATGGAGGCTGCCAGCTCCTTCTGGGAGGGAATCACCTCCGGCTGCTCCAGCGGAACACGCTTCAGTATCCGAGACTGGAGGTCCAGGGCCTTGGGAAACCAGTCAAATCAGGGTCAGAAACCTGGAGCCTGATGCGCCAGACCTCAGGCCAGTTCACAGCAAGTCCCCAGCTCTGTTTCCAGAGCTCGCTGTGTTAGAAAGGGCATCTCAAGCCCCTTTAGCAAATCTGGGTCCCTCTGGACACGCGAGGCCACTGGCTGAGTGCTCTGGTGGCAAGCTGGCACCACCTCCGGGACAGCACTCCAACAAAACACTCTATTGTATTCTACTTGTTTACCGGTTTCCCTCACACCTTGGCACTCACTGTGTCTAATTGGCTTAGGCCGGACCTACGGGCTAGAAAAAGCACACAGTAGGTGTTCAATGCAAGCTGTGTTTTGATGGATGCATTTGTTCTGAATATTGCCCTGCTGCGAATGTGAGGCAGCCCTCACACATGTCCACGACATGCAATGACCAAGTGAGTCACTAGAGAGCATCAGGGCCAGAGGAAAATGACGATGCCGGGAAGAGGGCACAAATCAGCACTGAGCGCCCCAGGGGCCAGAGAGAGGAACGGGAACCCCATGGCAAACAATGGAATAAATCCAGCAGTCGGAGTGGGCTCTCCCTCTACGACCACAGAATGCACCCCAGGAGCAAGTGGCAGGCCACACCTTTGGGTGCAAAGAGTGAGGTAGGCAAAACAGGAATGGCCAGGAACTGTCCCGTCAGGGGAAGTATGGAGAGCGGCAACAGCGTTTGGACAGGTTCAAGCCTCGGACTAATGAGAGGGCACGGTCCTCTCCTGGCAAAGCCACGTTCAAGTCCCAGCTTGGAGGGCAAAGCCCTCCCAGCACAATTAGAGCCAAAGGCTATAGTTGTAAGCTTGACCTGATGGTCCGAACCTGTGGTCCCACGTGGCTGAGTGATACAGGCTGCGGGAGGTGCAGCAAGTAAACAAAGCTTGATCAGGTGCATGTAATTGAGTAGATTTGAAACCCACAAGAATGTTGTAAACATCTTGACCACGCCCTTACTTTGCCTCGTGGCATCTGGCTATAAAATAAAGACTCGGCTTGCAGGCTGTGGTGCTGTCTCTCCATCAGAGAGCAGTGTCCCACCTAGATCCAGCTTTATTCTCTTGTCTGTCTTTTCTAAATCCTTCACCGCCCCCTCGCAGGTTCACCCATGACCATGCCAGCTAGGCACATATGGCACCCAATGTGGGGCTGAGTATGGGGACCTGGGGCCAGCTTGGCGCAGAGAAGGGCTTGGGTTGGGACCGGCCCTATTCTGATTCAAACCTCAGCTCCACCACTTATTAGTAGTGTGACTTTGGGCACATTTCTTAATCTCTTTGAGCCGTATCTGTCAAATAGCAATGTCACAGTGCCTTTCTCAAGGGGCTACTGTGAGAATTAAATAAGAAGGCAAAAAACCTAGTACAAAGTCCAGCATAGAGCTATGGGCATTGCCCATTATCATCACCATCAGCATCCTTGAGGACAAAGGCACTATCTTGCTCCCTGACTTGCCCAGCCCAGCCCAGCCAGGCTTAGAGCACTTTGGTGCACCATCAAATTAGTGAGCAAGGGTTGGGGAGTCAATGGAAGGTGGAGCTCAGCGGTGTAACCAAGTCTTCTTTTGAGGACCAAGCCTAGAGACTTCCAAACCTTTAGTCCCGTCATTCCTTCTTCAGCTCCATCAGAAAATGGCAGGTGACGAGCTTGAGTCTACTGGTCAATTACCTTGTTCAAGGTTTCCAGCACATCTTCCTTCTTATGGCTCTGGTAAACCTTTGCCAGCAAAAGCAAGCACTTGACATCATTCATCATGGATGGGATGTCTGTGGCTGCAAAATGGAAACTCAAATTACTGTTCTCTGCCCCTTGGGAGCCCTGGGGTGGGTGGGTGGGAAGGAGGGGGTTGGGTTCAGGACCTCAGCTAGTGTCTAGTCGCTGCATCATTCTGCAAGAGAAGACAGAACGGGGGTGGGGGGTGGGGTGGGGGGACGACAATAAGCCTGCTCCCAATGCAAGGGGAGTGATCTAGAATGCTACCTCACCTACGTCATGTTCCAGTGCCTGCTTCAAAACCTTTTCTGCTTTGTTGAACTTCTTCAACTTCAGGAGCAGTTCAGCTAGATCACAGCACAGAAAGTCCTGCCCGCTAATCTTCTGGGCAGCCTCATAAAAATTAATTGCCTTTGTGCAAACAGGAAATACTGGCATCAGGTCGGGTTCTACACTTGAGTGCCTCCCCTTGTGTTCCCCTCGGCAGCCGCCACACCTGTGGGCCCCTCCAGAACACAGAAGCCTGAGAGGACAAGGCCCTCCCAGCTGGCAGGGCTCAAGCTTCAACCTGAGCAGGTGTGGGGAGTGGGGGAGAGTTGCTGAGTTTTCCCCTTGGCACCCCATTCAGCAGGGAGCTCAGGGGAAACTCGGCCACTTCCCTCCCATCCTGACCCTCTCTCCCACCCATGCACCCTCCTCCACCTTCCCTGCTGGGCTGGCCCTCCCCACCTCTTCCCGCCCAGCTCAGCCCAGCCCAGCCTGACCTTGGTGTACTCGTGGGCCTTCACATAAGCTCGCCCGATTCTGCTGACCAGGGAGGCGTCGTGTGGGTTCTTTCTATAGGCCTCGTCATAAGCCTCCAGGGCCTTCTCGGGCTGGGGGGGAAAGGGTCAGGGGTCTCTGCCTTCTCTCCCACCGGGGAGGTGAGATTGGGGGGCGACTGGCAGGGTCATGAGGCCCTTGCTCACCTCCAGAATGTTCATGAAAGCATCGCCCAGGAGCAGGCTGGTGTCGGGGCCAGGTAGATGTTCACAGAGCTCCCTGCACAAGTGACCAGGAGCTTATCTCAGACCTGTGTGTCCTTCATATTCCTGAACCCAGCTCCTTCTCTTCTTTCCACTAGTCCTGGCTGACATTCATTCATTCCTCCGATACTCATTGAAAGCCCAATGTGCATGAGGCTCTCCTCCTCTGTCACCTGGGCCATGGCCAGAGCCTCCGCTCAGCCCTCCAGACCGCTCTCCACGAGATAGCCACACGGCTCTTTCTAGGACTCCAATCCGACCACGTCACCCCACTGTTTACGGTTTCCCACTGCCACTGGGATAGTCTCCCTCCCTCTTCCCAGCATGCCCCTCCCACCTGAATTGCCTAAATGGAGTTTTGCCTGAGGAAAGGGACTGGGAAGGTACACTCTGGGTCCCAATGTCAAATCATAGAGACAGCGGCTTGAGGCTTCAGATCCGTTCTCCATCCTCCTTCACCTCACATTAGTCACATTCCAGTCATTGGACATTGCCTCAAGGATGGGCAGAGCCGGGGGCCAGGGCAGAAGTGCGTTCCCATGGTTCCCCCCAGAATGTGGGCCATACAAGGGGGAGGGGGTACAAGCAGGGCTCAGTGTCCTCGGAACTCGGCACCGAGCCAGCCTGGCTGACCCACCATGCTCAATTCTAGCCCTCGGGGCAACTTCACACTTTCATCCCACGCCACTGGAGGGGAGGCTGTGGGTGCGCTTACCGGTAGCATCCAATGTAGAGGCGGACGTCTTTGCGGGTGTGCAGGTAGATGCTGGCCATCTTCTCCTTGGCTTCCGTGTAGTAGGGCTGCTTGGGCGTGATGTTCCTCAGCATGCTCAGCGCCATGTCCACGTTCCCCTTGCTCAGGGCCAAGTCCACGTTGGCAATGGTGATGCGGGTCTCCTCCGGCGTGCCGCTGAACTCGTCGATGGCATCCTGCATGACCTTGGTGGCCTCGTGCTAAGACACGGGAACCCAACACACCCTCCATTTGCCTCCACCCACCGCACGTGACCTGATAACACTTAAAATCTCTTCTAGGAGACTCAAAGCAATCCCCCTTCCCAACCTGGCCCGGGAGAGGAATGAAACAGGGAGACGGCCAAAACCGGTTTGGCTTGGTGGATAGAGCGTCGGTCTGTGGACTGAAAGGTCCCAGGTTCGATTCCGGTCAAGGGCATGTACATTGGTTGCGGGCACATCCCCGGTAGGGGGTGTGCAGGAGGCAGCTGGTCGATGTTTCTCTCTCATCGATGTTTCTAGCTCTCTATCCCTCTCCCTTCCTCTCTGTAAAAAATCAATAAAATATATTAAAAAAAAAAAAAGAAACAGGGAGACAGCTGCCGGGAGCAGTCCTGCTACATGGGAGCCAAACACAGGATGACCCACCTCCATCTGCAGAGGGGCTTCCGGGGTAGAAAGTGGAGAGATCACTTAGCTGTCCAGGGCCACTGTCCTTGGAGGGCAGGGGGAAGGTGCCCAGCTAGCTGGGGGGTACAGAAACCCCCAACTGTAAGAACCTCCCTATTCCTTACCACCTCAAAGTCTTCCCATGGGAGACCTATGGACGCATGTTCTTGAACTTCCCTGTTTAAATGTTGTGGGATTGGGTGCATAGAGGTCTCTTTACATTTTCATTATATCTGTACCCTTGATTATTTTTTTTTTCTTTTCTTTTTTTTTTTAATTTCTTTATTGATTAAGGTGTCACATATTTGTCCTCATCCCCCCATTCCCATCCCACCCCTCTCCCCACGCATGCCCCAATCCCCTGTTGAACTTAACCGTTGGATAGGCTTATATGCATGCATACAGGTCCTTTGGTTGAACTCTCCCCCTCCCCCCACCCTCCCCCTACCCTCCCCTATCCTCCCTCTGAGGCCCGATAGTCCGATCGATGCCTCCTTGCTTCTGGTTCTGTTCTTGTTCCTCAGTCTATGTTGTTCATCATTTCCTCTAGATGAACGAGATCATATGTCACTAGATATATACTAATAAGAACTGAATGTGAGACGAGCAATAATATTTATGCTGACAGGCAAATGAATCAATCTGTAGCGAGCTTCCCCCTGGACCAACAGTTCTTTTGAGACCCAATTTCGATGTCCAGTAGTTCCTTATGTGTACATGTCAGCACTGACCCCTCAGCTCTGGATGGTGGACAAATGGTGGTAACGGAGGTCCGACTCCCTCTGGTTTGGTCTCGGCCGAACCCAGGGGCACGGCGTCACCCAGACTAAGGGGCACGTGGCCTCACCCATACCCAAGGGGCGCGTGGTCTCACCCGGGCCTGGGACCCAGCCTCACCCGGATGGATCCAGGGGTGCACGGCCTCACCCGGACCCAGGATCTGGCTTCACCCGTACCCAGGGACGCTTGGCCTCTCCCAGACCCAGGGGCACGTGGCCTCACCCGGGCTTAGTTGCACAAGGCCTCACCTGGATCCAGGGACACATGGTCTCTCCCGGACCCAGGGACGCTTGGCCTCTCCCAGACCCAGGGCCACTTGGGCTCACCCGGGCCTAGGTGCACGAGGCCTCATCCGGATCCAGGGACGCATGGTCTCACCCGGACCCAGGGACGCTTGGCCTCTCCCAGACCCAGGGGCACGTGGCCTCACCCGGGCCTAGGTGCACGAGGCCTCATCCGGATCCTGGGACACATGGTCTCACCCAGACCCAGGGACGCTTGGCCTCTCCCAGACCCAGGGCCACTTGGGCTCACCCGGGCCTAGGTGCACGAGGCCTCATCCGGATCCAGGGACGCATGGTCTCACCCGGACCCAGGGACGCTTGGCCTCTCCCAGACCCAGGGCCACTTGGGCTCACCCGTGTACCCTTGATTATTTTAACACAGATACTTTCTTTGCCCATTTTGGTGCTTTTTGCCTTGTATTCAGCCTCCCCAGCATTTCTTCCTCAACCTCTGCCCAATCTCCTACTACTGTGTCCTCAGTGCTTTCTGTGTTCCATTGGTTCTCTCTTCTGTAGGAACATTGGTTAAGCCTTTAGTGGAGACCTGTTGTCTTTCTTATCCATCATCCGCTCAAATCACTTATTTTTCCTGGTTTTTCAACCCTTTCCTCTGGTCAGAGAGCTTCAGCAAGGGCTAGACACAGTTTTTGTGAAACTCAAAACTTCCTACTCTTTCTCATGAAATCATAGTTTCATAACGACATCATTGTTTTCGGTGGTTACTCTCTTGAACTCCGCCAGCTGACTTTTCATCTCTCCCTGTTTTACTAGGACCCCTTTCTTGATCTCTTATGTTCTACTTTGAGCTCGTTTTATAAGACCCCATGTTCTTTTTCTTTTCACTGAGTGCAGAAAAGTTTTCTGGAAAAAAAATATATTTCTTCTATTTCTTATAGTATTCTTTCTCCTAAAGTATAATCTTGTCTTTTGTCTATTTTATCATCCCTTCTTCCCTCCATTCATTCAGTAACCTATAGTTCCACATTGGGCCCATTCTGATCACCCCTCGTCCTCTCGGGAACAGCCTCCTCTAACCTTGCCCTTTCTCACGAGCTGGACTGAGAGCACCCCTCCCCTTAGCTTTCTCCCTTTGGAGGTAGCCTTTTCGAGAAGCCAGGGTCAGGATGGAGCCTGCTGGCTCACAGCGAAGGCTCAGCTCTCAGGTCTGTTATCTTGGCCGAGGGAGCTGTGAAACTGCGGCCAGGTTATTCCCCTCCTTACTTTTCTCTGGCCGCCACCCCGATGAAGGAGTCTGGGACAGCGGAAACCACCGGCATTTCAGAGGGGAGTCCTTGCTCAGTAGCCTGCCCTTCTACGGGCTGGATGTGGGTTCCTCCAGGAATGTCCCTGCTTTTCCTGTGGCCTGACCACAATCCCCAGTTCAGAAAGTTTCAAGCCAAGGCCAGAACCTCAGGCCCCCCCACTCACTGCACCCTGCTTCCTCTCTGTCACCCAGGGTAGCTTCGGCAAGGACGGGGGTCTTGTGACCTGTTCTCCTTTACCCCGGGCCCCATCCCAGGGCCTGGCATAAAGCAGGTCCTCCATCCACAACTGAACAAATGACTAACTGTCAACTCTTCTCAGATGCAGCTGTCCCCTAATTTTGTTACAGATGGAGATTCCTTCTCTACTTTTAATGCTTTTTGGCAGATTTAAGGGAGGGAAGTACCGTAAACATTCCCATCTTTGCCCAGGAGGCAAATTTTAACTTTAGGAAGAAGAGTCCTCACGGACTGATTCCCCCATGCCAAGATCATTGTCGGAGGAAGCAGGATGGCCCAGCACTGGTGGACCATGGAGGGAGGTGGTCCTGGGGAGCAGGTGAGTGGGCAAGGCCAGTGAGGCCAAGGGTCACATGCAGAGTCCAGCTCCCCCAGCCCTGGCCTTGCCCCTGCCAGACCTTCCACAGCCCCGAGGCTGCCTCACACAGGTCACACACTGCAGCGCTCCAGGGGACACGGTTCATAAAGATGGTGGCGTGACTGGCATCCACCGGCAGGTATGCATTGCCCAATCTGCACAGCCACCTGGGGTGGGCCGGAGGGGCCTGTGTGTTCTGCCTCCCTGAGATGCTGACGGGGACAGGGACACAGGCAGGGGACGGATCAGGCAGGTCCCAGTCAGAGTGGGGCTTTATCTCGAGGGCCCTGGGGGCCACTGAGGCCTGTTAGGCAGCAGAGAGCTGTGCTTTCAAACGAATAAAGACTCAAATGTTAGCCTAAGTAAATATTAGCCAGAACCAAAAGGCCTGGTGCCCAGGCCGACCCTGGCCCTCCAGCATGCCCCAGACCCCAGGGAGGAGAGCCTGGCCTTGCTTACCAGCTCCCCATTCATCCGGAGGGCATCGGCCAGCTCCAGTAAGATGGACACCCGCTCGCTGGGCCCCACAGAAGGCCCGCGGACCTTCTTGCCTTCTTCCACCTTCAGAGTTGGCAATTTGATGATCATTTTCAGGGTCTTGATGGCTTCTGGATAGTCCCCAGACTTGTTGAGGGCCCTGGCCTTGATGAAGTGGTACAGGGGGTGGTCTCGGACCTAGAAGGGCCGGGCAGAAGGTGGGGCTCCATCACCGCTGCCACTCAGAGCACCCTGAGCCCACTGAGCCCACTGAGCCCGCCCCCGCCCGCGGGCCAGCGGAGGGTCAGAGGATGCAGGGAGCTCCCGGGGCTTCTCCCCCAAGGCCTGTGGGGACCGCAGCCAGCTGGGCTTGGGGGTGCCGAGCAGGTGACAGGGCGCAGAGGACCCCCACCTGGAAGTTGTGGCTGACGCCCAGCTCTAAGCAGTGGGAGCACATGGCGAAGTTGCCCTGAGCCAGGTAGATCTGGGACTTGAGGAGGTGGGCGTGCACGGAGGTGGGGTCCAGCTCCAGGCAGCGCTGCACGGTGTTCTGGGCATTCTCTAGCTCCCCTAGAAATAACCAACAGACCCCTGCATCCAGGGAGCCTGGGGGCCTCCCGGGACCCAGTGCGCAAAGGCAGAGTGACCTCTACGTGTCCTGCTGCCCAGGAGCACCCAGGGTTGGCATTTTACCCAGTTCTGTTCCGCCTCACTCAGAGGGCTCCTCCTAAAATGAGAACGACACAGTTTTTGTGAAACTCAAACCTCAGTGCCACACCTCCCTGCTCTCTGTCACCCTCAGGGAGACGGCTGCGTCACGGCACTGCCCCACCTGGCAGCTCCGGGGAATACCTAAGTCCTGGTTCCACACCTGAGAGCAGGATGAAACCTAATCGTAACGGCAACTAGACTTGCCACAACTTACGAAGCACCTGCTCGATGCCCAGCCCACGCAAAGCACGTCAGAAAGGCGGGCTTAGTATTTGCCCAGCCCTGCCAGGTTGGTATCGTCTTCCTTGGTTTTTAGATGGAAGACTGGGACAAGGCCAGCCTGTGACCCGGGGCCCCCCAGCTCCTGAGGCTGAGCTGCGGACGCCCTGGCGCCGCGGGGCTGAGAGCCTCCCTGCGGCTGGGCTGGCTGGCCCTTGGCGGTGGCAGTGGCAGGGGTGGGGTGCAGTGAGCCGGGAGGGGAGCCAGGCCCCTCAACAGCTCCTGCTCCAGGAAAAACAAACATTGAAAACACAAGCTCGGGGGTCACCAGAGGCTGGGAGCAAAACAGGCCATGGGCCAGCCAGGCCCCCCAGCAGCCAGGCCCTCCACCACATGACCTGTTGGGTGGGGCACACCTGCTCGTGGGTCCCCTGCTCCCTGCTCCTTCCCTGTGTGCTGCAGAAATGTCAAGATGTCGCCATGGCAACACCACCCGCTGGAGGCCTTGCTTTGGCCCTACACCTGCTGGCAGCTGCCGGCACCCCAGGGGGAGCGCTCCTTCCCTCACCTGGTACCCAGAGACCTTAAAGCTGGGGGCAAACCTGGTCCCAGATGAACACTGGGAGGACTGAGGATGAAGACGGGGAGCCCTCGGCAGAGTGCAGCCCAGACAATACAGCGCCAGAGGACAGACAGGCGCATGGCATTCGGGGTGCTTGGGAAGCCCCGAGACAACAGCCGTCAGCGTCAGCGTGGCTCTCAGGCCGAGGGGGTGAAAGGCCGCAGGGAGAAACAGGGAGGGAGGGAGAGGATGAGAGGGCACCCAAAAGGATTCTCTCCTCCTTCCCCTCTCTCTCCAGGATCTGGGCCTTGAGATGGGAGAAGGAAGCCACTCTGGCCACCCTCCCCGCTTGCTGCTGTAGTTTTCTCCTAATGAAACAACACAATGTGCTTAGCTGTCGTATCTTTACTAGAAAGCAAACTCCAGGAGGAATTTCTGCCTGTCTGAGCGCTGGGGTGTCCTGGTGTCAGAGCAGTGCTGGCACGCCATGCAAGTTCAGGGACCACTGCCTGGCAGAGGCCACGCAATCAGCAAAAGGCCTGGGTGGGCCGAAACTGGTTTGGCTCAGTGGATGGAGCGTCGGCCTGCGGACTGGAAGGTCCCGGGTTCGATTCAGTTCAAGGGCATGTGCCTTGGTTGCGGGCACATCCCCGGTGGGGGGTGTGCAGGAGGCAGCTGGTCGGTGTTTCTCTCTCATCGACGTTTCTAGCTCTCTATCCCTCTCCCTTCCTCCCTGTAAAAATCAATAAAAAAAAAAAAAAAAAAAAAAGGCCTGGGTGGGAGAGACCCCTGCTGGTGAGGGAGGTCAGGGAGGTTTCAGGGGATTGGGGGCTGGAAGGCAGGACTGGGCAGGCCTGGTGAGTGTGTGAGTGTGTAAGTGTGAGTGTGTGTGTGTGTGTAAGTGTGTGTGTATGTATGTGTGAGTGTGTGTGTAAAGCATCCCAGGCAGGGAGCCCATGGACACTAACCTGGGGGCGCAAGTCCCACCAGGTGTCTGAACAGATGCGGGAGGACCCAAGTCCCCACCTGGCCACCAGGACCCACGGGCTCACCTGAGAGATACTTGACCTGAGCCATCACATACAAGGGGCCAATCAGAGCTGGTGCTGCTTTCACGACAGGAGTCAAGATCATAGCGACTTGCTTAAGAAGTGGAGACACGATCTGGCCTGGCGACCGGGGCTGTGGGAACGCGGGCCTGGCTGTGAGGTTTGGCCCACCCTGAGAGGAGCCTCAGAAAAAGCTCTCCCGGGAAGGAACGGGACTCCACGCAGATTTAGTGCCCGCTCTGTACTACCTGGTGCGGAGCAGGCGCGCCGGGGACAGGGACTTTGTTTCGTCCATGCTGTGCCCCGAGTGCCTAGCCTGGTGCCGGGCACGGGGCAGAGCACTCGGTAAACAGTTGTGGGATGACTCATGAGCAGGCATGAGGGATACTAGGCATGTCAGATCTGCTCCTTGCCCACAAGGAATCTCAACTGGCCGGGAAAGCAGGACGGACAAGTCAAGACTAACATACTTCTTGGAAGACTTCTGGGAAAAGGGAGCGCAGTTCCTCTCTAGGATAAAGGCCGGGGCACGAGCCAGGGCCCTGCTCCTCCAGGTGAGGTTCCTGGACCAGCAGCACTGGCATCGCCTGGGGGCTTGTTCCAGATGCAGGGCTTCTACCGCCGAGTCCGTACCTGCCCCGGAATGACCCCCAGGCGATCTGCGCGCTGCGCGTGCGAGTCTGAAGAGCACTGGGCCCCCCCACCCGCCAGGGGCTCCCGGGAGCCCGGTGACCGGCCAGGGGAGGTCCCTGCCTCTGTCCCAACCTGCACTCCGACCCCCGCCATGAAGATGCGCCTGCGTCTCACCTGCTTGGGGCAGAAGAACAGGTACTCCCTGACGATGCAGACCAGGAAGAGGGGGTCCAGCTTTTCGAAGTACTCGGGGCCCAGGGGGAGGCCCTGCATGCAGGAGAAGTGCAGCTCGGCCGCCTCCTGCAGGAGCGCCGTCACCTCCTGCTCCCCCTTGTGCCTCTTGGACGCCAGAAGGGCTTGGAGGAAAACCAGCACCTGTGGAGGCAGGCCCAGGTCTTGGAACCAACGCCGGCCAGGCAGAGTTGGTAGATGAGGGTGAAGCAGAGGTCCAGGCCATCTTGGCTACTCTCTACTTTGGGGTGGAGGAGTTTGGGGAGTGTGTGTGTTGGGGGGGGGGGGGGAGAAGGGGGGAGCAACCCATGCCCTCAGGGAGCTCTGACCTCAGACTTCCCCAGGGACTGCTGCACCTCCTTCAGGAATTCCAGCTGGTGCTCGGCCTCCTCCAGGTGGCCCTCTAGGATTTGGCCCCAGATGATTCCTGGGAATGGAACAGAACATGGATCAGCAGCCAGCTCCCAAGCACAGCCAGCAGGCCAGCAGGTCAAGGAGCGTGGCGGGACCGCGGCAGGAAGGGTCTCAGGGTTGGGGGGACCTTTTCCAACATCTTCATAAACTTCAAGTGATACATGCTCCTGGGAAAGAATTCAAATCCTAAGGCAAAGCAGAAAAGCCTCCCTCGCTGGTGCTCTGGCTTTAACCGTGCCTCCCTCCAGAGGTAACTTCGGGTTCTTAACGCACACACGGCTTTTCCCAGGAGGTCATACACATCTACCCCGTCCTCTGTCATGAAGATGTGCTATTCCCTGGTGGTTGGAACCATTTACTGAACTACTGCCCTCTGAAGGACGCCTCATCTCACGTTTGGTTTGTGTTCAGTGACTAGCCATTGCAGGGCTGTGGTGAGCATTTTGTGTGCGTTCCAATCCCTGAAGTAGAGGCGATGGGTCAAAGAACATGTGTATCTAAAACACTGAGAGATAAGGCCAGCTTGTCCTCCACAGATATCTGAATTCGTATTACTGCCAAGAATTTGAAAGTAGCCTTTCCTTTTCACCTCGCAGACACACTTTCCTCTTTGCCAGTCTGAAAAGTGAATTCTCACTGGGTTTAAGTCACATGTTTTTGATTATTAGGAAGAATGAACGTCTTTTCATATATTTAATGGCCTCTTCTTTTCTACTATGAATTTTTTGTTCAGAGCTTTTTCCTGTTTTTCTTTCGGGGGGGATTTTTTTCTCTATATATATGTATTATTAATTCTCTGTAGCTAACATTTCCTATTAGTTTGCATTTACCTTGTAACTATTTTTAGTGTATTTTGCCATCCATGAGTTTTAAATGTTGACACAGTCGAATCAGTAAAATATTTTCTTTACAGTTTCTGAGTTTGTGGTCAGGCTTAGAATCCCCAGTGAACCCAAGTCCAATTTAATATTTATGTTTAAATACTTAATTCATTCGGAACTTACTATTGAATATGGTGTGAGGCGGAGAGTCGCCTTTGGATAGCCAATTATCCAACTATGACCACTGGACTTGGGTTTGAAGTCCATTGGTTTGAAGTGTCATCTTTATCCTAAAACCTGTTTCTATCCCATTTTATCTGTTTACTCTAGTATTGGCCTCAAGCTGGTTTAACTACTGCTGTTTGGGGATATGTTTTGAATTTGGGAGGACAAATCCCTTCTGTTTCTACTATTCTTCTTTTGATGTTTTTTGGCCATTTTGGTGTATTTATTCCTGACTTCCTAACCACCATCCTGGTTTTCAATGATATCTGTCCCGCTATTTGGCTCATCTGTGGAATTTTTTACTTTGTAGTCGCATTTTTAATTTCTAACAACTCTTTTTTGTCCCCTGTATTTGTTCACAGTAGCATGTTCTTTACTTATTGACACCTTAGCCTCTGGAGCCAGCCGACGCTGGAGGTGTTTTGTAGGGGAACATCTTCTCTGTATCGGCCATGACCTTGCATGCCCCGCTCGGCCCCTCATTCAAACGGCCAAAGATTTACAAAAGGACTAGGCCAGTGGTCGGCAAACTCATTAGTCAACAGAGCCAAATAGCAACAGGACAACGATTGAAATTTCTTTTGAGAGCCACATTTTTTAAACTTAAACTTCTTCTAACGCCACTTCTTCAACATAGACTCGCCCAGGCCGTGGTGTTTTGTGGAAGAGCCACACTCAAGGGGCCAAAGAGCCGCATGTGGCTGGCGAGCCGCAGTTTGCCGACCACGGGACTAGGCTAATCCGTACTAGCAGCTGGGCAGATTTCCCGAGTTGTTAAGGTTACTGATTTTCTCAGCCGGGCCAGATAAGATGGTGACGCCAGGACGCGTGCGAGTGGGCCTGGCCTGGGCTGGAGGCCCGTGGGACTGCCCCGTGGACTTCCCTTCTGGCCCACCGCTGGGGCTCTCCCTCGGATGAGGAAACAGGGAAGGAGTCAGCCTGCTGGAGGAACATTTGAGGGGATTTTGCCCATGTGCCCAGCAGCCACGTCTTGTGGTCCTGCATGTCCCGGTGGTGGTGGGAAGCCACCGGGGGCTCTGATTCCTCCAGAGCCTCCTGACTCCGTCTCTGGTCGCCAGTGTTGCTTTGAATACACTTTTGAGAGTTCCTGTGCCTCTCCTGTGTGAGCATTTCTATGCCTGTAGATTCATGGAAAAGCACCCTGCCATACAATGCACCCCCAGACTCACACACCCTCCGGGGACAATGCTCCCCCTCACCTCTCTTTTGGACCCAGGAAGGCCACCCTGCTTGGCTCCCAACACCTGCCCTTCCAGCGCCCCACCCTCCCCAGCCCGCAAAGACCTGTCAAGGCGGCCACGCTGTTCTCATCCACTTTCATGGCCTCCGAGTACCACATCGCTGCCTCTTTCACTTGGTCCTGCAGGATGAAGAGATAGCCCAGCTCTATGGCCAGGTGCGTGTAGGTGGGTGCGGCCAGAAAGGTACGTTCGATGAAGCTGCACACGAGCTGTAGAATCATCTGGTGCCTCCCACACTGCAAGGAAGGGACACACAGGGATGGGGAGACCAGTCAGCCCAGCGGGTCTGACAAGGCCACATCAGAACTGGGGGACATTTTAACAGGCCTAGGAGGGGTTGCTGAGGAGAGCCTCGGAGGCACCCTATGTCCAGGCAGCTGGGTCTGTGTCGCTGATCAGCTCCCAAAGAACCTCCCACGGGCCACATCTGCCTCCGGCCAGAGGGACCCATCCCCTGTCTGGCCGTAATGACGGGTCCAATGGATCACCATGAGGTTTTCCAGAAATTGAAGCTAGGTGAGAGAGGTTCTTGTGCCCCGCTGATGGGAAGTGACCCCAAGGGCTGCGAGCAGCCACGTTCCCTGCCAGGTGCGGAGTCTGCAGAGACACTCAGCATAGACGTGGAGGGAGAGAGAGTCTCCCAGTGGCATTTGACCCCACGGTTCTGTCCCCTGAGGCCCGAGTGCTACCCCTGTTCTTGCAGCAAGTCCTTCTAGTAAGTCCTGCTTTGGGGCTGATGGGGCTGACAGAGGCAGACGGTCTGGCGGCCTGGCCTGTTCCCGCCTTGCCTGATGTCAGAGCGGCCTCCTAGATGGGCCGGCCTCCCCAGGTCGCTTCCACAGAAGGAATATGGGAGTTGGGTGCCCGGTACCCTGAGACCAGAGCTGGGCATGGCTCTGCTGTACAACAGCCATACTACCACCCTCTTTCCTGAAAAGTGGCGCCACCCATTCTAAAAGTGCTCCCTGACCGTATCTCCCTGATCTTCTTAGCCTCTCTGAGGGCCACGGAGACAGAGCCCACATGACCCAGGTGTCGGCCAGAGGCAGGTAGGGGCCACAGGGTGTGGGCCATCAGCCCGAGAGGCCAAGTTCGAACCGGAGAGAGGAGAGGTGGAGTACACAGGGAGCTTCCAGGGGGACCATAGCCCCCCTCCCCCAAGGGACACCGTGAGAAGCAGTAGTTCAGAGCCAGGAAAGCACCTTCTTACCAGTCTGCTAACCACAGTAATTTTTTTAAGATGGAGGCTTGGATTTTGGGGTTCTCTTGTCTCCAGGGCCTTAATCAGATTTCTAACGTGATCGGCAGCCTGCAGGGACAAACAGACAACGGCAGAGGCAACGTGTCCAAGGGGAGCTGGGCAGAGGCTCTCCACCCTGGCTGCGCGTTCCCATCAGCTGGGGAACCTTATGAACACCCACCCGAGTGCCAGCCCCAGAGACCCAGACGTAACGGGACGTGGGGCCCAGGCATTGGCACTGCTTCAGAGCCTCACAGGTGGAGCTCTCAGGAGCAGTGTCCATCGCAGAGCTGGCACTGCCCCTGGCGTGTGTGAAGAGAAGCTGCCCTTTCGCACCCACCCAGGCAGAGCCTGGAGCCAGCTGTCACTGTGCCCACACCGCAGGGCACCGGGCCAGCAGCAGACTGCCTGGCAGGGAGGAGGGAGCCGAGAGCCAGGGAGCATCCGCCAAAGCCTTGGGGTTGGAGGTGCTATGAGGGGTTCCTCCAGGGCTATGCTGGTTTCAAGGCTCAACTTCTGAGTCTTGAAAGAACTCACTGTGGTCATGTTCCCTTCTCTTGCAAGCTCATGCACAGCTAGGATTTGGTAGGCATCGATATTTCTTTTATCCTTTTCTAGGATTCTGAAAGAGGAAGAGGAGCCACGTGAATGGAGAGTATTCCTAGGCGAGGCGAGGTTGGTGCAGCAGCGGCAACTTCTGGTTGTCTTCCAATATCCATTCTCCCATCTTTTAATACTAGAACTTCCAAACTGGTGGGGCACATGGCTACCCAGAACAAAAACTACACTTCCCAGCCTCCCTCTCTGCAGCTTAGGTGTGGCCATGTGATTACGTTCTGGCCAATAGGATATACACTAAGGTGCCCAGTGTGATATCCAGTGATGCCCTTACAGCATGCCTTCCAGTTCTTCCTTTTCCTCCTTCCTGCTGGCTGGCACGTGGACCCAGTGAGCCACATGCAAGGGATGGCAGAGCAGCGAGACAGAAGGGGCTTGGGTGTCCTATAGCCCTGAACCACCAGTCAAACTTTTTCCTAAGAGAGGAACACCCTTCAATGTTATTTAGGTTATGTATTTGGGGGTCTTTGTGAGAGAAGCCTATTCATATCCCAACGAACACAGACATGACCTTGGCACCAGGGTGTGGGGAGGGGCATGGGGTGCACGCAGCTGAGAGATGGAAAGGGCGCTTTGGTTTCCATCCTCTGCTATTATGAAGGCTGCTTCTGGTCATTCTACAGACTACAATATTCCGTTTCTTTATAGGAAACCTCCTATTTGTTCAGCCTAGTCAGGGAATGGCCTTCTGTCTAATAGAGGGTTACTCTAATTAACATGTAAAATTCCAACACAATTAGGCACAGTCCACATTCAAGGAGTTCTAACCATTTACAATGATTGTGGACCTCATACGTTTGGGGGGAAAAAAACCACCACTTTTAAATGATTTACGAACTAAAGAATCAGAATGGATATCAGGAAGTTCTTAGAACCAAATGGTAAAAAATCTGTAGCTACTACTAAAATGGTACCTCAAGGGCCAGCCATAGATTGACATGGCTATATTCCAAAAGAAGATTGAGAGTGGATGAGCCAGACATTCACCTCAAGAGTTAGAAAAAAACAACAACACAAAAACCAAAACCCAACAGAATAACTCCAAAGGAAGCTGTTGGAAGGAAATAGTAAAGAACAGAACTTAATAAACTAGAAAACAGACATAATAGCATCAACAAAACTCAAAGCTGATTCTTTCATAAGACAGATAAAAGAGACAAATTATTTTAACAATGCTGAAGAAAAATGAGAGAGGAGGGAAAAAATAAATAATATTACGTATGACCAAAGCAACACACCCAGAAACAACAGCAGAGATTTAAAAGTGGGCGAATTCCATGAACACCCATAGCAGGCAAAGCTTTGGGGAGGAAAGTGTCAAGGTGTGAGGCACAACCCCCTGGCACCAGGCTCTGTGTCCCTGGGGGGGGGGGGGCAGCAGGACTTGGGCGAGGGTGGCCACGTGTACCCATGGCTGTGACCTTTTCAGCCACGTGCTTCTAGATAGCCTGTGGGTCCCAGGTCCGAGGCTCCAGAGCAAGCTCCTGACCCAGCTCCTGCCAAGGACACTGGCCAGGTATCAACTGAGAGAGGGATGCTAGGGGGCCACAGAGTCACTCCACCTGTGGGGCCCTGTAGGCTGAGCAGGGTGGGATCACTTTCTTTTTTAAAAAAATATATTTTTGTTGATTTCAGAGAGGAAGAGAGAGGGAGAGAGAGAGTTAGAAACATCAATGATGAGAGAGCATGATGGATTGGCTGCCTCCTGCACACCCCCACACTGGGGATCCAGCTTGCAACCTGGGCATGTGCCCTGACCGGGAATTGAACAATGACCTCCTGGTTCCTAGGTCAATGCTCAACCACTGAGCCACGCCCGCGGGCGGATCACTTTCAATTTCTACCAGCGCCCCCTCTCTCTGAGACGCCAGTTCCACTCATCTCCAGAGGAATTACCATCTCTTCACAGGGAGGGCAGAGGTTTGTTTGTGTGTTGTTTTCTTCACAAGTATGCTGTGCATTACCACAGAACTTATTAACAATTCATAGTGATGACTTGGTCACTTAGGAAAAAAAAAAAAAAGGAAGATCCACAAACTCTTTTTAGGGAGAAAATTAGTATCATACATTTTAGCATTACTTGATAAAAACAGTTAAAGCCTTAGAGTTAAAAAGATAAGCTTCAGTTATCTAGAAAACACCATCCTCAAAAAAAAAAAAACTCCCATCAGACATCCCTCCCCGGAAGTCTTTATCTCACTTCACAGGGAAAGTGCTTCCAGACACCCTGCACTTGAGCTTCCACAGTCCCAGTAACTCCTGAAATCTCCGCTGTTTTGAGGACCTGACCAGCCCCAGACTAACAGTCTTCTCTCGGGCATCAGTGACCTTTTGCCCCTAAAGTTTATTTATTTTATTTTTTAACATATAAGGAACCATATTCTTTTTTGAAATATACTTTTTTTCATTGATTTCACAGAGGAAGGGAGAGAGAGAGAGAGAGAAAACATCAATGATGAGAGAGAATCATGGATTGGCTGCCTCCTGCACACCCCCTACTGGGGGGAAGAGGTGGGGACCCAGCCTGCAATCTGGGCACGTGCCCCTGGCTCCAATCGAACCTGGGACCCTTTAGTCCGAAGGCCAGCGCTCTATCCAGTGAGCCAAACCGGCTAGGGCACCCCTAAAGTTTTTATTAAAATAAATCATATCCATATTTAAAAAAAAATTAAATAGCACAGCAGTCCTTAGTCCCCTACCCCAACTCCTCAGCAGCGACTGCTTTCACCCTGTAACTCGTGCTGCTTTGGGTTCTACAGGCAGTTCCCTCCATCTTTCCTCTAAACGACATGCTCACACTTCTTGGGATGCCTGTCTCTGATTTTTCCCGCAGCCCACAGCTGCCGGCTTCCTGCCTGGCAGGTAGGTGCCCGCCCTCTCCTCCCCGTCATGATAAGATGCTATTGGTACTCACGACTCCTCTGGTGACAATTTTTACTTTTGTTCCACCAAATACACAGAATCTCCCACCTCCCCACCTTGCACGATGGGAGCATATCAGGGGCACGGTCGCCCCTCGCCCGTCGCCCCTCACCTGTGTCCCGTTTCCACCGTCTGCTCCCAGTCCTGCCGAGCCAAGAACAGCTTCATCTTGAGGACCCAGGCGGGCAGGAAGCTCTCCGAGACCACGGTGATCTGGTTCACCACCTCCAGGGCCCCCGAGTAGTTCTGCTGGGTCATGTGGTACGTTGCCTGCAGGAGCCCAAGAGCCTCCATCAGTGCCCACGGAGGGGGGTGGAGGTGCCCGTGCCTCCGCCAGGTCAGGAGCAGAGGCGGACACCGGGGCACCCAGTGGCCAGTCCAGGTCCACCATAGTCCTGGGTCCCAGGATGGGCGAGGCAGGGGCTTCAGAAAGAAAGAGAGAGAGCTGACCCCTGAGCTGGCCTGGGCTTCTCGGAGGCCATGCGAGGGCTGCCCCCTAGGGACAGAGCTGGGGTTGCGGGCACTTGCCAATTCTAGAACCCGCCCATTCATTTCCCATCCGCTTTCCTGAAGCTTGTCACTGCAAACTGCCCCCTGGGGCCCGGGACAGCAAGTTGGTGTCAATTAGGGTTTGAGAGCAACCTCTCGACAGCAGGGTTGTGGGGCTTTTTCTCTGTCGTGGCCACTGGGCCGGGCTGGCCAGTGCCAGCCACCAGGTTCTCCCGGGTGAGTCTGCCTCAGAGGTGCCCGCGGGGTAGAGCGCAGTGCTCCTAAAAGACTTGAACCCGCACCCTGAAAAGGCTGCGAGGATGCTTATGTTGGACCTAGAGCAACCTTCTGCGGAGGGGACTATTCTCAATGAAAACTCACAAATAAACGTGTCCACCGCAGCCCTTTTCCAAGCCTGCAACCGGAAACAACCTCAGCACCCGAACAGGAGCGGGGTGGCAAGTTACGCTAGGCGCCGTTCAGTGGGGGACCGGCCCTCTGTGGCCATTCCAAACGACGTTTGCTCATTACATCTCACCCGAGGGAACGAACCCAAACGGTAAGAAGCCCCACGATGACGACTATATTGAATCAACACACGACCCCCCACCCTTCCCTGGGGGACCGTGTGTGACCGGTCCCCTCAGGTCCAGGAGAGTAGGCAGCTGGTGGCTTTCGGGGGAGCCCCCCCTCCTGGGATCGCCCTTGACTGAAGGGAGCTGCCTGGTGCCAGGTCAGACCCTTCCCCCCGGGGGCGGCCCATACCCAGCATCCTGTCCACGAGGGGGGCAGGGAAGGGCCATCCCGGCTCCACAACTCCAAGCAGAGTGGGCCGAGACCTTCGCTGTGTCGGCTGTGCCCCCCCCCGGCATCTCCCTCTGCCCAGTCCCACGTCTTTCTCCTTCCCCACAGGGGTTGGTCCCAAGGGTGCTCCCTGCGAACGCCCCTGTGTGATCATCTCCATCAAAAGCAGCCCCGGGGACCCCCGAAGCCACGCCCCGAAGGAAGATGGGGCAGGGGGTGGGGGGGCACCGCCCCGGAGAGTTCACATGAGTTGTCTTGGAGTGGGAGGGCTCAGGGTGTCATTTCCATTCATCTTTTGACTTTTTTAGACTTCTGCTCTTGAATGAGTGCATATACATTTTGTAAGGAAGAGATATACAAACAGAAGAGCATAAAGGGGTAGTTTTTCTCTTAGGCTGATTTAGTGAGGGTCGCATAAGGAACAAAGAACTTAATTTAAGATCAGAAAATACAAAAACACAAGACATACCTCCCTTCACTGATGGCCAACTAAGTGAACTGAACAGGTGGAGGAGAAAAGGTGAAATGAGGAGCATGCGAGAGAGATGCGGAGGAAGGGGGCAGTGAGCGAAACCAAAAGGCACAGAAAGCCTGGAAAAGCTAAGGCGGGACAGACCCTGAGGGGGAGACCCTGAAGACGCCCTGCAGAATGAGACAGAAACTCAGCCTGAGCAGGAAGGAGGTGGGAACTGGAGTGGCTCCTGGGCTGCTGTGTGACCCTGACCCCGTCTGCTCCTCATCCTGGAGACTGAGGGTCGGGGCTGAGGTCGCCGGGGGTGGGGGGGTCGCCGGCTCCAAAGGCCCGGTCAGGGCTACCCCCTCCCCTCCTCCCCACTGCCCACCTTTCCCATCAGCCCCAGCACATCTTTGGTGTCCTGAACGCCTTGTTCCAGGTACTTGATGGATTTCTTCACGGTGTGGGGCTTGTCTGAGGTGAGGTCCACCCAGCCTCTCAGCACATAGCCCTGGGGTAAGAACAAGAGGGAAGGTGAAGTCTCTGGTGCTGCGGAGCCTAGAGCCAGCCCGTGTCTCCTGCCTCCCGTCCCACCAGGTGTCACTGCACACCTGAGGCCCTGCCGGGCACAGCGGCATGCAGGTCCCGGGGCCGCCCTGCTCTCTCTCACGGCCAGGCCTTCCTTTGTGCCGACTGTCCCTTTGCCTGCAACGCCCTGCTCAGCACATGTCCCCCAAACCAAAACGTCTCCCCTGGTTAACTACCACTAGTCTTTAAAACTCAGTCTCGGCGGCCTTCCTTGACCTTCCGGGCTGGTGTTGGGCCCTCCCCGGAACCCCCAGCTCTCTCGCTCCCCCGGACCCCCAGCTCTCTCGCTGAGGCACTCTCACCCCTCTCGTCAGTGCCTGCTTAATTTACACTGTGCTCCGAGGCCCACATGGGCCGCTCCTGCTCTCTGCACGGGAGCCGGGCATGCCCTCTGAGCAGGCGAGCAGGAGCCATTCTGAGCTCCCCGGCCTTGCCGGCCCCCCTCCAGCCTTCACCCAGCCTCTCCTGGCAGATGGGGCAGGCAGGGAGGGTGGGAGGATCGGAGGACCCCTAGGGAGGGCCCACCCTGGACTCTCCCTCATGGCCCAGACCAGTGTTTCTCAACTCTTCCATTACTGCCCTCTGAAGGAGCCCTTTTAGACATCCCCCCCTAATCATTCCCTCCCGCTCCAAGACATTTTAATATCACAGATATATTGTGATACGTGTTGTACGTATATCTGTGTTTTACACGTAGCCGATTTTTCACCCCCTCCTCCCAGAACCAGTTTCCAGCCTGTTGGGGGTGATATCTCCCCTGCTGAGAATGCATGGCCCTGGCTGAGGCCGCAAGGTCTGCTCTCAGTGCGGCTGTGTGCCTGGGAGGTCTCTGATGTCTGAGCGCACCCTGCTCCCCAGCAGATCACCGCGAGGAGGACATGCAGGCCCAGGGCCGCTGGCTCATCTAGTTTTAAAAAAACATGACATCTGGACTTTTAGGTAAAAATCTTTTGATTTCTAAATGTCAGCAATGAATTCAAGATTTTTAGAATATAGTGCAGGCCACGGGACACCTATCTGCAGATGGGACGCTGGACAAATGTCAGTTTGTACCGGACTGAGCCCTGAGACAACCTGGGTGGGGTCACTTGGAGACCCAGGGTCTTGGCAGTGCCGGGCTGGGGCCCTCCCCCCATCCCATGGCCGTCCGTGGGAGTCATGGCCACGCCACTCTGCTGTGTTGGGACGCTGCTTTCTCGGGCGGTTGCCCTGGTGATGCCCGTGGTGGGTACCTCTCTGGCGCTGTTGGACAGCTGTAGCATGCGGTCGACGTACTCCTTGGCCTTGTCATGGCGGCCCATGAGCCAGAGGAAGAGGCCGGCATAGTACAGGGCAATCCAGCTGGCCGTCTTGCGGATTTCCTTCAGGCTGCTCTCCAGCTCCTGAATCGCTTCTTGGTCTGTGAATCCGAGAGAGGAGGAAGAGGAGTGAGAAGAGAGGAGGAAGAGGGGGTGTGCCTGGTTTCGCAGGGGGCACTGAGGGCCCTGGTGGTTGCCTCTGGACACTCTGAGGCTCCCGCAACACATGGAGCCAATGACACACCAGCCTGGGGCCTGGACACAGGGAACACCGGCCCCGTGGTGCCCCGGGAGCTGCCCAGGCCTGGACTTGGGCTTGCTGTCTTTTCTCCTCGGTGCCCAGCAGTATGCTGAGCAGACAGACCAAACCCGACTCCCTCCCCTCAGGTGCACCATTCATTCTGGGTGGGGAAACAGTAGTTCGTGGTCTCTTGGAACCTCTCTGGGGAAGTGGAGATTAGTAATAGAATTATTTATATCAGTTTGATTTTTCATGACAACATCTTGGCAAAGGAAAGCAAGGTGTCTCCCCAACTCTTGGGGTCTGGATGGAGGGCCCCTCCCACTGTTATGCTCTCTGCCTATGGCTCCCACTCAGTTGGGCCTGGGCACGGGGTCTTCTTTGAGGCCTTGCAGGGAAGGGGAACAGCAGCCACTCCTCACAGGCCAACAGAACCTGCAGCCACCAGGGCAGGTACTTCCTTCCCCAGCCCTGGAGGGGCTGTCTCCCGGAGTGGGGCCAGGCCCAGCGGGGCGGAGCTGCACTCACCGATGGTTTCACAGCACTTGTGAGCATAGATGAGGGCCATGATGGAGCACAGGGACACGTCTGGGTGATTCCGGAGGCTCTCCAGGCTGCTGATGGCATCCTGGATGTGCTCTGCCAAGAGAGACCACGTGGTTAAGCTTTGGGCTCCAGGCCCAGCGGGCAGGAGGCTCCATGGCAAGTACATGGGGATCCTCATTAGGGCTGACCCGAGGCTTGGCACCGCCTGGCTTTCCCCGGGATCAGAGGACTAACTGGTACAAAAGGTCCCCAATGGCCTGAGGTCCCTGAAGACCGGAAGCTCCTTGCAAAGGCTGCTGGCACCATGGTTCAGGCTGCCAGGGGCCGGAGGGCTTGGAGCTGAGGATGTACCCGTGAGTACACAAGGGATCCCTGGGAGGTTGAGATGTTTGCCTTGGGACAGTTCCGGAAAAAGAACCTCGGGGCATTTCTCATGAGTTGCACCAGAGCCAACAGCTGCATTTATCTCTCCATGTCCACTGACGTTGGCCACGGGCAGCTCAGCCTGCCCCTAGCCCAGGGTCCTCCTGAGGGTCTGAGTCAGCACCTGTCTGGGCCCCACTCCTCCCCCTGCTCCTGTACCATACCTGCTGGTACCCACACCCACCACTCCCTCCTTTTCCTGCACCATCAGCTCTCAGCTTCCAACCTGGGGGTCAGTTCAATAATCGCGCAGCCGTTTCTCCACCCGCTCGCTGTCCAGGTAGGGAAACGGAGGCGCAGAGCAGCAGCAGTGAGCCCTCTGCGGTCTCGCAGTCAGCTACCTACGGATTGCACTGGCTTCCGTGCACGAGCCTGGGGACCTGGGCACCGAGTGGAAGACTGTTGTCACGACTGGGGTGGACGTGGGCACCTGGGTGGAGTCCGTGTTAGTGCTGGGCGGGTGCCCAGGTCCGGAGGCCACCAGTGACGAGCCCTTACCTTCCCTGAAGGCTCCGTAGGCTTTAAAGAACTGCAGCACAGGGTCATTACTGAATTTTTCCAGGCCCGTGGCCGCCGCCTGCTGCACGTGGCGGAAGTACTTCTCCTGGCTGTAGTAAATGATCCCAGCCTGTGGGAGGGAAGACGCCACTGCGACAGCCCTTCTCGGTCTCCGTCCTGACCTCTCCCTCCCCTATCTCCTGCTCCTCCTCAGTTCCGTGAAGGAAAGAGAAAGACACGTTCCCGGCCTCATCCTGTTCACCAGGCCCAGGAAGGAGCCTGGAGGTGTTTGTTGTGGAATTGTCTACAGAATTCTGGCTCAAAGGTGGAAAATTCAACTCGAGCTGTCTTAGGAAGGAACTCAAGGGAAAGAGAGGGGACCAATAATGAGAATAATTGCATCAGGAGTTAGTTACAACTTAATGTGGGCTAACCACCTCTGGAATCTGTACCCAGGGCTTTCCATCCATTCTCTTCTGCATTATTCTCTTCCTAGCCTTCCCGGTTAAGAAAGCCGAAGGCCATGGCCACTGTGGCTTGACAAAAGTCACACAGCAACAGGGGCTGAGAGTTCAAAGCGAGTCTCACTTCCCCTAAGGTTTGTGGGTGCTGGGGTTGGAGACAGATGTGGTTGGATTGTAACAGCCTCGTGGGCCATATGAAAGGGCCCAGACATCATCCTGAGGATAATAGGAAGCCGTGGGAATGGTTTTGAGCAGGGGAGAGGGACGTATTCAGATGTGCGTTTTTTGCAAAAACCACCCTGGTAGCTGTGTGTGTGTGTGTGTGTGTGTGTGTGTGTGGGGGGGGGGGGGGGGGTTAGGTTGGGTAGGGGGACTGGCTGGAGCAAAGAGCTGAAGCAGAGAAACCAGTTGGGTGGGGGACTGTTACAGGTGCCCAGGGGAAAGGTGGTGGTTTCCCAGGGCTCCGAGTGGATGTTTCTTGCTGATAGATAGGATCAGGGGATGGGTATGAGGAAGCGTTAAAGCTGGGGGATCAAATGGTGGTGCCATCTACTGAGGTCGGGGTCACAGAAGAGGCACAGGCAGAGAAAGGGGAGCTGATGGCAAGATGATGGAGATGAGTTGGGCGCGCTGGTTTGGAGGAGCCTGGGGACAGGGCTGGGTGGGGATGCTGACTTGGGGCTCATGGTGCACAGAAAGCACCAGAGGGGATGCCCTCGTCAGGGAGAGTGAAGCGAGAAAGCGTCAGGACCCCCAGGAGCAGCGGAAGACAGCGAAGTGCGGGTCAAGGCGATGGCAGGAGCGGGTCGAGAGGTGGCAGGAGAGCGGCAGGGCTCGGGGGTCACCGGGCTAGCGGGGCGGAGAGCCCCAAAGGGAGCGGCCGGCAGCGCCCGGGCCACGCACCATCAGGGAGGAGTCATTGCTGTTCATCTCTGGACGCCAACGGCTCGGAGTCCGGGTCTGGCGGGGCGGAGCGGGGGCCGGATTCCCGAATCAGGGTCCCGGGCACGCCTCTAACCGCCCGCCGCGGGAGGCGCGCGCGTCCTTGGAGACGGAGCCGCCGGCCGGTTGCTAAGAGCGTCAGAACCGGGGGTGTGTGGGCGTGGCAAGCCGCCCGCGTGACCAGACGCTGGTAATTGAGCGCCGAGAGGGCGAGTCGGCGCTGGTGGCACCGGGTCCGCGCTGCGTTCGGGGACGCCGGCGCCGGAGCCGGGCCGCTGCCATGGGCCTGGGCTCCAGCACCGAGCAGCCCGCGGAGACCTCCGAGGGCTTCCACCTGCACGGGGTGAGTCGCTCCCGCGGCGCCGGCGGCCCGGGGCCGGGCGTCCACACCGACGCGCCGGGACGCCTTAGCGCCGGCCCCAGGGCGGCGGAGGCGGGGACCCGGCCCTCGTGCGGCGGCCCCGGGTGGAGGGCGAGGCCCCCTGGCCGAGGGGAACGGCCCGCGAGAGGCGGCCCCGCGGCCCTCCTGGCCCCGGCCCGTCTGCGGCCGCTGGCGGCCCGGCGCCCGCCCCAGTGCCAGCTGTGCAGGAAGCGGGCGCGTTTCCTGGTCCGGTCGGGCCGCCGGGAGTAGCCCTTCTCCCGGGCGAAGATTGCAGCAGCTCCAGCCGTCGGGACGCGTTGGTGCTCGTAGGTCACCTGTGTGATTGCCTGCTGTGTGCCGCGCTCCGTGCTGGACCTGGGACCCGGTCCCCGCTCTCGAGTCCGCGGGTCGGGAAAACCCGGTGGACGCCAGCTGCTGGGGGCTGGCGGGCGCACACGCCGCGCGCCCGGGGGTCGGAAAGGCTCGTGGGGCTCGAGGACCAGTGCTAACCAGCCGGGGGAAGTGGGGGCGGGAGAACCCGCCGCAGACGGTGGGGACAGCGTTTGCAGCAGGGGAGGGTCCCAGGGTGGAAAAGATCGTGGCGGGTCGCGAGGGTCCCGTAGCCCGATGGGGATTCGGGGTCGAGATGTGTACTGTAGAGAAGGAGGGGTGGTAACGGAGGGGAGCAGACCAGGGCGGGGGGGGGGCGCTCCGACTCACTGGGGAAGGACCCCGTTTCCCTTGTGTAGCGTGGATGGCTGCAGAGGGCGGTGCAAGCTTGTCAGTTTGGTGCCTGGCTGTTGCATGGTCTCCTGGGTTGTGATGGGAGGCTCTGTGGGTGGGGGGCTGGAGGGTTGGACGTGATGGGAACCCCCCAAGGGAAAGCCAGACAGAGGGCCCTGCTTGCTGCGGGAGTGGGGGTGCGGTGGGGGTGTAGTGGGCAGCAGCACAGACCATTTCCTCTGTAGAGCCGTAGTGGTCAATGACCAGGCCCAGGGCCAGGGCAGTCAGCACAGCCAGACCAGCACAAGGCCACAGGAGAGGGTAGGCAGAGGCTCTGGGTGGCTGGGAGGGGGCTGGGCCTGGAGACCGGGGGCCTGAGCCTCTGGAACCTCCTTAATGGTGGAGGGCAGCAGTAGCGGGCAGGTGCCAGGTGGCATGGCTTTAGGAGCAGGGTCTTACCAGAGGGAGGTGGGGTGGCTTAGAGTGGCCCCGGAACAGGGAGGAGCGCCTCTGCCAAGCTCTCTCTGACGGATTGTCCTTTGCTTTTCGAAAGCCACGTGGTCCCAGCTTCCCCCTAAAGGGGTGGGGAGCAGGGGCCCTCTGAGCCAGGCTACCTGGGGCTGGAGTGGATCCTCTCATTGGAAGCCACGGCAGCTTCCGGAGGTGGCACGCAGGGGCTTTGATCCGAAAACTCAGCGGTGAGCTCTCCTTCAGCTTGGGGCCGTGGTCGGCAAACTCATTAGCCCACAGAGCCAAATATCAACAGGACGACGATTGAAATTTCTTTGGAGAGCCACATTTTTTAAACTTAAACTTCTAATGCCACTTCTTCAAAATAGACTCGCCCAGGCCGTGGTATTTTGTGGAAGAGCCACACTCAAGGGGCCAAAGAGCCGCATGTGGCCGGCGAGCCGCAGTTTGCCGACCACGGGCTTGGGGGATCCACGACTGGAGGGGCTGGTGGGTGGCAGAAGCCACAGGGCCTTCCCGTGGCAGAGGTGAGCGGAACCGGAGGCCACAGGAGCCCCGTGCCCTCTGGGCTGGGGCCTGGCAGATGCCTGATCATCGGGGCATCAAGCGAGGACACCCGCGGCCTGAGGGGTGGAGCCCACCTTCGGGGTTGGGACCTGGACCGGAGATAAAGGCCGCATTGTTTGGGCACGGCTCTGTAAATGGGGCCTCTGAGAGGGATGGCGGCTGTAGCTGCAGCCCTGGTTGCTGTGCTTTGGGCGATGGCAGGAGTTGGGAGTCCAGGGCAGGGAGGGAGCACCCTGGGGCCAGGAATGACTCCCCTGTCCTGCACGGGAGCCGAGGCTGAATTGTGAGGCACTGCTCACCAGGCTCCAGGGCTTAGGCTCCTTCCTGCCCCTGCGGTCTGCTCTCCTCAGCAGCTCCCGTCACCTGCTGGGCTGACCCTGGCTCTGTCACCACAGGGTCCGGGGCCCTCTGGCCACAGGCTGCCTTCTCCGCTGCCTCTTTCTGGCCACAGCCCTGGTTCTGTCCACCCTGGGGCCCTGCCCACTTCCGTACGAAGGGCCCTCCCTTTCTGCCCGCATCTTAACCTCTCTGGGAACCCTCCTGGCGCTCCCTGTAGGCCTGCGCCACCCTGCTCCGGGGGGCCTCCTGGGAGCGTGGTCTGTGGATCAGGGTCAGGGAAGAGCTGTTTTCCTACAGAGGACACATGTGTGCCCAGGAAGGTGGTGAGAGAGGAGGGAGGTCACCTTAGCCGTGCCCACGTGTGGCCTGTCCGGGACAGTTCCATGCCAGTGCCCGTTTCCTCGCTGGGACACGGGGAGTGGTGCTGGTCTCTGAAATTGAGGGCTGGGGCTTCTTGGCAGTCACGGGGCTGGCTCAGTGACCGGCCTCTGCCCTGGGACAGGTGCAGGAGAACTCCCCCGCCCAGCAGGCGGGCCTGGAGCCCTACTTTGACTTCATCATCACCATCGGGCACTCAAGGCTGGTGAGCTTTGCTGTGTGTGTGTGTGTGTGTGTGTGTGTGTCCCGTATGTCCCAAAGGAGGCTCCGGCCCAGCTCCCGCCTCCCTTTTCTTCTGGAGGGAGGCCCTGCCCAGCACTCAGCTCCTGAGCTCTCTGGGGTGGACGGGAGGTTAATGGGCGCTTGGAGGTGGCCACGGGGCCTAAGGGGCCTGCCTCTTGGGGCATGAGAGATGTGAGGGCTCTGGCCAAGGGGCAGCGCACAGTGGGACAGCCTGCAGTGCCCTGAACCCAGGAGGCTCTTTGATGAGTTTGTTGTGCTTTCCGGGGCAGAGGGGGAGCGGAGGGAGGCAGATTTAGCACTACTTGGGGGAGGGGTGCGGGGGGGGGGCCCATCCCACCCCAGGCCCTGCTGGGGCAGCTGGCCACCAAGGCCCTTGCCCCACCTCAGACCCAGACTTGGGGTGTGGGGGTCCTTGGAGTCAGCCCCCTGCCCCCGTAGAACAAGGAGACGGACACGCTGAGGGATCTGCTGAAGGCCAACGTGGAGAAGCCGGTGAAGCTGGAGGTGTTCAACATGAAGACCATGAGGGTGCGCGAGGTGGAGGTGGTGCCCAGCAACATGTGGGGCGGCCCGGGCCTGCTGGGCGCCAGCGTGCGCTTCTGCAGCTTCCACAGGGCCAGCGAGCACGTGTGGCACGTGCTGGTGAGTGGGGTGGGGCTGGGCATGGATGTGGGTGGGGCGGTGAGTGGGGCATTCGGGCCCCAGGCCAAGCACTGCAGGGGAAGGTGGTGGGGCCAGAACACGCGAGGGCGTTTGGGGGGCATCTGGGGGTAGGGAGCAGGGTGTGGGGGCAACTGGGGCAGGGCCCGGAGCCAGGTGGACTATGCGAGGACTCCCTGAGGGCAGGGTCTCACTCACCCCAGTGTCCAGAGAGGGCAGCTCTCTGCCTGCATGGTGTGCCTCGCCTCTGACTTTGGGCACTTTCTTACCCTCTAGACCAGGGGTGGGGACTTCCAGCCCGCGGGCCATAGAAGGCCTGTGAAATCATTCAGTCTGGCCCTGCCAAGGCATCAGGGGTGAGCTAATTCAATGTTTGACCGAATAGAGCAGGCTGGTTTTTAAGCTGATAATCTTGTGTGGCCCTCGAGTGATATTATAAATATCCAAATGGCCCTTGGCAGAAAAAGGGTTCCCCCCTGCTCTATACACGGCTTCTGATTTTGAGAGGTGGTGCTGCCATCTACTGGAGGGAGGTTGCGCTGCCGGGACGCTGCTGCCGCCCCGCCTCCGTGTTTTTTTCTGGCAGGTCCTCTGAGAGCACCTCGGCCCTGGGCTGGTGCCTGGGGTCTGAGCCTAGTGAATCTCAGTGACGCAATTGTCACCGACGTTGCTGTTCGTGTCCATCACAGCTACACGTGCACATGTGACACGGGCGTCCGCTGACGGTGCCCAAGTTCGCAAGAATGCTTGGTCCCGCGGCTTGGTGACAGGAGGGTGCCCCGAGTTGGAAACTGGCTGGTTTTCTAGCCTCCCCTTCTGTTGCTCACCGACTTCCCGGGGAGCCTTCTCAACCTTTTGACCTACCTCAGCTTGTCCACTAGTGCCACGGGGCGATGGTGGAAATCCTGGCGCGTTCCTCTAGGACAGTGGTCGGCAAACTCATTCGTCCACAGAGCCAAATATCGACAGGACAACGATGGAAATTTCTTTGGAGAGCCACATTTTTTAAACTTAAACTTCTTCTAACGCCACTTCTTCAAAATAGACTCGCCCAGGCCGTGGTATCTTGTGGAAGAGCCACACTCAAGGGGCCAAAGAGCCGCATGTGGCTCGCGAGCCGCAGTTTGCCGACCACTGCTCTAAGAGGCTAGGACTGGTCCATTGTCTCAAGGCCCCTCTCTAAGGGAGAGGGTATCCTTATACCCAGTCCTGCTCACTGCCCTCGCCTCCATCCCCTACCCAGGGGTCTTAACAGCCATGCAATTGGGCACTTACTGTGGGCCACAGTGTGGTTTTCATTCTTTACATATATTATTTCTAAAATCTTCTCAGCAGCCCTGTGAGTAAGCACTGCATGCCGTAGTTTTAATTGTTGGGAACCTGCGGCTGAGTGGTTAAGTATCTGTCCAGTCACCCAGCTAGCAGTTGGTGGAGTCAGGAGTTGAACCCAGGTCAGGTGCCAGAACTCAGTGCTGTGAGCCATGCCACGGTACTGCCCTCTGCTGGGCAGGCTGTGGACCTGGGGGACGGAGGGGAATTCGGGGGGTAAGGTAGGAGAGTCTGGGCTCAAGGCCTTGGCTTGGGGACGGAGGGCAAGTGTCCTACAGACTACCTGGAGAGATGGCTCCCGGCCCCTCCTCCACTCCAGTAGTGAGGTGATGGATCTCAATTCTTTCCCCAGGAAGTGGAACCCTCTTCGCCCGCCTCCCTCGCTGGCCTGTGCCCCTACACAGACTATGTGATTGGCTCAGACCAGCTCCTGCAGGAGGTGAGGAACCCGAGGCCCAGCCCTCCGCAGACCCCAGTGGGTGTGGAGGTGTGGGTGCTGTCCACGAGAAGTGCCTCCAGTGCCAGCGCTGGGGCCCGGGCTCAGGCCTGTGTGTTTGTCCCAGTCTGAGGACTTCTTCACTCTCATCGAGTCCCACGAGGGGAAGCCCTTGAAGCTGATGGTTTATAACTCCGAGTCCGACTCCTGCCGGGAGGTGTCTGTAACTCCCAACGCAGCCTGGGGTGGAGAGGGCAGGTACTTCCGGGGGTCGGAGGGCTGTAGGGTGGGGTCCTGGTGGGGCCCTTGGGTGGGCCTGGCCGGTGGGCATGGACCCCAGAGTCCCATGGTTGGGGGTGGAGGGCTGGGCCCTGGTTTAGGGATCCTGAGGCTGACCATGGTCCAGGAGGCATCCTTTTAGCCCCCTCACTGCCATTGGTGGGTGGGGGTGGCAGAGATAGGAAAGGCTGTGGGACAACTCCTGGATTGAATGTTTCTGGACTTCGGCAGTCTGGGGTGTGGTATCGGCTACGGGTATCTGCATCGGATCCCAATCCAGCCCCCCAGCTACCACAAGAAGCCACCTGGTGCCCTGCCATCTGGTACCTCGCCACCTGGCACCCCACTACCTGGTGCCCTGCCATCTGGTAACCCGCCACCCGGTGCCCTACCACCTGGTACCCCACCACCTGGTGCCCCACCATCTGGTACCTCACCACCTGGTGCCTTGCCACCTGGTACCCCGCCACCCGGTGCCCTGCCACCTGGAACCACCCCCCTGGACTCTCCTGCCCCTCCTGGCCCAGAGATGGGTTCCAGGCAGGGTGACTACTTGGAGGTACGTGGGGAACACCTGTCAACTAGGGGGTGAGGGGAGCTTCATGTGGACAGAAGGAAGAGAGGGTTCTGGAGGCCCTTAGGCCCACCTGCTTGTGGGACCCCGTGGGAGCAGGTGGGCCCATTCTGGGACAATGACACCCGCTTTGGTTCTCCTGCCACTGAGGGGAGGTGAGGGTAGTGGCAAGGCACTAGGAGTCATTATATTTTATGAGTGGGAAACAGGCTCAGGGGTGGGCGGAGCCTTGCTCTGGGCCTCAGTGAGTCTGTGGTAAGGCTGGGCCAGAGGCTGGCATCCAGAGTCCCAGCTGGGCTGGTGGTCCGGCCACGCCTGCCGGAGAGTGCTGGTCTGGTCTTCATGGCTGTTGAGCAGGTCCCCTGGATGCCTTTAGGCACGGCTGCTGCCTGGGATCTGTGCCCGGGGCATGGGAGGATTGCTTTCCAAGCATGCTGGGATTCAGGGAGGCCCTTTCTTCTTGTGGGTCATTGACACCTGGGCTCCTCAGCCGAGTGGCAAGAGTGCTCCCTCTCCGTGCCGGCACTGCCGGGGAGGCCAGCCAGGCCCCTGTCTGACTTCACCTCACCCACAGAGAGGGACCGACCACCAAGGCTCCTGGCTCCTTCAGGCAGAGCGATGCTTCTGGGGCAAGTGGGGGCTGGGGGTGAAGCTGGACTACTCTGTCCCAACGGCCCTCTCCCTGTGCCCTCTTCCCCTGGCTCCCCTAGGCCCTGCTGCAGGCACCTGGCTCCTCCGTAGAGAGCCTGCTTCCCGAGCCTGGGCACCTCGGCTATGGTGTGCCTGACCTGGGGGAACTGCCACGGCCCATGGAGACGCCTCTCCAGCCTCCGCCTCCGGTGCAGCGAGTCATGGACCCAGGTAGTGAGCAGGCCCTGGCAAGGAGGCTAGGCACCTGCAACCCCTGGTGCCGAAATGGGCCCCAGGCTCAGGCCTGGACTTGGGCGACAGTACCGAAACCTTCCTCAGACCTACTGACCCCTGCTATGTGCCAGGATGGTTGCAAGTGACCACATACAGCGTGTAGACGGGGAGACTACTGTCCAGAGGAGAGAGGTGGCCTGCTCAAGGTCACAGCAAATTGGGGACAGAGCAGGGCCTGGTCCTTCGGCCACTGGGCTACTCCCATGATGCCCAACGCCAGGCCCCTTTCTTTCCTGTGAAACAAGCAGTTGGTGGGGGGGGGGGGGGAGGGGAACTCGGCATCACCACAGGCTGAGATTGGTCTCAGGCTGAGCCAGATGCCCCAGGAACGGGGCAGAGTGAGCCAGGATACTGGCCTTCAGCAGGCAGGGTCTTGTGCTAGCAAAGAACTGTGCCCCGTGCCCTAGGCTTCCTGGACGTGTCGGGCATCTCCCTCTTGGACAGCAGTGCCAGCGTCTGGCCCAGCCTGCCCTCCTTCTCAGAGCTGACCTCCGCCGCCGTGCCCGCCGCCGTGCCCGCCGCAGCGCCGGAGGACGTCTGCTCCAGCAGTGGCTCTCACGAGCGTGCCGGTGAGTGGCTTGCACCTGCCGAGGCCTCTGGGAAGGCTGCCCCGTTTCTCAGTGGGTCAGAGGCTGGCGTTTGGGAGGAATCCAGCCACGTCCAGGTGTTTGTACTCTGGCTCTCTCCTCTCCATCAGTGTCTGGGGTGGGATTTGGAGGTCAGTGAGGTTACTGCCCCCAGCACACTGGCCCCAGGTTCTGCAGGCCTCCTGAGCCCCATCCTGTGTGTTTCAGGTGAGGCCACGTGGTCTGGATCAGAGTTTGAGGTCTCCTTCCCGGACAGCCCAGGTGCCCAGGCCCAGCAGGACCACCTGCCTCAGCTGACCCTTCCCGACAGCCTCACCTCTGCAGCCTCGCCAGAGGACGGGCTGTCTGCTGAGCTGCTCGAAGCTCAGGCCGAGGAGGAGCCGGCAAGCACAGCAAGTCCAGGTCTCAGGGCGGAAGCCGAGGCAGCCAGCCAGGCCCAGCTCGCTACCCCCGAATAACACCCTGGGCAACGGCCAGGCCCCTGATGGCATGTCCTGAGGTCCAGGTGTGGGGAGGTGGCTCAGGCCACACTGCGGGCCCAGCCCCTCGCCTGATCCCAGCCCAGCACGTCCGGCTTCCAAGGCTGTGGCTCCGAGTGATGTGCAGGGACTTCTGCAGGTGGGGGGCTCGTGTCCAATCACCCTACTGGTTTCCAAGAGATGACCTACCAGCATTCTGCGTGATGGTCCTGGCTTTGGGGAATGGAGCCCTTGTTTGAGAATCTTAAGCACATCCTTTTGGGGTGGTAGGGAGCTGGGGTAGGAGAGGAAAGGCTTCTTTGCTGCTTGTGTGGCACACGGAGCCTTGCTGGTGGGGAGAGGAGGCGTGGGCCTTGGGGAAGGGCATCTTGGCTGTGTACGCTGAGGCCCAGTGCTTGCTCTTGCATGGTCACTGTGGCTTCCCAGGACAGCAGGGTCCAGACGTGATCATGTGTGGCAATGGGGTAAGGGAGGAAGGGGTTGGTGTGGTGTTTGCCTAACAGCTTTGCAGAGCTTGCCTTGATTCTTCCTGCACAGCTGAGCCAGTGCTATCTACTGGAAGGCACCCCAAGCCCTGGGGACCCTTGAAGCCCCAATTACTGTCTCTTCTGTCATGTGCCCCCATCCCTGTGCCACACTGCACAGCCGGCTCAGATTGACTGACACCTGCCAGTCACAGCTGGAAAAGAGAGGCAGTGAACTTGCCCACCTCTCATGGGAGGAGGGTTGGAAATTCTAGAACCTTCAGCAGACACTTACCTGTGCTTAGACCACGATGTTTCTTCTTCCCCAGGGCTGACTCCCTACAGACCTAGTATCCCCAAAGTTACACAGCAATCTCTTCTACATACACAAGGCACCCAGCCAGCCCCAGTGGTGAATAGGTTACAAATTTAAATTCACTATCCTAAGCACACTCTCAAAGCCAGTCCTGACTAGATCTCTTTACACACAGCTCCCACCACAAGGGGAAGCGAGAGGCCAGGGCAAGAGTGGGTGAGGGCCCTTCTGTTCTTTCCGCGCGCGCGTGTGTGTGTGTGTGTGTGCCTGTGTGTGTGTGTGTGTGTGTGTGTGGTTCCTCCTACCACCAGGTGCCTTGGGAGGCTAAGGCACGCATGGGTCTTGTGCTCTGTCCTGCAGGAAGAGGAGGGCTCCCCCAGGGACGGGGTCCTCACCTGCCCCGGCCAGAGTCCCTTGCCTTCCCACACTCTCTGCTGGTTACCATGAAGGCTGCCTCTGGCCTTGTCCTCTAGTGTGTCCACTTTGAGCCCCCCGCTGCTGCTTGATTTGTAATGTCCGCATGTACAAGGAAATTCAGAGCTTTAGCCCGTAGCACAAGGACTATCAGCCGAAGGCGGCACAAGCCAGGAGTATGGAGGGAGGCCCCAATTAGTGAACACTAAGTTTCTAGCTCTCTGACCGCACGGACAGCGAGCCCTGTCCACGCCGAGCAGGAGGCCTGGGTGGCCTGTTCCTGGGCTGCCGGGGAGCCCAGCTCTGCTGCAGAACTGCAGGAAGAACAAGCACCAGGGACTGCGCCGAGGGCAGGGTCCCTGCGCTGCAGCCTGGCAGCCTGGCAGCCTGGCCCCGTCACCCTCACCCAAGGGTTCTGGTTCTTCCTCGCTTTACACTCGCCTCTTCCTAAGTTGGAGGCTAAAGTGGATATCAATGCTAATTATTTCCAGGGTAAACAGGAAAACCAGAGGTTTCTCAATTTCTCATCTGCTCTGAAGGAAAATGACAAGTGAAAAAATAAACATGTACTATGCTTTGAATATTTTAACTAAAGCCTTTATTCTATACAACTGTGAAATACAGATTTTTACCCTTTTGGCATTGCAGACTGTCAACTTTTCCGGAAACTTACTGGTTTGACGGGAAGAAAAGAAAAAAGGACAACCATGCTGGGGTCAGATCTATGGCAGGGAGGGAGCAGCCGCCCCTCGGGGTTCGGGAGCAGGGCCAGATGGCCCACCCTAAAACCCATCCCTTCAGCCCAAGGGCCCCTCATGCAACACAACAGGGCTGGTAATGAGTTTGGTGGTGTTTTTGACATGAATTCACACCTATTGCTAAAAAATGTGCAGCAAAAGTGCACTGTTGTATCCAACAGATAGAAAGGGCTGTTTACAAAAGAAGTGGGCTGCGCTCTGCGTGAGGGGGAGGCTCGGTGGGAGGGGGCTCACGTCCTCAGAGAGCCAGCGGCAGTGACCTGTCCACTTCCCAGAGGAGGCTGCCCGCGGGGCGGGAGCCCTGTCCCTACGGCTGTGCGAATGCGAGTGTCTCCACCGGTAAGGTCTGGCCCGAGGCCCATCGGCTGCCTTCAGCTGAACCCGTGAGGATGTAGAAAAGAAACCCTTCCCCACCCCCGCCCCAGGCGCTGCCGCTACGGGCGCCGCCGCACACGGGCTGGGGAGGCCCCTGGACTGGAAGAAACTGCCTCTGAAGGCACTTGTGCTTCTGGCTCCACACAGGAGGCGTGTCTCATGGAGTCTGGTCGGGGCAGACCGCTGCTCTAGTCTGAATACAAATGACCTTGGGGAGAATCCCAAGTGTTTTTATGCCAAAAGTTGAAGTGTTTATCCCCAATAAGTTATATTCTGTACAAGATCCAAATGGTTCTATGAAAGCTTTAGATTGTTAGAAAGAACAGTGAAAAGCAATCTGGATATAGGTACCACAACAGAAACCTGCATATAAAACTCAGAAACAAATACGTGTATTTCCAGGCTATGAATTCCCATGATAGGCTTGCACTGACACCATACATTTTAGGTAGCATTTTAAACAAAGTTAAAATTTCACCGCGGTCTTCAGTTTTGATGGTGCCTTGCTGCTCACCAGAGCAAGTACCTCTGGTGCCACCTGGCTCTGCCCGTAAATAAAATGACACAGAGGAGGGAGGAGTAGGACCGCTGCACCTCCCTGTGGCTGCCAGACGGTCCGGGCACGGGTCAGTGTGGCATTGCTGGGACACAGCAGTCCAAGTGCTACGGCCCAGCCCCTGGAGGTTCCACAGACCCAGCTACAGGAACACAGCTGAGGTGCAGTAGTAAAAACAAGCCCAACACTAGTCATGTATTGTGAAATGGGCTGGCTCTCGAATTGTGCAACAGCAAGTTCCTTTTAAAAATAACTGCCTTAAGTGGGAAAACAATTTGTTTTTAATGACAAATGTGGAAAAAGCCTTCATAGGTACTGCACGAATGGAATGTACTCTCAGAAAAGCTACACAGCGTGTGTGAAGGGGAACACGGTGACAGATGTGGCCCTACGGGATGTGTTTCTAACAAGTGCTAACGAAGATAAGGTCCTTTGAGATAAAAGGAGGAAGCCAGGCCTGCGCTGGCCTGTCAGTTCTCTGTACATCGCGAGAGACAGTTGGCTGGGGTTCTGCTCTCGGACTCTGCCTCCCTGGGGACAGCTTACTCTACACAAGGAGACTGTTTCTATATTACATTTCCATTAGTCACTGCAGTTGAAAGAGAATCTGTCCATACCAATCGGCCGTGAGAAGTCTGGCTCCCACTGGCTCAGTGGGCTTCCTAGGACTACTCTCGGGGCCACAGAGGAAGGTCAGTAAATGGATACCCAGGAGCGCTTGCCCCCCCTCACGTGGACTTCTGTCGGTAATGGAGGGTCAGGTCACCGCCACTCTTCCATATGAAGTGTTTCACTGTCCGAAGGTCCATATTTGGATCCAAAACCTGCAGAGCAAAACATAAATTAGAAATGTCAAAGCCTCTGCTATCTAAGGCCTCTACTGCTGCCTCTCACAGGTGATCAGAGTGCCCTCCCCTCCCCCTCCCCCACCCCCACCCCGAGGTGGCCTGCTCTTGTGGGCCTGACTGCCATGCATACAGGCACAACCCTGGGTGCAGGACACCAGCTCCAGCCATTCCTCGCGAAGGCCTTCAGTGCATCTTAATTTAAAACGGCTCCACCCACCTCCACTTCACATCCTAAACCAACAACGGAACCTGCTCTGCAAATCAAGGTGACCCTGTGTCTTTCCTTGGGAGACACCCAGAGTTCCTTAGAGCCTCTTTAAAAGCAGAAGCCCCCCCAAAGGCAACAGACTTGGGAACCATAATCGGACCCTGTGATGTAACTGTCTGAGCACCGGCCCTGGCCAAGTGGGGCTCTGGTCCGCAAGTCCACTTGCCTGGTCCTGGCACAGAAGTTCAATTTTCTCCTCTGCCAACACAGCAATATCCTCCTCTTTTTCCTGTTCTCCAGGTTTTTCATTATTAGAAGAGCTAGTGGTTTGAGACTCATTATCCAAGTTGATGATTTTCTCATAAACATGTTCCATCACTTTCCGGACTTGGAGCATGTCGCTAGCAGAAAGTCTATCTCTGTAAAAAGCAAGGGCAGACCTGACATCAGGAAGTCACTGGATATTCTCTCTTCCATATTCTTTGGTGTTAACATTTTATAAAGGTGAAAACATACCACAGAAACATAAACCAATACACTTTTCAGTCATCGCTTTACACCATTTTTAGAATTGCCAACCGATCTCCGTGGTGCCCTTTAAGCCATGCTGCCGCCGCACCAGAGCAGACACACCAACTGCTCCGGAAGGAGGGGCCCCGGGCTCCCAGGCCCATTCCCCCAGGGCCTGCCTTCCTACAGCTGACACCTTGAGTCTCAACCCCCTGCCCCCACTCCACACCCACAAGCCCAGTAGCTGACTGGGTATCTCCAGTTGGCTGTTCCCCAGGAACCTCAAACTCTGCATGTCCAAATCTAGATTCATCCACTGCCTCACCCCAAACCTACTTCTGTTTCTCTGATGTCAGTTAATGGCCGAACCAAGTAGGCTCAGGCTCAAACTCTAAAAGCATCTTGAGTGTCCGGTCATTACGTCTAGTGAAGTGAGATCTAGGACTTGCTCCTGTGTGAGTGCAGGCAGGTGGGGGGAGGGTAGGAGGAAGTAGCAGATGAAGCACAGCTGGGCCGTGTGTGGAGAATGACTGGAAGCTGCTGGATGGGATAATGGGGGTTCCTTCTCCTGTTCTTTGTTGGGTATGTTTGGAAATATCCCCCAACAAAAGGTTTTAAAGTTGTGGATTTTATTTGCTAGGATATACACCAATGAAACCGGAATTTCTTCTCGGACTTCCCTCTTAAGTTATCCCCCCCCCCCACCACCGCCCCAGGCTGTGGCACAGAGGTCCTCGCTGGTTTCCAGTGCTTGCGCTTGCTTCCGCTTCCACTGCCACATCCCTGACCAAACCGTTTCCTGGGCCTGGAATCTCTCTCGAAACCCTATCCACCCTTCCATGTCTAGCTCAAATCCCAGGTCCTTCGAGAAGCCTTTCTGGAAAGCTCCAAAAATTCATTTCTGTCCCCTACGCTCATCATTTCTTCAGTATCCAGTTGTTACAGATACACAGGAGCACTCACCCACCCCGCACGGGGACTTCTGTCAGTAATGGAGGGTGAGGTCACCATCACTCTTCCATATGAGAGTGTAGGGCACAGATTATGGCAAGAGACGAAATCCATGTCTTATTTTTGAACATCTGGAGCTTACCACAGCAGGTACTTGGTAAATGGTTAAACTGTATAAAGTGGTATTATAAAACTAGCCTTACATCTAGTCCTTGCCTCCTTTGCTATAAAAGCAATAATAAGGAATAAAAAACCTGTCTGGTAATTAATTAGGTAAAAACATCACATGACAGTACATTTACTTACTTTTTTAAGGTTTTTGCTCCTGAAGATGCATGAGGTTGGAGGTAGAAAGGAATTTTGTTGAATTTGGGCATATTTTTCTGAAATATTAAAAGTAAAAAATGGTATAATAGTTTCTATTAGCTGATAGATTAAAATGATGTCAACAGGAGAACATGATTTACAAGTTAATAGTTGTTTTACAATTAAAAGTCACTTTCCATGAAATTTACAGTAAGCTACCACATTATCTAAGTCAGCCTTAGACAAAATGTATCAGAAAAGTATAATGCTCAGTTTTGTAATAAAAGATCCTATGCAATGTCAGCGGCAATATGAACTTGCAAACATGGCTCTTTTCAAATAACAATTCAAGGTGTTAAAGGGAGACAAATTTTATTTTAATTCTTGAAGCCATACAAACCAAAATCTAAATTCTACATTAAAATATTAAGGCTGGTCCCTAAAGGCCCAAACAAAAAATTAAGTGTCTTGAGAGAAACCCACAACATTGTCTTTGAGCAAAACCACACTCTCCACGCTGGTGAGGCCCCTCATGCAATGGAAAGGCCAACCAGGTCCTCCCACGCTCCTTCCCTCTGACGTCAGAGGGAGGGCTGAGCTTTTCCACAAGAGTGGGAACTCCAGCCAACTAGCTAGACATCCACCGTGCAGTAAACCACATACTTAGGTGAAGGATAAATCTAACTGGTCACCTTTTCTCTGGGTATTAAGCCCCTCCGAGCCTCCATGCCTTGGCCCATCCAGATGTCTCCTCTCAGGAATAAGCCACGGGCCTAAGTAACCCAGGGGAGTTGCACACTCAAAGGAGTAGTGGTTTATGGGGAGCTCGGACTTGGAGAAGACCACAGAATATCCACCAGGTGTCACACTGGCTTGGAGGTGGTATATCTGGGACAAAGTATTTTCTGAAGGTTCTAGAGATTAAATCTCTTTTCATATGGCTTTAGGGGGATGCAAAATAAGTCAACAGCACAGAAGAGAGTCTAGAAACAGACCCATGTATATAAAGAAATTTAGTATATGAAAAAGACAGCATTCAAATTAGTAGAAAAAGGATAGATTATTTAAAAATTGTGTTGGCACCCTGGCTATTGTCCATTTGTAGAAAGTTAGCATCCTACTTCACACCAAACAGAGTAACTTCTAACAGATTAAAGATCTAGACATAAACAATGATCATAAACATGCCAGAGAATACAGGAGAACACCTTTGCTACTTTGGAGAGGGAAATACATAAGCAAGACATGAAACTCAGAACCATGAAGTGTCAACCTGATTATATAAAGTTAAAACTTTTTGCCTGACAAAAATACCATGAACAAAGTAAAAATTCAATTAAGAGGCTTAATAGTCAAAGAGTTAATATTTAATATGATGAGCTCCTATAAATTAATAAGAAGGACAACTAACTCAATAGAGAAATAAGTAAATAACACAAACAAGCAATTCACAGAAGAAATAGAAACGGCCAATATGAAAAGATGCTTAACCCCACTACATATTAAAAAAAACCCCAAATTATATTAAAACAATGAGATAGTATTTGCCTATCTTTTAGCAAAGATTGAAAGTATCCAGTGTGGGTGAGGGTGTGGGCACGCATACACTGTGGTGAGAGTGTAAACTGGTATAGCCTTTGTGGAGGGCAATTTGCCGATATCTATCAAAATTTAAAATGTGCATACCCTTTGATCCAGCAATTCCACTTCTAGGAATTTATCCTAAAAAGTACACAAAGTTATATGTACAAGGATGTTCACTGAAGCATTGTTTGTAATAGAAAACATTGGAAACAACCTAAGTGCCCATTAATAGGGTACTGGTTAAATAAATTATGGTACATTTTTACAACGGAATAGTATACAGTCATTTAAAAGAAATGATCCAATCTGTAGAGTCATGAAAAAATGCTCAAGATAGATTTTTAAGTAAAAAAAACAAAACAAAAACCCACCAAGTTGCAGAACAGTAATAGATCTTGTGCAAAATAAAACAAGCTGTATGCATATACACAGGTAATATATGCTTGTGTAGCATAGAAAAAAGCACTAACGGCTCTGCACTGAACTAGTAACAGTTATTACCTCTGGGGAGAAGGACAGGGAGCAAATGGAAGAGAAGGAGTGACTGAGAAAGGGATGGGCGTTTCACTTTATTCATTTATTTTCTTTAATAAGCATAGATTATTTTTATAGTTAAAAACCAATACAGATATAAACAGATGAATACCAATACTACTTCTGCCACTTTGGAACTACAGGGAAGCAGAACAGGATTCTACCTGGCAGTCTAGATTTTACTTAATAAATTATTCACAGAAAGTGAGACTGTAGAGGGTCGGGGGTCCACGGGCAGGGGCCTGGAGGGCTCTGTGTATAGGGCTGGGAGACAAGGGACCCTCCAGGTGGAAGGCTGTAATAACATCAAGTAAAAAGAGAGTTACAACCACTCCCTCCTCATCCTCGATCAAAAAGACATCTCTGAGGTGAATGGGGAGCCCAGGACTTAGGGTGTTGGGAGCGGTTCACGTGTGCCAGGGCTGAAGGGGTGTCACCGGCACCAGGTGGCTCCCGTGTCAGCTGGCAGAACTGCACGCAGCCCTCCCTGGGGGCCGCCTGGCTCTCACTGACAGGAGGCAGGAAGTCACTGCAGACACGCCAACCAGCCTGGCACCGGCGCAGGCTGAGCAGTGGCCCCGGTGGACGCTGCCCGGTGGTTGCGAAGGGCTTAGAGCTGACACGGGGCTCCCGGCTCTGTCGCTGGCCCGGTTCCCTAGGCTCAGGGGCTGCAGCGGGAAGGCTACTCCTCCCGCACTTTTCTGATGGAGCCTCGGGAGGCGGAACACCGATTAAGCTGGAGCTCGAGGATGCGGGGAACTGCTGTCCTGTTAGCTTTTTGGTATCTGTTTTCTTTGGCAATCTAGTTTTTATTACACTTTAAGGTTATCCAGTCTAAAGCAGTTCTGCATGGGCTTCATGATTTGGAAACAACACAAGGGCGAAGTGGGAGTGGAGGACACTTACATCCACAGTGATGTCAATTACCCATTGTGGCACCGTCTCATTAAGGAGCATGGACTCCGTCTCCCCTCCGGAATCCCGGCAGAGCAGCCTAAACACAGCCATCAGGTAGTAAGTGACATGACAGCAAGATGACAAAACCCGTTATAAACACCAGACCAAGGGCCAGGACCTTACAGAGTTCATTCAGGACAACCCACTGAGCCGAGGAGAGAAAGTGCAGCCAGCCGAATGGCTCCCTCAGCTAGAGCGAGAGCAGACTCCGAGGCCAGCAGCACCAGCGCTGCCCGAGTCCCTGCGTGAGGGCGGGAAGCCTGTGTGTAGGCAAAGCCCTCGAGAAAGATCCCCTGCCAGCGCTGCAGCCCACGGCACAGGCCTCCCCACGGAGCGGGGGCAGGGTATTTTGGTAACGCGCTCAGGAAACCACCATAAAGGAAGAGAATTCTGCGCTCACCGGCAAGACAAGCCCTCTTCTTCCTCATGGCCCTACAGAAGGCTCTCGTGAGCCCTCCCCATCACTCTAGCGGGCCTTGCCAGCAACGTGGAGGGAAGGCCAGCATAGCTCTTTCCTGCAGGGCCACACGGAGGCCAGCCTCGCACCTCACATTGGGCCATTGTTGGACCCAGCAATTCCCAGGAGCAGCCCAGTCCATCCTGCCTGACCCGGCCTGCGGGCGGTCACCTACCCTGATGCTGCCCCGTGGACAGGGACTTCTGGTGCTGCCATCTGTCCCCTGACCCCGGCAGTCATGCTGAGTAAGTGAAAGTGAGTTTCCTGCAGACAACACCAGACAAGCTGCCTCGAGGCAAGGTGTCGACCTCATTTAACAGCAGAGGCTCAGCTCCCAGTTAGAACGTGGTCTAATAGCATCACTTAACTATCTCACGGAGATGGAAAAGCTTCCCAATCTCTGACACCTCTAGAGGGGATGATAAACCATTTATAGCCTCTGCCTGGACTACTACTTCCGAGCAATGAGAAGCTTCCGCAGACATGCCTCCGCCCCCCCTGCTCATACCTGAACAGTGTGCGGCCTCCCGCTTCGCCAAAGATCACGGGGGTGTGGGGGGGCACTTGGAAATAGCCATTCCCCTTCTGTACTCGGTTCTCCTGCTCCCCATTTACTAGGGAAAGATACAGATGGCGTCAGATGCCGAGTTAGCGCAATGAACAGATTCTAAACATTTTGTTTACCCAGGCTTCAAACACTGCAATATTTTTAAAGTTAAAGTCCTTTAAGTCAGCCAGAGTAAAAAATAAAGGCAAAAAACAAACCAAGTCGAATTCCGGAAAGTAAGAAATACTTGGTATAGCAACTTGTGATGTGCCCCATGAGAAATGACTGCATTTTAGAGGGTTTTAGTAGAAGAGATTAATGTTTGAGATCTGAAGCAAAAGCATAACCATCTACTTGAACCACAGGGAAATCTAGGAAAGTGTGTTTATAAATGGTAATCTGGTGTGTGTTTTTAGTAGAACTCCAAGCTCGGAAAAATTTATTGGGTCAGAAAAAAAATATTTTAATAGCGGCCATAACTAATGGCAGAGGGACCAGTGAAAAATAAAATCCTCAGAGGTCATACCCTTGTTCATATTGTTCTCCGCACATCTCATTTCACTGTTTTCTTTGTAATCTTTTGACCCAAGTGCAGTTAACCCCCACTCAGGTGCCAACTTGCTCAGAGTATTTCCCCAACCTGGAAGCAACCCCATCCTCTGAAGTCCCACAGCACCCTCCGAGCCGCTCCCATGGGACCCGGCACTTCTCCCTGAACTCAGTGCTTCATGTAGGCAGCTCACTGCCCAGCAGAACGTCAGTCCCTGCAGGACAGGGTCCATGCCCATTTATCTGCATTCTCCCCACCTACAACTCACTACAGGCCTCTGAGTACTTGAGCTCAATAATCTAATCGAAGCAGCTCCTGAGTATCCGCTGAGCAGGGAGCAGGTACAGCAGATTACCAGACAGGTGGACACCATAGTGTCCTGAGCTCTGGCTGGGGAGGTGGGCGGGCCCTGCCCTGCTTGACTGTGGCACTTTGACTTGAAGAATGATTTGGGGTTTCCCGGGACTTCTTCCTCCAACCAAAACCTGGATCCAAGAGGTGCTGACTGTTTCTTGACTAATCTTTATCGGACACGGGCCTCTGAGGGCATCCTGTCTAACTGTCATGTTATAGATGGAGGACAAGCCAAGAACAGGACATGACATGCGCACAGCTACACAGCTGATAAATGGCAGAGCCATACCAGAGCCTAGCTTTCTCAACCCTCTGTGGAGAGATCTTTCCACTGGGTTTCTCTGGGCCACAGTGCACTGTACAATTCTGATGGGGAGGTGACATAAAAGAAAAGCCACCATGGGGGGATCAGTGCCCTCTCTCTGGCAGGGACATCAGAAGACTGGCTTTCAAGGAAGCATGCCATGCTTACAAAAGAGATTTAAAGTCCAAAAATCATTCTGGACGAGTCAGTGAGCAGAGCGAAGTCTCTGCTGGGTGCGCATCGCTGCTGACCACCAGAAGCGGGCCATCCTCAGCAGACTTCAGGGAGCTCAGAATCCTCAGCAGAGTAGGCCCGCAGGAGGTAGGACACAAGGAATCCTCAGCTGGCTGTAGGTTACACATGAGTTGTCAAATTTTAAGACCTTCCCTCCCCTTTCTTTAATCAGACTGAGCCTAGGAGAAGGCTGCTGCCCCGGCCTGTGGCACACACGGTCTTTGAATGTCCTCAAGGGCATGCATGCTTTATATAGACGTGTTCACTTTTCCTGACACTTCTGAGCTGGAATTGGATTTTTTTTGAAACATTCAGAGCCAGGATCAGGCAGATCATCAGACTAGGTAACAGCAACATTTCAGGCCAAAAGAATTATGACAATACAAGGCCAAACCTGGCTTTCTGATGCAGCTAACTAGCTAGGTTTGGAGGTAAGTCCAGCAGGTCCATGGGTACTCTGAGAAACTGCTTCAGCATAAGCCTGCTAAGCTGTCTACTTTTAAGGCAAAGGTCATGTGAATGTACAGGGTTTATTCTCTCTATATTGAGCAGTTTCACTGATTGACAGTTCCTTGGATTTTCAGTGAAGACTGGATGGATGTTCCTTCTTTGGGATGGGGAAGGGAAGGCAATAAATTGGGCACATCACAAATATTATGTCACAATTTAGCAAATGCTTAAAATGTTTCTTAAAATAACAACCAGTCTAAGTATTTTTAACTTCTGAGTAAATTGTTAACCATTTATCCTGATATAAAAGCACGAACCATGGTTTACTTCATTTTCTTCTTCGTCTATGGGATTCACATGTGTTCTAGGCCAATATTCTAGGAGTGCCTGGAGCAAAAGTCCTCCTAAGTTCACTGCGACAGAGTTAATTAAAAAGAAAAAAAAATGGAAAAGAGAATTACTCGTTTTTACCTAAAAATAGAGGGAAAGAAATAAAAACAAGTTTCCACATAGTCTGGTGTTAAATTCTTTTTCCTAATCCTCACCCAAGGATATGTTTTTATTGCTTTGAGAGAAAGAGAGAGAGAGAGAGAGAGAGAGAGAGAGAGAGAGAGAGAGAGAGAGAGAGAGAAAGATATGTGAGAGAGAAACACCACATGTATCCCGACTGGGGATTGAACCTACAACCCTGTGGTGTATGGGATGACACTCCACCCACCCGAGCCACCTGGCCAGATCCTGATGTTAAATTCTCAACCCAATGCCAATGATGTTTAAAAGCAAGACTTCAGAGATTTTGCCAAGTCTATTAAAATTTTATCTTTGAATGTTTAAAGCAGTGGTAATATGGAGCAAACATATTCTATTTGGTTGTTCAGATATAGCAATTCTTTAAAAGGCTATTTCCATATAAAGCCACTAGGATGGTATTTGTATACATCGGGCACATGCTATGTACTTAGGAAAATCCTGACCAAGGACATCAACACAACAGCCAGACTCTGAGAAAGACGAGCACAAAGGAGAAGCACAGACCCACCTCCTCTCTCGCGAGGAGGAAGAGGAGGAAGGACACACTCACGTTTCGGATCTGACCCATCGGGGCTGCTGAAGCCGGCATCTTTGGCAGAAACCCAAGCAGCGAAACAGTCGCTCTCGTCCAAAGTAATAGTCAACATCTGCCAGAAATAAAAATTGTTAGTGGCATGCCATTTGGATACATTCTCCAAACGTGTACCTAAACCTTTATTTGTACTATTTAACTAACATGCTAAGCCACAGATTCAGAACCAAAAAGCGTTTCATGCAATTCCATGCAACTACAGTTTAATTTACTAGGATACCAAAAGATATTTAAACTGCATTTTGCAAGAATTAATAATTTTTTCCTTTTCACACTTAAAAACGTAGGACTCTGTAACTAATGTTACTTAATTTTGAGCTACATTAGAAATTTTCAACTATCCCAAATTGCACAAGTATCAGTTGCTAACTTACCCCTGTTTTTAAGTCTACTGAGAACCAATTCGGTACATACACCATCTTGAATCTTTTTTTAATTTCATCTTCAAAATCCACTTTGCCCAGATCTTCCACTTTACTTGCCTATACATCAGAAAGAAAGTATAATAATTAAGTGGCAACTTAATTTGATTCTGACTTAGCTACTCAAAATTTTACACATTTTCACATTTTGCCTATTAATATTCAGTCTAAAACATTTTAAAAAGAAATGGTCAAACATTTTTATTTCAGAGCAGTTACCTTTAAATAACTATTACAATTTTAAATAAAAAACCCCCCACAAAATATTCATTTTGGAAACTATAGCCTTAGCATGGATCAGACTGTCGGGCCTCAGAGGGAGGGTGGGGGAGGGTAGGGGAGGGTGGGGATAAAGGGGAGAGATCAACCAAAGGACTTGTGTGCATGCATATGAGCCAAACCAGTGGTTAAGGACAACAGGGGGGTGAGGGCATGCATGGGGAGGGGTGTGGGATGGGAATGGGAGGATGAGGACAAATATGTGATACCTTCATCAATAAAGAAATTAAAAAAAAAGAAACTATAGCCTTATCTAATATTCACATAAGAAAGTATCTAACTCCCAAATAAATGAAATTAAAAAAAAAAGAAAGTATCTAACTCCCAAATAAAGTATTACTGAAACTAAATCTTAATTTATATATTTATTATCTTGGTGTATATCTATCTATATATCTACATCTATGTATACCTATATATCATAAAAAATAAATAGGATACATGATTCAGTAACATATATTTAATAAAAAAGATACTCACCTTCAATACATCCCAATATGCCACATTATTATTGGTATCTTTTGTTAATATATGTCTCTTATCATTAAGAATGTGGCACTGAATAATACTAGCACCGCCTAAAGGAGAAAAATCCACACAGTTAGCAGAATAATCCTTCTACTACATTTAAATCCACTGTGTGGCAATAACTGTGAACCGGTATCTAACAGAATATAAATCATACTAGCCCCCCAGGAAGAAGAAGGCAAATCAGAAGACTATGTCATTGTATCTAAGGCAATTTAAGGTCAATCAAACAAAAATAGTTTGGTTTTAATACAAATTATAGATGAAAAGAATCCTCACTTCAACACGGGGCTACTGGTTGAAGACTGTTAAGGGCAGACAGTTTTACCCGCTGGGAAAGTCCAAATGATGACAGGAAGCCTTTGACTGAGCCCCAGCTCTCATCAGCTTTTGCTTCCTATCTTCCTGCTCTTTACGCCTCCTGAAGGAACATCGTTCTTGATGTGTCATTCAATATTCTAATCCCAAGCTCTGACACTAGAGTCAGGTGCCATTACAGCTGTAGTCTGTAGAATTCTAGGACCACATCTGACTTTTCTGGCTTGTGCTAAAAGACAACACTAAACTCTATATATTTTTCAAAATGGCTGTTGGCTTTACCAAGGCCGTGACTATTCTGATGCTGGGTAAAAAGATTAATTAAAGAAAGCCCACATTTTGAAGTCACTAAATAGCAGTTTTTAAAAGCTTTTCTTCTATTAAAAATAAATCAAAATGCTATTATGGGTCTTTTGTTGACATCAGAATTACATTTAAAGGAAGATCATCTTCTCCATTTCTGTCAGTCTCTTAGTAACTACAATTAATCTCCACAAAAGGTACAATACCTTCCAATTTCCGTACTCACCTTTAATAACCTGGTCAGGTTGTGTACAAAGGGGTGTTATAGGATTTGTACAGTCATTGTCATAATCTCCAGAGGCTCTAAAATTGTGAATTCCCTTCAATGTCTGAAGGAACAAAATTCATTATTTAATCATTTTATGCCTTATAAGCTTTGCCAATCTGTTTAAAGTGGCAAGAAAAACAAAGAACAAACAAATGAGAACAACCCAATAATAAAAACATCAACCCAAAAATACATAGTGACAAAGTATGATTATGTACCAGGATTTAAAACCCCCAAACAAACATAAAGAAGGGAATGTCTTTTTGGAAAGAACAGTAGCCATTCTTCCAGGTAAACTATGTTGATCTCAAATTAACACAATGAAATGTAGACAAGAAATGTAACATTTGTTACTAGCACAGAGAAAGACCACTTGACCTGCATATAATCAGGAATAAATATAAATACTTTCTCTTTTATTATCCACAAACAGTCTGGTAAGAAAAGTTCAAGTCTTCAATTAAGATTTAAGAATTAATAGTACTTTTGATGACTTCTCTCCGATCATCCTATTTCTCTCCCTGTTTTTCATACTATGAAGAAAAAGGAAATGAGTCTGAAAGCACAGTTTTCTGTGTTGAGAGAAACAGAAGCCTAACCCGTTTCCCTGCTGCGCTGGTACTGGGCTGCCGATTTTCAAATGCAGCTCCATGAGGTCAGAGCTGTACTACATCTACTGGCTGTATCAGGCTACAGCGCCTTTCTAAGCACGTCAAATATATTTCTTGGCTCCTGACAAAGACATCGAAGCATCATTTTGACTGCTACCTTAATTTTTGTACAACCCTTAGGCCCACACCTGCATTCATAGGGGCTTTCAGATTTTTGCACTGTTGACAGGCATGCTGAGTCAGTTCATACTGAGCATTTGCTACTGGTTCTAATCCTTTATCAGCTTCTAATCCTTTGTCAGCTGTATACTGGCTCACTTACCCATTTATTTACTGTAGATTTCGTTGTTGCAACCCAGATTGCAGGAGGTGGATCAGCTGATCTATCAAGCTCCATCTGAAAACAAGGCACAGAAATATTGCTGTGTGGAATGCTGACTCTTCTGAGCTGCCAGGACCAGCTCTACATTGTTAAATAACCCCTCCATTCAACACTGTGTGTTGACTAGACCATGGCACATGTTAAAAGCTAGGGATTCAACAAGTGAATGAGGGAGTCTGTGCTCAAGAAATTCATGACTCTATAACAGTGTAGGACAGTGACTTCTCACCAAAAATAACGGCTCAAAGGTTTAAGTGTGGTTAATTTAAGGCAGGGGTGGGGAACCTTTTTTCTGTCAAGAGCCATTTGGATATTTATAACATCATTCGAGGGCCACACAAAATTATCAACTTAAAATTAGCCTGCTAGATTTGGTCACATTTAATGAACTCACCCCCATGCCTCGGCAGGACTAGACCAAATGATCTGCGGGCCTTACACGGCCTGCGGGCCGGACGTTTCCCACCCCCGATTTAAGGGATCGAAATGGGTACAGGCCAAAGGATGACTTACCAGAATTGTTTTGTTTTTGCTACCCTTTTTTTATGTTCTTAATAACCAAGAAATGGGTTTATTTTTTCTTTGAAAATGTTAGTAGTAAAAATACAACACAGCAAAAGTGAAAAGTACCCCCACATTATCTACCCCCTCACCCAAGGACAGTGCACCTGTGAACAGGTTACTGTGTGCCCGTCTGTATTTTTAAAATACTAAACGTATAAAATATACAAATGCCCATGTATTATGCAATGGGAATCACTCCACATTAGCCCACTGTTCTTCCTGTACCAGGAAGCTGCAGGACTGGAGCTGCGGGGACAGGGCCGGACTCTTGGCCAGCCGGATCCTCTTCAGTTAGAGCGATGCTCCTTGTAACACATGGCTGTCTGCGCTAAGGTCTTTTTCTCCAGCCAAGAGACCCTGGCAGCTGCAGGACTCATAGCACAGTGCTCCTCCGCCCCACATGTCACCCCACCAGCTGCTTCCTGCACACACGCTGTGTCTGTGACTGCAGCCCTAACTCTCTTGCTTTTCTCTAAAGCATTACTGGTCTGTCCATTAGGGTGTGCCATCTACTTTAAAGAACTGCTCTTAGCCAGACCACAGGCATTTCCCAACGTCTCCTCGGACCTCTGCTCCCTTCTGCAGCCCTTCCTCCTACGCTGTGGTCTGGGTTTCAGATGTCACTCAGCTGCATAGGTGATGGGTATTTGCAGCTGTTTCTTGCTTTCCCTGTTGTTGTCAGATGGTTTCTGAGAAGACAGGGTAGCCTGTCTTTATGCTCCTTTTAAAGTTCCTCACTGTTTCAGTGTGCAATTCTAGGATTATCAGTGAGGCTGGACATTTATCCCGTGATGCCTGGCTGTTTTTTAGCCTAGGCTCTACTTCTGATAGGTGTCGATATGGGTGGCTTCCCAAGTACCCGTTCACCCACATCCAGACCCTGATCAGGACCACTCTGAGCAGTCATGGGGTGGGGTATGAGCCAGCTCGTTCCCTCTTCCTGAGGAGCGCTCTTCCACACCCTCCCTCCCTCTTGAGCAGTGGACACATTTCTGCTTATAGATAACTGAACTCCTCATATTCCTCCTCTAATAACAGGTTAAGACAGCCAGGGACTCTCAGGAACAATGTAACAATCTTAATTATATAAATTAAAATATATGACATACTGCCCTGATTGACCAGTGTGGCTCAGTTGTGGTTTGGATTCCCAGTCAGGGCACATACCCAAGTTTCGGGTTCGATACCTGGTCGGGTCGCATACAGGTGCATACAGGAGGCAACCAATCGATGCTTCTCTCTCATGTTGATATTCTTCTCTCTCTCTTCCTTCCTCTCAAATCAATTTAAAAAAATTTAAAAATATGTATCACATACCTTGAGAACTGGTGCCTTTTCTTCACAAATCAGCACTCGAATGTCAGGGTTTCTTAGGTCTGTACAATAAATCTTCCGGTCCCTTCCTCCAGAATACACGTGTGTGAAGGCGTCATTGACTTGCAGAGCCCAAACGCCTTCATCATGGACTCGGTACGTCGCTATACATCTCTGCTGACCGAGGGACCACAGGCGAATTGTCCCATCAGAACTGCCAGAAAGGCACTGGGAACAAAGCAAGTAAAGGTTAGAGATCTGTCTGACAGTTCCTGTGCTCTGCCCAGGCTTCTCGAATCCTGACGCCACACTGTCAAGCGCACGCCTCTAACAACCTGTATTTCTGCCTCTGAAAAGTGGCTCGGCCCAGTTATGTTGACACCAATCAAAGTAATTGCAATGGTGACAGACCTCAAATCATACGATTTGCTAACTAAGGATCTTACGATACAACAAAGGAAGTGAGGCAACAGGTTGCTGTCTATGGGATTCACTGGCCTGTTATATATCATAAGTCCTTGAATCACAACGCCACCAGAGACCCTGCATTAGAAGCTTGCAGGGTAATTCTGCAGGATGCAAAACAGACTCTGGCCCAGTAACTGATACCTAGCGCTTCTGTCTCAAACAAGAGATTGACAATCAGTAGCTGACTTTAGTGAAGTGCACTGACTAGTATTTAAGTCATCTTGGGTAAGAGCACATTCATAAACGTATATATAGAAACAAGGCTTGGAGTGCAGCAGTCAGGAGGAGCTTTGGCAAGTCTGCCAGGCCCAGAGTCCCTTCTGGAAACCATCATGTCTATAGCTCATATGTAAGGGCAGTCCCATGGAGACCATAGGCTCCAGGCAACCTGGACAAAGCTTAGAGAACAAGGCATGGACCCATCTCCCACGCAGCCCAGCAGCTACACTGCAAAACTTGAAGCTGACTGCACTAGGCTTCTTAACTCACATGAAAATGGGGCTGCAAAGGGTTCAAGAGCTCTAAAAATCCAGGGATTATGACAAGAATATACTCATTACTTCTAATCTTCTCACCTACTGCACAAACTAAGTATGATTCCCACTTTGCAGATGAGCTGAGGACCAGGATGAAGTCCTCTCCTCCAGGCCACTCAATACATTAACCCTGAGTGCCTTCTACACATTAATTGAGAGCCTCTCTTCTGGCTCTGAAAAATGAAACGGAATAAATGGTGCTTAGTTTTCATTTTTTATCTACATTGATGAAAGATCGTTTTTCAAAATTGGGGTTATTATACGTACAATTTAGTATTTTAAGGATTTAAAATTAGTCCACCGTTTATAATAGATACAGCTTTGTTCAATCGGTATAGGCAGCAGTACACGAAGTGGGGGGATTTCTATTGTATGAAACTTTGGTAAAGCCAGAAGGTCAATGCCCACGCGAAGCTGCGTACCTGGGTGCCGTCTCTGTTCAGCAGCAACGCTTTGACATTATCCGTGTGCCCTTTAAGCTTCATTAGTTTTGCACATGTTCTTGGGTCCCATACCCTTAATACCTGTAAATTTTAACAAAATATTACACAAACTGAGTGTATCCACGATCAAATTTCAGTAATAGATGACTTCTATAAATCAATGACAGCCATTAAATTCTGAGAAAGGAACGCTGCTCCTGCCAACGCACTCTGTCTAAGGCCCCTTCTCAAGGGGGAGGAAGCCTCTTTCATGTCAAAAAATGAACAGCCTTTCCCACCCCGTCCACACCCCCCGTTACCACACACGACAGTAATTACACAGTTATGCTTATTTGTCCAGATAAAACCTTTCTTTTAGCATTCCACCAGGCAAAACCACTGTCCATATGTTTAGTAATGACACAGATCAAATTATTTTGGTTTCTTTGTTTTCTAGAGTTAAGATACACCCTTTAAGCTCCCCCTTACCTTCTCAGTGGACCCTGATACAATGATTGTTCCCAGTTGATTCATTGCCAGGCTATAAATGGAATCTTTGTTCCCACTTAAAGACGAAGCTATTAAGGATAAAAGGCGCTACATGTTAACAAAATTACCAGATGTTTAGTAGCTAGTCAGCAAAAATTGCAAGTTTAATTATTCAATTTTTAAAAATCTTATCTTTATGAGTGCTCTAAAGAAATCTATCTATAACAGAGATATCAAGTTTCACCTCTTTTCTGGATTTGAGTATACACAAATGTTCAGTAAATATTTGCTAAATTGAACTGCACTGCCATTTAAAACCTATCCACATAAATAATAGATTTTCCAAGATATTCATGTGCCACCAATATATATGAAAAACATGTCCAAACTCACTATTTTCAAATAAACAAAATACTTTTTTCACCAAATCAGATTAAAAAGAAAACAACAAGGTAATGTTCAATTATCAGAAAACACAGTAAAACAGCACTCTCATACATTGCTTGTGGGAGGACCATTTGGTACAACTCTTCTGGAAGGAAACTAGGCAACATGTAGCAAGAATCATGTTCATGCCCTTTGATCCAGAACAAAGTATCACTGAAGTGGAAAAAAAAGCATATACAACTATATAGTATGATCCTAATTTTACAATAAAGAATAATATATGTGAAGTATTTAGAAAAGTAACTGCTTGTAGAAGTGCTCAATAAATGTTAGCTATTAGCATAATTTCTATAATCACAAAAAACTTATGTGAGGTCCTCTCTAAACTATTCTAAGCCAAGACATATCTGTTGCAGAATCTGTAACCACTAAGCCTAGTCTCTGACCTTGAGACCATCCTGCTGTTTTGCCTTGTTCCATATTGTGTCTCTTTGAGGCAGGCCTTACATCTACAAAGAGGTAAGTGGATCATGATAACCTCAGCAGGGACCAGCTACTGAAGCACTGAGATCGTGTACAAGTGAAAAATCAAGAACAAGGGGAGAACAGTGTTTAGACCTTCACATATCTCTCCAGGGGGTGGGGGTGGGGCGGAGGGAAGAGGGGGCAGGAAGGGGAAGCAAAACAATATTAAAAAACTATAAACCAGCCTCCCAACTTGCCCCTCTTGGCACATACTAGGTTGTATTAGAACTGCCTGGGCTATGTCAGTGTGAGTGTCCACAGTCATGACAAATTGAATCTATAAAACAGGGATCTAGAGAGTTCAAGTCCTGAACACAGACCTTCCAGGCCAGCTTGGCCCAAAAATGTGCTCCTTAGAGTCCCTTCTGGCACCTGGCCTACTGGATTCTAGTAGGTTGGGCCAAGCATGAGGCTGAGTTTCAAGTTTAGACTTGGATGGGTCTGACCTGGTCACCTGAGATCTCTTAGTTGAAGAGGCATCCATGCTATTAACCTGCTGTGAACGTTCTGAATTGCCCCTCGCAGCACCCTAGCCTTCCCGAACTCTTTTGGAATTGGCCGGATTCTTTGGGCTGCTCTAAAAAGGTCCTGCAAATTCGCCCTGACAACCTTTTCTTTCTTTGCTTTGGGTATTTTCCATCTGGGCCATGAACTCAAAGGCTTAATACACAGTAACACTTTTGAAAGTCAGAAACTGCCTACTTTGTCAGGTAGTTACCACCTCCATCAACAGTGTCTGCTGAGTGTGTGGCTTTGGGCAGGCGATGCTGTGGGAGATACAAAGTAGTAGTAAGACAGACTCTCCTGGCTGCAGGAGCTCACACTTCAGCTGGGGACCTAAGACATGCACATGTACAGCTGACACCTGGAGAAGTTACCACTTTAGACTGAGGAACCAGCTCCTTGTCCAAGCATACTCTTGGGAGCTAGAACGCTGGAGGTAGAAGCACTCTCTAGATATGAACCACTGTCTCAATGCAAACTTATCCAAGATATTTTATAAACCATTCTTTTTTAATGTCAACTTGGAGCACTTTCAAAGACATTTTTTTCAAACACCTTACTTGTGACAGTGTTATTTGAGGCAGTCAATGCTGTTAGAGTATTCACATCCCAAAGGAATATTTGTCTGTCCAACCCAGCCGATGCTACCAGTTCTTTATCCTTGGCATATGCTAAGGCCTTTACATAATCCTGCAACAGAACACACGTACTATGATCTACATTGTAGATCAATAAGAAATGAGCAACTTAAAGTACTGATACCCCAATATTACAATAAAGACACTGAAAATTGAAATGTTATGTTAGCTCTTTTACCTTGTGTGTCCTTAATGTTGACATACAAAATCCCTTATGTGCATTCCATACTTTTACTGTCGTGTCAGAAGAAGCAGATATTACTAGAAGATGCAAAGAATTAACAAACACCTTAGTGATATATACTTCAATATTTATAATATTCCTACTATTAATTCAAACATCTGTTCATGTTTATATACACATATAGTACATTTATAATCTAAAAGCTTTTTCTAACCCTAGCTGGTTTGGCTCAGTGGATAGAGCGTCGGCCTGTGGACTGAGGGGTCCCAGGTTTGATTCCGGTCAAGGGCACATGCCAGGTTGCGGGCTCGATCCACAGTGTGGGTCGTGCAGGAGGTAGCTGATCAATGATTCTCTCTCATCATTGATGTTTCTGTCTCTCTCTCTCCCTCTCCCTCTCCCATCCTCTCTGAAATCAATAAAAATTAAATAATATATATATATTTAAAAGCTTTTTCTAGAACCTATTGTATTCTGCCTCAAAATTTTATTTTTTTAATAGCTAAGGCAAACATTTTTTAAAGTTCCAGTTGAACTAATTTGATTGGGAAAATTTTTCTAACACAGACTGAAAAACCAAGAAATGGATCCTACCATAATAAGAACAGAAAGAGATATTAATAAGGTTAAAAGGAGAATACATATTATATGAGTCTATTTATAGATAGTTCAAATGTAGGCAAAATGAATCAATAGTGTTTAGAAGACAGTGGGGCAAGGGATAATGACTGAAAGGGTGGCCTGGGGCAGGGGACACTTCTGGTAATGTTTCTTATATGGGTGTTCACTTCACAAACTTGTATTGAGCTGTACTCTCAAGGTGTGTATGCTTTTCTGTATGTATGCTATCTATATATACATAAAAGCCTAAGCAACCGAACAACCAGTTGACTGGTCACTATGACGCACACTGACCATCAGGGGGCAGACGCTCAATGCAGGAGCTGCCCCATGGTGGTCAGTGCACTCCCACAGCCAACCTCCTGCAGTGGCCAACCTCCCACGGTCCCTCCCCTGATTGGGGCCAGCTCCCCAACCTCCCATGGTCCCTCCTCCCGGACTGGGTGAGACCGCCTGGCCCGATCGCCCCGATTGCTGGCCAGGCCAAGGGACCCCACCCATGTACGATTTCATGCACTGGGCCTCTAGTATTTTAATAAAAAGCTTACATGAAAAATGAATAAAACACATCAAATTAAATTAAAAGTTTCCTGAAGCCCAATATCAAAGAAACACTTACATGTTTTCCCATTACAACAGAGTACAATGTCGTTTACCCAATCGGTATGGTGCTCCATAGATGCTATGTATGGATCTTGCTGAAATTAAAAGAAAAATCACAGGATATCATTAGCTTATCTTAGAGAATGAGCTGTATTACAAACTATAGATATGTTTAGATTCTTCAATTAGTGTGACCCACTGCTCTATGACCTTAAAATCTAGCCCCAAGAGTTGATGCTTCCAGATAACATGTGCATAGAAGTTTTGTTTCAGGACAGTTTTATTACTGATAAAGGCCTAGGTTTCCAGGACAAATGCTTAATTTTTACGCCTAGAGTCAGTGAAGGCAACAGTGCTTCAGGAAGGCGTTACTGCAAAGGACAGGACAGGAACCCAACTGCAGGCTGGGGGAGGGAATCAGTGGTGCCGAAGGCTCACAGCAGACAGCGGCGCAGAAACGAGGCGGCCGAGTGGTGAGCAGCCCAGCCTACTGCACAGGGAGATGGACACTTTTGCTTTTAGCTTCCTACTGTGGTTTTTACCTTCTGAATTAAGGTCCTTCAGAGAAGAAATGGAAGCCAAGGGCTAAAGGAGTACTACCCTGGTCACCATTTCAATTCAGTAATTTGAGATTCTTCTATTCCTCTCACTTGGCTTAATTACCAAGCCAAGTATTTAGTTACATCCTATACCCAAGACAGGCAAGTTCAAGACACTTCCTGGCACAGAGAACAGCGCTCGCTCCAAGTCTATCTGAGAAATGACGCTATTCAATCTTGTCACAAAACAAAGATCAGAAAAAAAGATATTTAAGGGCCACATAGGCAGCTTTCTAGGTTCTCCCAGGTTAGTTTTTGTGAATGTTTTCCCGTAATTTGTTTGAAATACAGTACTGTTAATTCCCAGAAAGGTGACATTCCAATTCAGCTATAAGTTTCAAAAAGCACTTAAAAGCCATGGTTTTCTTACTTTCCATGTTTCTGACATCGGGCCACCTCTATTGCCACTGTTTAAAGAATCCAAAGCCCACTAGACCAAAGTCCATTTAAAGAAACATCATCTAGCAAGTGTGCAAAATAGTGGGTCTTTTTTGGACTGAACATCAGACTTGCAGAGCTTGCTAGGAAGCCACAGACTTTAATACTATAAGGATTAGCACTAGGGCTTTGAAGTTAGAAGGGCTCTAACTCCCTATCACTTATGAGCGATTTAACCATGGATTTCTGTAAGCCTGTTTTCCATCTATGAACATGAACCGTAACAGCTGCCTTGAAGGAGGATTGTGAGAATTAAGACCATATTGGATATGAAAGTGCTAAGAGTGTCTGGTACATAGCTAGGAGCTCAATAAATGTCTTTTTCCTTCCCCGAATCTGCCTTTCTATGTCTTTCACAATACGGACATTCAAACAAAATAGAAAAAGAATTCCTTGCAATTTGACTGGGGATTTGTCTTCACATGTGTTTCAATACTGGTCCCTGTTTAAGGAAGCAGGCTTTAGATCTGAAGAAGGGCAGCATACCTTCATACTTTTACAACAACCTTGAAGAAATCTAATATTTGTTCAAGATTAGTCATAGCTGTAAATGCACAGCAGTGAAAAGGGTTGCCAAGAAGTTTTCTGGGAACATATTTACAGCAGAAAAATAAATGGTTGGAAGTAATTCCCCCACCACACAAATCTCTTTATGTCTTTCTTATCACAGACCTCGTTTTATGGAGTCCCTGCCTTAGCTGAAATACTTCTGAAACTCCCCTAGGGGTGTTTTTCTCAAAGGCTCATAGAATGCTGGTTGCAAGGTAGTTATAGAGTGCACCAAATAACTCAGTGCTCAGAGATTACATCTGAAACGCGGAAAGGCCTGCCATATTAGAGAAAAATTTTCCGAGTATGGATTTCAAGTGTCAACTCAACCCCTGCCTTACCTTGTGCTGATTGACACTCCATATCCTAATGATGGAATCTCGACCTGCTGTGAAAAGTCGATTGAGGGCTGGGTCCAGCTGCAGGGCATTGACTCCATTTCGATTGTACTTCTCCACTTCATCTCGAATAACATAGGAAACCTGACAAGTGAGTCAACATTTGCTTTTTATAAAGTGACAGAACATGCAGTAAAATGCAGCCTACTAGTGGCAGATCTGAAATTCAAAATCCCATGTTTTCCAATATAAAACTTATTTTTCAATCCAATAAAATTTTTATTTTACTCTATAAAAGAGTGAAGAGTTGAGGAGAGAAGAATGACATTAATACAAGCTACCATAACCGCTTCCTAACTGGCCTCCCACACTCTGTGGTTTGTCTTTAATCCATTTCCCACAAAGCAGCAAGCTGGAGTGCTTCACCTCTGCTCAAACACCTCTCCAGGGCCTGCTCTCCTAGACTCCCGGTGTGACCAGGACTCCTCAATACGGCTGCAAGTGTCTTGCTCACCTCTCCTGTCACGCATCTTTGCTCACTCTGCCCCTGTTCCTTGCACACACCGTGCCTCCAGAGTCACATGTCCTGGTCCCTCAGTCTGGAAGGCCTTCCTCCCCTCTCTCTGGCCACTCCTGCTGCAGCCTTTAGGTTTCTGTTTAAATAATGCTTCCTCAAAAAGGTGTTCTCTGACCTGGCAAGCAAATGAGTTTTGGGTTCCTTTAACACAATCAACTTCTCGTTCTGAGCACTTTCCACTATTTTGTTACTTGCAGTTAAAGTTCTGTTTGCTTCATGTGAAACTCAAGAGAATCAACCAATTACAATTATGAAAAAGTCAACAAACTGGCTAGCAGCCAAAAGCAAAACTTTTCTAATTTAATGAAATAAACAGTTAAGAATAGAACAGGAGGTTCGGGGGAAGTGGGGAGATCTATTTACAATAGCAACAAGAATGAATACCTAAAATAACTAATAGAACAGAACAATGTACATAAAAGAAAAACTTGAATAAAGGAGGTGCCATATTATGGCACAGTAAGATTCAAAATTAACAACTGTTTCCTAAATTTGTGAATTTAAACCCAACTTTGGCCACAATCCCGTTGGATTGCTTTCTAGAAGCTGACAAAATATATAGTACTAGAGGCCCGGTGCGTGGGGTCCCTTGGCCTGGCTGCAATCCGGGACCTCTCGGGGGTTATCTGAGAGCTGGTTTCAGCCTGATCCCCGCAGGCCAGGCCGAGGGACCCCACCGGTACACGAATCGGTGTACCAGCCCTTAGTATGCATATAAGATCTTTGGTTAATCTCTCCCCACCCTCCCCTCTCCCTGCTTCCCTCTGAGATTCATCAGTCTGTTCCATGTTTCCATGCCTGTGAGTTGAGCGTCTGCCCCCTAGTGGTCAGTGCACATAATAGCTACCAGTCAAATGGTCGAATGGTCACTTAGACTTTTATATATATAGATAGATAGACTTTTAAGTAACCCCTAAATTTTTCCTAACTTGGAAAGAATATATGTCTATTATAGAAAAGATAATTTTGTGTGTGTGTGTGTGTGTAATACCCAATTATTTTAAAAAATGAGAGCATATTCTTTAAAGATCTTAAGAGGTATTATAAAGCTAAATCTACCAAAATTACAATGAAGTACCACAACAGGAATATATAAAAAAAATCAATGGAATAAAACAAAATCTGGAAACATTTTTTCTATTATAAGTTTTTTATTTTGATGTAAACATGGTGTTTCAGATCAATGAGGGCATGATAATTATTAAATAATAAATTATCCAGGAACATCTAGTGACTATACTGGGAAAAATTATATATCCTTTTTCCAAATCTTAAACTAAAATGAATTTTCATGTGGACTTAAGGTTGAAATAGAATAATTTACTCATAAAAATACATTTAAAAAGACAGGTGAATATTTACATAGACTACTTTGAGAAGGCTCTGCTAACATGACAAGAAATACAGTAATCTTTACAAAGGAAAAGAGCAATGCTGATCTGACTAAATACAAGTCAAAACCTTTTGCATGTACACAAATGTTCACCGCAACATTCTTCACAAGTGCAAACAGCTCAAATGTCCATCAACTGACAAAGGATAAACAAAATGTGGCATATGCATGCAATGGAATATTTTTCAGCCATAAAAGGAGTGAAGTACTGGCACATATTATAATGTGAATAAATCTTAGAAACATGGTAAGTGAAACAGGCCAGTTATAAAATGGCTCATATTTTATGGTTCTATTTATTCTAAATGTCCAGAATATGTAAATCCACAGAGACTGGAAGTAGATTAGTGGTTGCCATGAGCTTGGAAGAGAGGAAAATGGGGTGACTATTAACGGGTACGGGGTTTCTTTGTGGGCTGATGAAAATGTTCTGGAACTGGGTGATCAATGCACAACTTTATGAATATATTAAAAATCATTGAGTTGTATACTTTAACAGGGTGACTTTATAATATGTGAATTGTATCTCAATAAAGCTGTTACTTTTAAAAAAATGCTTTCTGAAAGAAGAGTCTGAGCAAGGTTAAAGGGTAAACATCTAACTGGGAAAACAATGAAATAAATACACAAGACAAAAGTTTACTCTTGACATACAATGATTCCTTACAACATAGTAACATGTCAAACTCTCCCACAGAAAGAGGAATAAAGATCCTGAAGAGGAGACTTTTTTTTTTTTTAAATGGCCAATGAACATAAACAGTCATGACATGAAAAGGGTCAGAGTTGTATACTTAAAGACAACAAGGATGTTGTCTTAACTCAGTCCTTTGGGTACAAGTAACTGTAGCTGAAATCTACTCAAGCCTGCTTAAATTGAGAAAAGAAAAATTTTAACATAAGGATACAAGATATCTAACAGCCCAGGGGCAGGAAATACAGTTATGACTCACAAAAGACATTTAAAAATAAAATCATGACACTTCTCTGCTGAAGCCTTCCAAAGGCTTTTTCCCCACTACATTTAAAGTTCAAATTCCTCACATGCTTCCTGCACCTTCACACTCTCCTCAAACTAACTCCCCCCCCCCCCCCCCAGCTTCTTTCATGGTAGTCACACCAAACTCCTGTTCCTCAACACATCGAGCTTTCTTCTTCCCTCCCTTCCCATCTACTGTTCCCTAAGCCGAGAAGATTCCCCCTCTCCAATCCCCACAGGCACTCTTCTCCAGCTTATATCTTGTCTGGCTCACCTGAACCCTCTGGTCTTAGCAGAAAGGTCACCTCCTCTCAAAGGCATTCCCTGATCTCCACCCTCTATCACTTACCCTACTGACTTCTCTAACAGTTCTTACCACAATCCATATTTATCTTTTTTGTGACATCTTCTTCATTCTAATGTTGCAAGAGATCAAGAAACTTGTCTGCCTGGTTCCTCCCACCACTCATTATAGTGTCTGGCATAGAAGGCATTTAATAAATATTTTTTGCATGAATCAGATATTAGAAAACCATCAGGAACCAAGTTGGCTTCAATGTCAATTTCAGTCTCTCTCAATCTCTTTCTCTGGGGCTTTATGACCCCTTATCTGCTTTTCTCCACACATTTCCTTTAACAGAGACTATGTAGCATGTAAATCTTAATTTTCAGATTTCTCGAGATTATCTGATTGGTCCAGTGGGGAAGGGTCAGGTCCTCATTTCAGGCAGAAAGTAATTCTTAGCAAACAAGCCTGGGCCACGTCTTCAAAGGTATCTACCACAGATGCGTGATTAAAAACGGCAAAGAATTAGAAGTATCTTAATCGGATAAATTTTGGCACATCCATAAAACAGAATACTATTTAATCATTAAAAATGTTGACGCAGATCTAGAATGAATGACATGGGAAGACAGCCATGCTATATTTAAGTGAAATGTGTGTGGCCTAACACAGCCGTGTATAATAATCATTACTGTAAAAATGTTTCAGAATATTAAATATATATTTAAAAAATACATATACAAGTTTAGAAAAACATACACATAAAAAACTATCCCAAGCAATGGAATAATGGTGACTGTCACTCACGCCTTTTTTTATATGGTATTAACGTTTTACAATAGGCATATATTACTTAGTTTTTTGAATTTATAATTTAATTTTTATCTAATTCTTGCCTATACTCAGAATATGAAATACTGAAAGACTGTAATGAAAAATCACATATATTGTCTGTGTAATACTCCCCACACCAGTCTTACTCCCTAGGAGTAACTAATTTCAACTCTTGGTTTCTTCTGGATAGTTACTGCATTTCTTGAAATATTGTGTTTATTCTACAGCTTTCTGGCTTATCCACTTTAGATTCACCTATTTACTCAGGCTATGGTAGATTAGGATGTAACTAACTCTGAATCTACCCCCAATAACTCCTCCCTCTCCTCTTCTGATATAGATATATCGCTATTTTTGGTTGAATAAATAATCAGTGCTCCACTGTTTGACTTGGTAATTGCTATCTGCTGACTAGCTAAGTACTATATTATGAATACATTTCCTTCCTCGGAGAGCTTTTTCTTTTCCCTAGAGTTCTATCTTTCTTTCTTCAATGGTTTCCTCTACTTTAACTTCAATTTTCTTTAATTGCTGCATCATATTAGATATTACAGCAAGAATCCACCCCATCCCCCTTTCCCAGGCTTGCCCCTCAGCACCCTCCACCTTGCACTCAGTCTGGGCTGGCTGCCCTCTCGGTCTGCTGGCACAGCCTCATCTTCAGTGCCTCCCTTTACTGCTTTTCTGGGCTACAGCCATTGTTTCCTGAATTCCAATGTCTCCCTTCTGTTTACTCCCACCCTCTCCAGAGATCCCTTTCATGCCTCAAATCTCTCTGACTTCTGCCAGCTGCAGAAAGTTCTTTGTTTTTAAGGGCTAATAGATTGGACCCACTTGGATAATCCAGGATAACCCTCTTATTTTAAGGTCTATAACCTTAATTATATCTGAAAAGTCCTTTTTATCAAGTAACACAACATATTCACAGGTTCCAGGGATTAGGGCATGGCATTTTGGTGGTGAGGCATTCTGCCTACTACAGTAACGAAACACTTTTTTTTATGTGAAAACAAATGTGGGTATATTATGGAATAAGTACAAAATTCACAATACTTTTAAGAAAAGAAGGGAGATTTTGAAAGCATTTCCGGTTCACAAAGGGGAGACTCTGGGCCAGTGGTCGGCAAACTCATCAGTCAACAGAGCCAAATATCAACAGGACAACGATTGAAATTTCTTTTGAGAGCCAAATTTTTGAAACTTAAACTTCTTCTAACGCCACTTCTTCAAAATAGACTCGCCCAGGCCGTGGTATTTTGTGGAAGAACCACACTCAAGGGGCCGAAGAGCAGCATGTGGCTCGAGAGCCGCAGTTTGCCGACCACGGCTCTGGGCTCTTTTCCCAGGCTCCCCTGAGGTGTGTGTGCATTAACTCATCTCCCCTTGGGCACCTCACACACATCTTAATCATGGCATGTTCCAAACCCAGCTCTTGAGAGTCATCCCCAAAATAGCTTTTCCTGTAGTCTTCCTCATTGATGGAGTTCATGGTGACTCCATTTTTCCACTTGCTCAGGCGCAAAAACCTTGGTGCCATCCTTACTTTAATTTCAAGCACTTCTCACGAGCCTGGTGGGCCACTATCACCCAGCATCTGGCCTCCCCACTCTGCCCTGTGCCCCCGAAGTCTGTTCTGAACACAGAAGCCAGGCCAATCTTATAAAACACATGCATATCCTGTATATTCCTCTGCTCAAAACCCCCAATACGTCCCATCGCACTCTAGACCTCACTAGGCCCTGGTGCTCTACATGGTCTGGTCTGCAGTTACCGCTCTGATTTCATCTCCTGCTCCTCTTCCCCTCACTCACTCCCTGCCAGCCACAAAGGCATCTTCATTCCACCTCAGGACCTTTGCATTTGATATTCTCACTGGAATGCCCGCTCTTCCCTGGCTATCTCATTTCCTCATTTCTTTTGGATCCCAGCCTCTCAGCAAGGCATTCTCTGGCCACTGCAACTAAAATGTCACTTCATCTTCTGCTGCTTATCACTATCTAACCTTTAAAACTTATTTTATCTCAGCCTTTTATTATGAAAAAGTTAAAACACGAAAGTCGAAAGAATTACACAGCAAACATTCATATACCTGCCACATATATCTAGTCTACAATTAACATTTTCTATAGTTGCTTTACTTCATAGCCATCTATTCATTTGATCCATGTTATTTTTCAATGCCTTTCAAGGTAAGTTGCACATCATCAACAACACTTCCCCCTAAATACTTCAGCATGTATATCGTTAACTAGAGTTCATTATTTATTCATGGCTCCTTTTTTTTAAAGATAAACTTTACTTAGAGTGAAATGTACAGATCTGAGTGTACATAGGTACTTCTGACAAATGAATATACCTGTGTAATACAAACACCTAAGAGACATTGAACATTGCACCACCCTAGCAAGTTGCCTCATCCTCGTCCCTAACCTCTACACCCCAACTCCCAATCTAGATCTGATGTTTTCTCCATAGATTAGCTTTGCCTGTTCTATAATATCCTGTCAATGGAATCACACAGCTCTTTTATATAAGTCTACTTCTAGCTATCAAGCTAACTCAGGCTAAATTTGGCCAAGAAAAACTGGCTAAATACAATAATTCTCACATCTGTTTTTCCCGCTCAATCTTGTGGACCATGCCTCTCTGCTTGAACCTGTATTTTAGAGTGCTAATTTTAAAAAGCATTCTGAAAAGCAGTCTTGCCTGACTTTTCCTACTCAGTGGTTAGTAAAAAAATGCCCTTGGGCCAAACCCTGTTTAGTAAACAAGGTTTTACTGGAACACAGTCACACCTATGCATTTAGGTATTTTCTTTTTTTAAAATATATTTTATTGATTTTTACAGAGAGGAAGAGAGAGGGATAGAGAGCTAGAAACATCGATGAGAAACATCGATCAGCTGCCTCCTGCACGCCCCCTACTGGGGATGTGCCCGCAACCAAGGTACATGCCCTTGACCGGGAATCGAACCCGGGACCCTTCAGTCCACAGGCCGACGCTCTATCCACGGAGCCACACCAGCCAGGGCTATTTAGGTATTTTCTATGCGTGGGTTCACATTCTAACGGCAGAGGTCTGGTTATGACGCAGAATGGCCTCCAAAGTGTAAAATCTTTATTATCTAGCCCTTTGGAGAAATTTTGCAGACCCCTGTTCTAAACTGACATCGCAGGTGTTTTTTGTTTTTGTTTGTTTAAGTATATTTTTATTAATTTCAGAGAGGAAAGTGGAGGGAGAGAGAGATAGAAACATCAATGATGATAGATAATCATTGACTGGCCGCCTCCTGCACACCCCAAACTGGGAATCAAGCCCGAAGCCCAGGCATGTGCCCTTGACTGGAATTGAACCTGGGACCCTTCAGTCCGCAGGCCAACGCTTTATCCACTGAGCCAAACCAGCCAGGGCGTAACTCTTCAACTCTGTAATGGTTTTCAACCAGTGGCAATTTTGCCTTCCAGGGGTCATTTGAAAATGTTTAGAATCATTTTTGGTTGTCACAACCGGGAAGGCGCTAACATCTAGTGGGAAGAAGCCAGGAAGATGCAAGACTTACAAAGCATAGGACAACAACTACCCCACCTAAAGAATTATCCCGCCCAAGATAAAGTGTCAGTAACACTCAAGGTGAAAATCCCTGGTCTAGGATTGTATGTCACACTGTCCATAGTTTTCTTTGAAGAGTGGAGGACAATTATCATTTATACTTTTGCACTGTTTGTGGGTTTTTGCAGTGAACATGCTCTAGTTTCAAAAACACTCCCATAAACAAAAGTTCTCCCTCATGTTGAGATAAAATCAATCTCTGTGGCTTTTCACATTGGTTCTAGACCTTGGGGGAAAAATTCTGAAAGCAGCTAACAGAGACTCACTGAATCTTCTGTTCAGCAGACTAGTCTTAGTTCTTTTGAGCGCTCTTCATAGGAAATAGTTTAAAGTCACTTTATTAATCTGATTGCCGTATCTCAAACTCTAATTCTGTACTCTGATCAGCGAGAGTGGAATTATCACCTCTCTCATTCTACATGCAATAGCTCATATTCAGCTTATTAAAACACTCAGTTTTTCCACACACACTGCAGATTTATATTTGCCCATTTTATACTTTTATATTGCCTTTAAGTCTAAACACAAGAAACGGAGTGGCCTGATTAGCTCTCCTTACTACCCTAAGGAGTGTACCATTCTAGTGTCTGGAATACTGTTACCATTTTGAGTTACATTATACTCAGAAGCAGACATTCTCCCCACCTGGTCTGCATGCTGGGTTACTTCAATTCTGGCAACGATTCACTTAAAAATCACCTAACAGCCCTGGCCGTGGTCCCAGACACAAAAAGATGTCCGGTTTGGTTCCCCAGGAGGGCACATACCTAAGATGTGGGTTGATCCCTGGTGGGATGGGGCATGTACTGGAGGCAACCCATCAGTTTTTCTCTCACATCGATATTTCCCCCCCCCCCCTTTCTCTAAAATCAATAAAAATATATCCTTGGGTAAGGATTAAAAAAGTGTTTTTAAATCACCTTACAGGATAAGCTATTTTAGATCTTTATTCATTTCACTCAATTCAACATCTACTGAATGCTTGGCTACTGTACTCATCAATGAGATCAATAAAACAAAGAAGTGAACTGTCCAGAGGACTTTATGGCTTACAGCAACTTGCTGGGGTTACCTTACTGAAGGATCACTCATTGATTTCAACCTACATTTCATGCTGTTTCATAAAGAAAGTCTGGGTGTTCCTTATTCCTCTACTCTCTCCATTCTTTGCCAACTAAGTGCTCAGAAATGTTTAATGAATTGCAAACGAAGTGCTCAGCAATGTTGAATGAATAAGTGCACCATATCCTCACTACTACATAAGACATACCTGCAGCAAACACCTGTAGTAAGGCTTTACTCCCTGCATCGCTGAAAAGAGCTAACAGTAACTCTCAAACGTACCCATAAAACAAAAGTAGGTTCACGAAGGCAGAAAGCACACACGGAAGGATAAGATAACTCTTTACCCCTTGGCTAACAGATTATAGAAACAGAAACGAAAATTCAAGGATGCACAGTGGAGATGAAGAAATGGGGAAGGCGAAATTAAATTCCCAAACAGTAAAAAATCCTATTTCCCCCACTAACACCAGCACACTGTTTCCACCTCATCAGGCAAAAAGCTCCTGCATAAAAGGCCGCAGGGGGCTCTCACGTGCACAAGCCCCCCCGCAGAGATCCCGTAGAGCGGTCTGTGCCCCGCCACGCCCCCGCACAGGCCCACTCGCGCCGCGGCCGCCAGCCAGCGGGGAAGCGCCCGGGGGCCTCCGCTCCGACGCGGCTCGGGCGGAGCGCTTAGGGACGGGGGAGGCTGGTGGGCGGAGAACGAGCGTCTCCCGACCTCGCAAGCCCGATCCCCTGAGAGAGCGGGGGATCGGCAACCCCGGGCTCCGAGCGGAGCACCAGAGGGTCCCGGGACAGGGCCCAGGAAGCCTGGGTGGGCCGCCCCCAGCCCCCCGCCCCCTCCAGAAGCCGTTAGCGCCGCGGCCCCACCCCTCGCGCCCCGCCGCGCCCCGTCCCACTCGCCCCAAGCCGCTACCCCGGCCGATCGCGGCCCGAGGCATCTGCTCGCTGGAGGTGGGCCCGGCTGGCAGCCACGTCCGAGAGGTCGAGGAGCCGGGCTCCCGTACCTGCACTTTCCTCCGCCCGGCCGTGTTCTGCCGGTGATGGGCCGCCATCTTGCATGTTGACACTCCTACGTCACTTCCGGAAGTGGCTCCGTCCAGGCGGAAGTCGCGCCTCTTCCCCTTGGGCCGAGCGCTGGCCGCGAGGCGAGGGTTAGGCGGTGTGTCGCCGCGGCCGGTGGCCCCGTGGGGAGGTGGGAGTACCGGAAAGTTGTCGCGTGAGTGACGTGCTGGAGAGAGCTAGTTTCCGGGCCGAGGGAGCAATCCAGTCCAGTTCCGTGAGCCTCTCCCCTGGCTTGTTCCCTCCCCAGGGCCATCTCCAGAGGCCCAAGCGGCACGAGGGAAGCGCGGAAAGAATTAACAATGCCGGACACGGGCGGCTTGGACAGAAACCCTCCCCCCAAGTTTCCCTAGGCAGCCAAGGGAACCCGCAGATTTGCCATGACACCCCATGAACTGGCTTCAAAGGAGGAGACTGCAAAGGAGGCGGCCCCCATCTTCAGGAGGAGCCAAGTATTTGTTTAACTACGAGGTAAAAGGATAGTAGGAAGGTGAAAAAATTCACACTGCCTAAACGTGTTCTCCGGGACGACTTCGTAAGTTGGCAGACGCTGAAGGAGTTGGGCTCGCTCTAGAACCTGGTTTAAATCACCTCATCCTGAGAGGCCCTTGTGGGTGAAGGTTTGACTTGGAGTGTTCCTGACACGTGTAGGTGCCCAGGACACGCAGACTCTGGTGAAAGGGAATCCTTGGGAACCACACTGCCCCACACAGCAGCCACGAGGCACGTGTGGCCAGCGCGCACTTGAAACATGGCCAGCTCAGATTGGGATATGTAACTAAAATGCCCCCCAAATTTCAGAAACTTAGTACAAAGAAAAGGATGCAAAGTATCTCAAGAATTTTCATCCTGGTTACATGTGGAAATGATAATGTTTTGGATATATTGGGTTAAATAAAATAAAGATCATCATTTTTTCCTTTTTATAACGTGGCTATTAGTATATTTAAAGTTTCATATGTATTCACTTTTTAAAAAAATATATTTTATTTGTTTTTCACAGAGAGGAAGGGAGAGGAATAGAGAGCTAGAAACATCGATGAGAGAGAAACATTGACCAGCTGCCTCCTGCACGCCCCCCACCGGGGATGTGTCCGCAACCAATGTACATGCCCTTGACCGAAATCGAACCTGGGACCCTCCAGTCCGCAGACCGACGCTCTATCCACTGAGCCAAACCGGTTTCGGTCACTTTTGTTTTTTGTATAGTGCTACGATAGATATAACGCTTAGGAAAGTTCTTGTCTAGACAAATGTCTTTTTAAATTAATAAATAAATGCAAATTAGAAGAGTAGAAACGAATGGCAGAAAGCCTCGTAAGCAAAACTGGCAGTGATAACTTGTAGGTAAATTACCTGTACTGCATTTTATTACAGACACATTTATTTATTCATTTATTCAAATATTATTTAGCACCTATTTAGTATCAGGCACTGTATTAGGTGCAGGAATCAGTGTTAAGTGCACATAGTCATAGAACTTAGAATCCTGGGTAAGACAGGAATTAAACATATAAATGGATATGGAGGTAATTACAGTGAAGAAAGATGGTTATAAGACAAGAAATGATCCCTGAGTCAAGATCTGAGGATGGCATTAACTAGGCAAGGAGAGGGAACAGTCTGAGCAAAGATCTTGTGGCAGGAGGGAGCTTGGAACATTCCAGGAATTAGGGACCAAGGTTTAGAGTACAGAGAACAAGAGGAAGGAGTGTATACAGAGGCCATACCTAGCAGGATCTTTTATATCAGTGGGAAGCTATTGAAAAGCTTTAAGCAGGGAAGGGACATAATCTGCATTTTAAAAGATTATTTGAAAAATACCTATTGGCTACCCATGATGTGCCAGGCACCAAGTTACTCAGGACAATATGAAATGGATTGTTGGGTGGTTGTGCTCCCACTTGGGACCTGAAGAACATTAAAGTTGTGAAGTCCGTTTAATGGGCAGAATGTCCAGCAGTATGTCTTGAAGTTCACGTTGCCTGAAAGGAGAAATGGCCTTTGGAAGTAATTCAAGGTCAAAGACTAATTGGCCAGTTAGTCAAGGACATGGAAAGAATAAGATTGGAGAACTGGTGATAAGGCATACTCAGGAAGGGATGTTCTGGACCTTGCAGAATAAATCTGAAGAACAATATGGATGACATGAACCACTGTGTGGATGAAGCTCAGCCCCTATCTCAGGCTCAGTGGTTGCTCAGTGGAATTATGAAAAAAAATGGCAATGATAGACAGGATTGAGCTATGCTTGGGATCACCAAGCCATTGCTGAATGTTGAGGTTGCCAGCAGCAGTGACCAATCCTGAGCTGGTGATATACCCCATGCTCCAGGAGGATCAGCCAACCACTTGGAGGCAAGTTGATTCCATTGGCCCTTTCAGTCATTGAGGGAATAGTTATTTGTCCTCTCTGAAACACATTTATTGTAGATTGAGATTTGCTTTTCCTGCTTGCTGTGCTTCTGTCAGCACCACCATCTGGGGACTTACATGTGCCGCGCCAGCACAATCAAGGGTTCGGCGAGCCTGGGGGAGGGCGGTGAAGGATGAAGAAAAAGACAGACGAGAATAAGCTGGGTCTGGGTGGATCTTCTGTGCCTGGCTGAGGCCACAGAACAGATCCAGACTGCAAAGCTAATGCTTTATTTTTTTATTTTTATTTTTTTTAAATCGAGCCTGGAACCCTTAAGTCTACAGGCCAAAGCTCTATCTACTGAGCCAAGCCAGCTAGGGCTTCAAGAATTCCTTTTTTTAAAAAATATATTTTATTGATTTTTTACAGAGAAGAAGGGAGAGAGATAGTTAGAAACATCGATGAGAGAGAAACATCGATTAGCTGCCTCCTGCACATCCCCCACTGGGGATGTGCCCGCAACATGCCCTTGACCGGAATTGAACCCGGGACCCTTCAGTCCGCAGGCTGACGCTCTATCCACTGAGCCAAACCGGTTTCAGCAAAGCTGATGCTTTATTTATAGTCTGAGGCAAACAAGGTAATTTACAATGTTCTTGTAAGTTTCACTTGTTTTGGCAGCACTTGCTGCCCCTCCCACAGCCCATTAGCTACCCAGGAAAGATCTAGGGAGCAGTCACACAAGATCACGCTTAATTATGCTTAGAGGACTGTGCCCTCCAAGCTGGGACTTGTTTGCGACTTTGTCAGCAGGTCAGTCCGAGGCTTAACCCTATAACCGCTCCCTACACTTACAGAATGCTTCATAGCCTGTTGTTGTGTCTGACGCCATAATGCTTCTGACCAAGAAACTCACTCTGTAATGAAAGAAGCAGTACAATGGGCTAATGTCCACAGAATTCATTGGTCTAATTGTATATTCTGTCACCAAGAAGTACCCGGTCTTATTGAAGCCTTAGTTATGGTGCCTTCTGGGAGATAACCCTATTTAATGTGACTTTTAGGATGCAGTATATGCTTTGAACTAGTGTCCAATATTTGGCACTCTTTCTTCCTGTTCCTATATTGCTCTTTAACCACCCCCAAAACTTAGTGGTTTAAAACAACTACAAAATATACTTTGCTTGCAAATCTGTAATTTGTGCAGGGCTCAGTGGGGACAGCTTAGCTGTGTTCTACTTCTCCCTTGATTCAGTTGGGGCAGCTGAAAATTGGGGGACTGAAATCATCTAATGGACCACTCATCCTTCACTGTCTGGTGACTGATGCTGAATCTGCACCATGACACCTACTCATGGCCTTTACAGAGTGCTGTTAGGTTCCTTACAACATAGTAGCTGGGTTCCAAGGGCAGGCACCCCAAAAAAGAGAAATTCGAGTGGACACTAATTACTGCCTTTTCTAAACTACCAGTGAAAGTTCTGCAGCATCACTTCAAACTACATTTAGTTCATTAGGACTTATTAAAGGTGGTTATATCTAAGCAGATTTTTTTTTTTTTATGGTAGAAGTGTCAAAAGAATTTGTGGATATGTTTTTAAAACCACCACAGTTCCATAAGCAAAATTTGATGGATTTAGGAACAAAGAAATATACCTAGTGACCCCCATGTAGAGTTTTTTTTAAAAACTGCCATTCTTTGAGACTCTGGCCTTACTGGTTTAGATGTTAATTTCAATGAAGAAAGATGGGTATAAGACAGATAATGATCCTTGAGTCAAGATCTGAGGAGTTAACTAGGCAAGGAGAGGGAACGGTCTGAGCAAAGATCTTGTGGCAGGAGGAAATGTGGAACATTTATATTCTAAAGAAAGGAATTCTTCAAACGAAGGCTGAACAGTGGTTCCATTGATTTGGAGCTGAGTCTGCTATCTATTTTGTATGTCTTGTGTCACTGGATAGTCAAGATAAGGAGACGAACAAGGTTATGGTATTGGTGGGAGTGATTAACCCTGATAACCAAGCGGAAATAGGTCTGCTGGTATACATAAACACTCAGATTCCTTAGAAATCAGACCCTCAGATTCCTTAGAAATGAAGGTATTAGTTGAAGGTAAAGGGAACACAGATTGGCTGGTAAAGCAAGGCAGTAAATAATGGAGGTAAAATCCTCATGATCAGGGAAAGATAGGAGAGCTGTCATCGCTATTTGTATTTCCTTTATTAATGTACTTGAGGCCTGATGCACGAAATTCACGCATGGGGCTAGGCCCTCGCAGCTGCGGTGGCTTGCCTCGGCCTTGAAGCCCTGGCTTTGTCCGGAAGGACATCTGGAAGGTCGTGCAGCTGTCTGGTCTAATTAGCATATTTTGCTTTTATTATTATAGATCATGTATATTTTTATATGTTTTAACCTTTATTTTCTTCCTTTACCTTTTACTTCACTATTGTTTGTGGGGTGTGCTATTGTTGGTAAATTTCGTTATTTAGTCCATAAGTTACAGAGGAATGGATATCACCGTGAGGTTCTAAACTTAGAAATGGATGGATGGATGTGGTAACTGATGAAACATTGGATTGACTTCCTCAGAGGGTGACAGTGAGTACACCTTTGATTATGAAGGATAGTTGCAGTATTCTAAGTGACAATTTTTTTTGACATATAAACATTGAAAGCAGTGGTTATATTGGTGTTGGGCAGCTAAAGGGATGACTTCTTTGACATTTTTGTGGTTTTATTTACTGCTGTTCATCATTTGAATTCTCTTTCTGTGTTGGAGGAATTCCCCGCTATGTATCTTGGTGGTGGTGAGCACTGCTTACAGAAAATGAAAAAGGCAGTTACTCACTTCTTTTTTTCTAGCCTTCTTACAGCAAGAATGCGTGCATGTGACCTCAGCTTGGTTAATCAAATGACATCTCAACTGTAACTTTATGAGAAACTCTGAGTCAGCACCATTCAGCCAAACTGATCCCAAATTCCTGATCTACAGGAACTGTATGAGATAATAGATGTTTACTGTTTGAAGTGTCCTAATGGTAGGGTAATTTATATGCTGCAATAGAGAACTAATACATCCTCCCTTCTCCACAAGGTGGGGAAATGTCAGAGTACCTTCACAACTCTACGAAGGTATTTTCACCATCAGCCTCATCAAACTCCATTTAATTCTTTGTCTTCTCTTGTGTAACTGCCAGGAGGCTTATCCTGTTGAAATTCCTCTTGGCATTTCCTGCATAGAAAGATTGGCATCGCTATTCAAAATGTAAGAAGGCTTGACACCTATTATATTGTTCTCAGATTTTGAGAACTCTGCTTAATGGCAACATGAAAACTTGACATCCTGCCAAAAAAAGAAATGCACACACATATTAAATAAAAATGCAGTAAAATTTAAAAGTAAATATGAAGCCCGACCAATGTGGCTCAGGGGTTGAGCATCCATCTATGAACCAGAGGTCATGGTTTGATTCCCGGTCAGGGCACATGCCTGGGTTTGGGCTCGATCCCCGGTGTGGGGCAGTAGGCAGCCGATTAATAATTCTCTCTCTCCCTCTCCCCTTTCCCCTCCCTTCCCCCCTCCCACTTTCCCTTTCCCTCCCCCTCCCCCTCCCCCTCCCCTTCCCCTCTCCCCCTTCCTCTCCCTCTTCCCCTTCTGCTCTGAAATCAATAAAAATATATTTTTGAAAAATAAAAGCAAATATGAATTCTCGAGGGCTTCTGCTTCCAAATAAACCAGGCTTGTTCTTGTTAAATCTTGCTCTGGAGGTTGGTCCTTCCCTCTGCCAGTTACTTGAGCAAATAATTAACTTAGGTTTCTTTATCTGTAAAGTGGAATAAAAACATTACCTATCTCAAGGTAAATGAAACAATCTTAGCACAGTACCTGGTATGTGGGAAATCTATATACTTTAGGTATTATTTTTAATCATCACCTTGTTCAGGAAACATTGCTAGTGTCATAATTTCCTAGAGTAGGTTGTCTCATAAGTTTTATGTAATATAGGCTTCATCACTTTTTAAAGTTTTCAAACCAGCTTGAAATGTCATGTCTTTGGGTCTTGCCTTCTCCCTTTTTCTCAATATCCTGGAAAAAGATTTGTGATCAGGCCTTTTTACAGATTGTCCTCATGCTTTAAATACATGTTTTCTGGCTCCACGATCAGTCTGCTTAGTGAACAAAGGGAAGGTAACCAGGTATGTCCTTGCAGACTTGCTATCACCAGAGTGGGGGGTGGGCATGAGTGCTTTAGTGTTTTTTGTTTTAATTATTTAGAGGAATTAATAGGTTTTAAAAATGTGTTCAAAAACACAAAATCATGTAGAGGCTTGGTGTGTAACTACTACTGTCTGCTAGTGATTAATGCATTCAATTGGATACTTCATTTTTTATTTATTTACTAGAGGCCCGATGCACGAATTCGTGCATGGGTGGGGTCCTCAGCCTGGCTGGCTATCATTCGGGGCAGATTGGGGTGGCTGGCTGCGGGGGGGGGAGGAAGGAACAAGGGAGGTTGGCTGTGGGAGCGCACTGACCACCAGGGGGCAGGTCCAGCGTTGAGCGTCTGCCTCCTGGTGGGTGGTCAGTGTGTTGTCATAGCAACCGGTCAACCAGTCATTCGGTCAACTAGTTGTAACGGTCGCTTAGGCTTTTATATATAGAGATTTAAAAAAATATATATATATTTATTGATTTTAGAGAGGAAAGGAGATAGAAATAGAAACATCAATGATGAGAGAGAATCATTGATTGGCTGCTTTCTGCATGTCTCCCACTGGGGATTGTGCCCACAACCTGGGCATGTGCCCTGACCTGGAATTGAACCGTGACCTTCTGGTTCATAGGTCAATGCTCAACCACTGAGCCACACCAGCTGGGCTCAATTGGATACTTTAAAGATTAATTTTAGCCTGGCCAGGTAACTCAGTTGGTTAAAGCATTGTCCTGATACACCAAGATTGCGGGTTCGATCTCTGGTCAGGGCACATACAAGACTCAACCAATGTATGTATAAGTAAATGGAACAACAAATTGATGTTTCTCTCTCTCAAAAAAAAAATCAATAAGTAAAATATTTTTTAAAAAGATCAACTTTAAAAAGAATAGAATCTTAATGCAGAATTGCTAAATAAATAAACTTCTTTGGGCAAGCTGGTCATAATATCAATCAGATTTGTGGAGAAATTGAGAAGCTGCATAATTTCCTTATAACTCTTTAATGGTTCTCTATCAAGAAGGCTGTTATATATAATAGACTACAAGATTATCCTACATAATAAAGGCTAATATGCAAATCAACTGAACTGCGAATGACCTGTTACTATGACACGCATTGACCACCAGGGAGCAGACGCTCAACACAGGAGCTGTCCCCTGGTGGTCAAGTGCGATCCGCCGCTCAGCCAGAAGCCCTGAGCCAGGCAAACGGCTGGCAAGCGCAGTGGTGGTGGCAGGAGTCTCTCTCACCTCTGCAGCAGCGCTAAGGATGTCCAACTGACGGCTTAGACCCGCTCTCCAGGAGTGGGCCTAAGCTGTCAGTTGGGCATCCCTTGAGGGCTCCCAGACTGTGAGATGGTGCAGGCCAGGCTGAGGGAACTCCCCCGAGTGAACGAATTTCATGCACCGGGCCTTTAGTAATTAAATAAGTTTGTATAAATAAAACACTATCATATAAATAAATATAGAGACACAAATCACAGAATGCTTGAGATGTTTGTTAAAAGTTGTGTGCTATTTTGTCTTGTGAGCAAATCTTCAGGTTTAAATACATTGTTAGAAGGCATGGTATTAAATGGTTCCCACAGTGCATTTATTTTTTAACACAGTGGGAAAAAATAGCTGTTAGTTCTTTTATCTCTTTCTGTCTATATTTTTTACATGTCTATATTTTTTACAGTATTAGAAATACAAACCAGTCTCTTTTCCATTCCAAAAATGTTTCAATCTTTGTCTAACTTATCCACTGGAGGGCAGTAGAGAACCATTCAGGCCATCCTTGATTTTGGACCTTCCAGGCTCTTATCTGACAAGTCAGACCTTAAAATTTAATACATATTTCCTGCTGATAAAATGCCACAATCAAAGTAACTTTTTAGGAAATCTATTTGATCCCCTAAAATCACAAATGTAATTTTTTGTGATGGGACTTTTATATAGGAGCTGAACTGAGTGAGGCTTCCCAAAATGCTAGGCCACAAAAGTACAGTAGGTGTGAATCTTATCCCACAAACTGATATATAAAGACTAGAGGCTTGGTGCACGAAATTCGTGCACTGGTGGGGGGATCCCTCAGCCCGGCCTGCGCCCTCTCACAGTCCGGGACCCCTTGGGGGATGTCCGCCTGCCTCCTTAGCACTTCTACGGAGGTGGGAGAGGCTGCCGCCACCACCGCTGCGCTCGCCAGCCATGAGCCCGGCTTCTGGCTGAGCGGTGCTCCCCCTGTGGGAGTGCACTGACCACGAGTATGCATCATAGCGATCGGTTGTTCTGCTGGTAGTTCCACAGTTGGGTCGATTTGCATATTAGGATTTTATTATATAGGATGTCATATTAGATTGTTAAAATTAATTATAATTTGAGCTCACAGCCAACCAAAATGATGGAAAAGTAAACCTCAGTCATTGTTAAGGCTCTCTGGCTACTGTAACCCACTCTAAGGTTACTCATCAATCCCAGGGGTCATATACTGGAGGCACAACAATTCTCAGGCTACACTGGTTACGGCTGAGATGCCCAGTGTCGTTTGAAAGTGAACAGGCCTCTGGCACTGAGCTTTTTTTGTTACAGCTAGAAATCCCAGTGTCCAGGCCCCATCTCCCTAAGATCACCTGCCATCATTGACCAGCTTCCATCACCAACCTGGATGCTTTCAACAGTAGTCACAGTCCTTGACCTTGCAGAACCTCTCCCGCTTTTACTGACTTCTTCTCTGACCTACAAAGAGAATTCATTTGTCCCCTGCACACCTTTTCCACCCAGATTCACAGCTCAACTTCTTCAGGGAGCTTGTGCTCTCACTAAAGGCTAGACCAGGGGTAGTCTCTAAGAGCTTCTGCTTAAGGCCCAGTAATACAAAGCACTTCTGAGATCAGCAAGCACTGTGGACCGGCAATCATCAGCACAAGGTTGGGAAGGAAGGAAAAGTACAGCAAAAACAAAATACACTCTAGTGTTTCGACCAATTATCCTCTGCAGAAGCTGGAATTGAAGACAATTTCCCCCTAGTAATCACCCTACAAAAACCACAAGCATTCTTTATGCCTCTAAACACCTTCAAAGTGCATTCAAAATTATGGTTGTGAGTCTGTAAATCTTCCTTTGCTAATTTGTTGTACATGAATGCCTGCAGAAGCTTTTGAATGGTAAATGCTGTGGGAGGGGCAGTTTCCATGGTGACTGTTCAATGCACCCTTTTTCTTGCACTCACTCTTGTTAGATCTTCATTGCTGATCTGCTGTGAATTAGAAGGTAACAGCTTAATCACATCTGGAGGGCAGGAAGAGATGTGAGAGAGGCAGCCTTTCTCTACACAGCCACATCCTGAACCCACTGAGTTGTACTATGCTTGCCTTTTGCCATTTCTTCTTCATGGTTGCCCTGGCCCCTCTGTAGAAAAATGTATTTGCGACACACATGACAAAGAGCCAATTTCCTTAGCATAGAAGGAGAGCTTATAAGTGACTATGAAAAATACCATAACACAATAGGAAAACAAAATAGGCAAAGGACATAAACAGGCAGCTTACAGGAAAAGAAAATTAATGGCTTACATTGTCTGAAAATATACTTAATTTCATTCATAATAAAGGAAACACTTAAATTAGATTTCATTTTTCACCTACCAGGTTGAAAAAGATCTAAAAGTTTGATAATGTACTGTGTTCAGAGAAGGTGGAAAACCCATGATTTTATACAGTCTTAGTGGGAGGGTAAATCAGTATAATCTTTTTGGAGAGTAGAATTAGCAGTTCCTCTTTTATAAATTCATCCTACAAATGTAATTACATTTGACTTAAAAATACAAGTAGAAGAATATTTATTGAAGCATTCTTGAAGCAAATGATTGGTACAGGTCAGAGTTATACACACAGGGCAATGAGAGGCAAAAATAAAATTGAGTTTTCCTCACATCCAGTGAATTGTATGCTTAACCTGTTTGCTAAATGCGTGTTGTTAAAGGATAATTCAAAAAAAAAAAAAAAAGAAGAAAAAAAAAAAAAGCCCAACTGGTGTGGCTCAGTGGTTGAGCATCAACCTATGAACCAGGAGGTCACAGTTTGATTCCCGGTCAGGGCACATGTCTGGGTTGTGGGAAGGCTCTGTCCCCAGTGTGGGGCGTGAAGGAGGCAGCCAATCAATGATTCTCTCATTGATGTTTCTGTCTCTCTCTTCCTCTACCTTCCTCTCTGAAATCAATAAAAACATTTTAAAAATTAAAATAAGAAAAGAGAAAAAGTAAAATCACTACTTTCGCACAGGTGTAAAATGAACATAAGTTGAAGATTTCATTTTGCTTACAATGAAGGGACTAGGCAGATGTCATGATTAGTTCAAAGGAGAAGTCAAGGAAGCACAAAGCACATGGAGTAAAGGAATGTTAAAGCGAATGCTTGGATGGGGCAAAGCTGATTTTTTCCACAAGTGAGTAAGGATATCTCTCCATCTGACAGAATCGACTTGCATGTAAATTGATAGGAATTATTATTAACAATTCTGCATTGTTATCAGTTATGGGTAATTTGCAGAATTATAAAATAGCTCTCATAGAAAAAGGATCAGTAATGATGCAGGGTCTGCGACAGTACAATTTTCCATTGATTGAAGCAATTTTCTATATAAGACTGAGATGATAAATGCAAGGATCTAACAGAGTATAAAATACTGGGGTCCCAATGATATATAAAAAAGGACATTCAAGTATGTGTACGTATGTATATGCATATGTTCACATTCACATTGACTATTCCTCAGTGGAGACAGAAATTGGTAGTTGTGGCTGACAATGGGGAGAGGAATCTGAGACAAAAGGGGGATCTATTTTTTGTAGACCTTTATATACTGCTTGATTTTTCCTTTGCTTTTGCCATGGGCATGTATCAATTTTTTAAAGAAAAAAGGCAATCTTTCATAAACCTTAGTGTGACAAATGGTAGGTAATGAAATATGTAAATCAAGCATTGCAGAAAATACAAGGATAAATAGATGGAAATGTAGTAGTCATGGCAAACCTCTTTCTGGTTTTGATGATTGAGCAGACAAAAAGTAGGACTATGGAAAGCAGTTTTCAACAGTCTGCATATTAAAAGCTTTTTGGGAGCTCCTTAAGAAAAGCATTTTTATTTCAAACACATGCAAAATAGACTAGTCTGATGAACTCACATGACCCACCATCCAACTTCAACACTCAACAATTCATGACCAACAAATTCCCACCCACTTTCCCCCTTTTTATATTGAAGCAAATTCCAGAAGTCATATCATTTAATCTATAAATATTTCCTCTGGTGAATAGCTCTAAAAAATAAGAACTGTCTTTAAAGACCATAACCACAACACCATAATCATTTAAAAAATAAATTCATTAGTACAATAAAATAAACTAATTAGTACAATATCATTATCACACCTAAAAAAATGACAGTAATTCCTTAACTTCATCCAAGATTCAGTATTAAAATTTTCAATTGTTTCATAAATGTCCTTTTAAAAAATTGCTTTGTTTGAATTAGAATCTGAATAAAGACCACACACTCTGATTATTTGATGTGTCTCTCAAGTCTGTTATAAACTCTACATTACCTGGGATCTTCTAGGAAATACTGTTGTTCAGGCTTCTTCTTGACAATGTTGAATTTTATCTGAGCCCTCTGTTCCTGGAAAACAGTGACAGTTAAGAAACACACACACACACACACACACACACACACACACACACACACACACACACAGCCTTATCTGTGTTCTGGAAAAGACACTACAAAGAACCATCATTTTCCATATGACTTAGGTAAGACTCACACAGGCCCCCGTATTTACCAATGACAAGGCCAGTCACAGACACTTGAAGTTCCCATTCTTGATCTCCTAAATAATTAGCTGAACTGCTTGTTCCACGGAGCCATCAGGACAAAGTGCTTGTTAACCAAACGTTGGTTAAGATCCTCTCCTTCTGCCAGGGCCCTGAGTTTGGTTCCACTCTCAGCAAGAGCCAGCACACAGCTAACTCCTTCTTAACCTCTCCTGAGAAAAGGCTGACCTCAGAGTTAAACGTTCTCTGGCCTGCTATCCCATCAGGTCACTCTTGTTGTTTCTAGTCTTGTTTACTCCTCTCTACTGTAAATGGAAAATTCTTTTTGCCTAACACTGGAGATGGTATGTGTGGTCCGAGCTTCTCCCTATGCAGTAGACCTCCTTCACCTATTGAAGGTCCTTCTCACCCCTTTCCCCCTTGCAGTAATCCTTTCCAAATAAAGTCTCTCCTTAAATCTGGATTTTTAAAAAATGTGACAATTCCAAGAAATTTTGATGTTATTTTTCTCTAGTTTATTATAATATGAAATGAGATTTGAGAACCGCGGCTTAGAGGATGTGGATAGTACAATTGCTAGGATAATCTAATACATACATGTCTGTGTTAGTCTGTGTTCCTCCAGAAAGCAAGTTCTGAGGCGAGTCTTGGTGTAAATGGTTTATTTAGGAGGTAATCTCAGGAAGCACAAGAAATAGCAGGGACAGCGAGACAGGAAGGAGGAAAACCACATCCAGGATGCATAAAGGAGTGGGCTTTCTGCTGTGGATAACAAGCTCAGTTCCTCTGGGGAGCATGTACAATTGCCCCTTAGATTTGATCTCTCCAGACGACCGTCCTGTGGATGTAAGTTGGGTATCTTTTTTTTCAGCCACACTGTTGCTCACTGAATGTATAAAGTGGCCATGAGATCAGGGATTTATGCCAGGCATAGACTTTTTGTCATTAAGATTGATCTGGCTGTTGCTACTGTTTAGTGTACAATATACCAACAGCAAAGGCCAATGCTTAGCCCCTCATATGACATCATTCACTTGAGGGAAAAGCCAGACACCTGGTGGTAAGTCAGTTATATTGGAGCCCTTAATGTCAGGCAGGTAGAAGCACAGAGTGACTTTATGAGAGTGAGGTATGGGTTGGAGGATGAGAATGAAGGGTGGACCAAGCTGATCCTGTGCTTTAGGCCTCGCCCCATCCCTTCTGTGATTGCCTGGGGCTTGCCCCCTGCACGCTTCATTTTCCAGACCCCCATGGCAGCTGGCCTCTGGCTGGTTCAGCCAATGGGAGGCGCTACTGCGAGACTGGAGAAAAAGAAAGGAAGCCAGGGAACTTCTTTCTCCCTTACTTCCTCTCTGCCTCATTCCTGTCAGGGACCGTGTTTCCTCCATAGTCTAGTTATGGCACCAAGTTGGTGTATGTGAGTTTGTATGTGTGGTGTGCTAAGCCTTTGAAATGTGTCTCTGGACCGCTACTGTTACTGTATCTGCCAAGAAAAAGAGAATTGGAAGACACTGTTAATGATGCAGTCTATTAAAGGTGGTTTTCTCTAAGTGGTGACATTATTGATAACTTTTTGTTATCTGGTTATTTTTTTAAAAGAAAAGGATGCTCCCTCTCACCCCCATTAGTGCTCTTTGATGATCAGTGCAAATTGTCACCTGGTATTTATTTTCATGGGTCCCTAATTGCAGCTAATCAAGCATTTACCTTTGCATTTATAAGCTCTTAGTGCAGATACATTTTTAGCCATCCTTAGTAAAGAAACATAATTGCAGTAGAAACCATAGAAATGAGCATAAGCAAAAGTAAGGGATGAGGATCATCACTTATTACTTAAGCATACTTCCTTTTTTCTAAGCTACAGAGAGATCAGGAAGAGAAAACAGCATCTTAAGTAGAATTTATGAAGCAGGGAAGCTGGTGGCAGGGAGCCCAAATAAAAACATCATGGCATTTGCATGTAAAGAAGCCATACTCAGTACACTAATTTTATTCGACAAATAGAATTATGTATTATTTAATTTGTAAATCTCAAAGACCAAATATTTTTTTTCTAAAATGTTCTTATTCCTATTTTAAAGATAAAGGAGTTACCTTGCCTAGATCAGTCTGACCTGTTTTTGCTATTCAGAATAGTATTGGGAGAACATACGATAATTTTCAGACTTAATTGTAATCTTGGTGACCATCAAGTGCAGCCCTCTTATTCAACAGGAAATTGAGACCAAGTGCTTTGTTAGACGAGTAAGTGGCAGACCTAGAACCACAAACCATCCTCTTGACTCTATCTTCTCTACTTCCTATAAATATTAGTGGTTCTCAAATGAACAGTGGTTTTTCTTCAAGCCACACGTATCCTTCTCAGCAGCCCTGCTTTGTGATTCTTTTATGCCTCTTCCCCAGATTGAGAATTTTCCGCTTCTTAAATCAAAATTTGAAATCCCAAATGTACTGTGATTGTGGTCTCTGAATCAAAAGACTAAACTGCTCTCTCTCTTTTATGAAATAGGACTTTAAAAATATTGATTTTAGAGGGAGCGATAGAAACATCGATCAGCTGCCTCCTGCATGCCCCCTACTGAGGATGGTGTCCCAAACCCAGGCATGTGTCCTGACCAGGAATTGAACTGGCAACCTCTCTGTGCATGGGAGGACACTCAGCCAACTAAGCCAGACCTGCCAGGGCAATGGTTTCAAAGTTGAGGGCAAGCCCGGCCAGTGTGGCGGAGTGGTTGAGGGTTGACCTATGAACCAGGAGGTCACAGTTTGATTCCCGGTGAGGGCACATGCCTGGGTTGTGGGGTTCATCCCCAGTAGTGGGTGTGCAGGAGGCAGCCAATCAATGATTCTCTCTCATCATTGATGTTTTTCTCTCTCCCTCTCTCTTCCTCTCTAAAATAAAAAAATATATATATATTTTAAAAAACTTTAAAAAAATTGAGGTCAAGAAAAAAAATACTAGAACTTCTACTTGTATTATATTTTTTCTTTTTTCAGTTTTTATCTTAAATAAAATTATACATGATTAAAGTCAAATAGCTCTATAGGGCTTCCTGGGAAAACACCAGCCCCCTCTTCTCCATTTCCCCCTCCCCAGAGACTAACACTTCCACTTCTTTTCTCAGGCTTTTATGATTTATCTCATTCCATATCTCTAAATGACATGATTATATTTCTATATCTTCTTTTTCAGAGTTAGTTATCTATTGACTTGCTACTGCACGAGATGAGGATTTGGCGGTTTATTATAAAGCATACAATTATAAAGAACAGCCAGATGGAAGAGATGCATAGGACAAGGTATGGGGGAAGGGGTGTGGAGCTCCCATGTCCTGTCCAGGTACACTAGCTTTCTGAACTCTGTCCTTGGGCTTTTTATGGAGGCTTCATTATGGAGGCATGATTGATTAAATCTTTGGCCTTTAGTGATGACTGCAGAGGTCAGAAGGTGGGGCTGAAAGTTCCAACCCTCTAATCACACGGTTGGTACTCCCTGTCAACCATCCCCCATCCTGAGACTATAGGGGCTTTCCAAAAATCACCCCATTAACATAAACTCAGGTGTGATTGAAAGAGGCTGGTTAAAAAACGACAAACGTATCCAGGTCAGAAACTGCAATGCCCCCTAGAGTTGGTTGTAATGTGGACAGTAAAATCAGAAATGAAGCTTAACCTCAGTAGATGGCAGTAGTCACAAAGCAGATATTTGTGGGGTTTTGTTCTTTGTTTGTTTTTCAGTACTTTAGCTTTAGGTGTTGAACACAGCTTTAAGGCTTAAACACACAGGGTCTGGAAACCACAGCCTGGATGGACCTTACAGTCCTCAGCCAGGATCACATAAGTTGCAGGTGACCACCTTTAGCAGGGATGGACCATTCCCACTTCTCCCGGAATAGTCCTTTTACCCAGAAACTGCAGTGCTGACTCCTGTTCGTGAGCACAGGGGAGCCTCATTATCGAAGTACTTCCTATAGGAATCCCCCAAATGAAGGTCACCCCAACCTGAAATGCTTAGTAACAAATTCTTATAAAGCTAGTCCCCCCTTCACACCTCCTCTGGCTTAACACTGGCATCCATCTTCCCCCAACGATAATGTCAGATGTTTCACTGTGATTACTATGCCAACCAGTTGCAAAGTGAAATTGCCAATCTTGCAAAAGATGTGGGATTTTACTAAGGTAATGAAAGTGATGGTGGAGCACTGATTCAATAATTATTAGGAAGTCTCCAAGAAATGAAGGTTTGGCAGAGTTTGTTTGGTCACAACTGAGAGAGAGAGAAAATCAGCATAGATAATGACATACTGGAGGCTTCAGGAAGGGATGATCAGAAATTCAAAACATTAGAAGGTCCTGGGGAAAAGGGATAAAGCCTTTGACTATTTTGCAAAATTTCCTTTCTTTACAACCTTTCTGTGAAGGTCAAATGAGAAGTGACAGGTGTCATATTTTGCTATCTTACAAAAATTTTCCCCTGAAAAAAGCATTCCCAAAACATGTCTTGATTCACTGTTATGTTCTAAGAATTAGTTCACAGTTGCAGTTATAATAAAAATGTGGTTAAATATAAAATAAATTTACTACCATAATTTTTAATTCTTTTAAAGATAAAGCCCCAATTCACACTCCCTACTACTTCCCACTATTTACTATAAATGCTTGCTTCCCATTTAAATAGATTCACTTAAAGTGACCTTTTCCCAGGACCAATTATCCTCAAAAAGTTTTTTTCTAAAGAAGTCCTTAATTGTACCCTGTAAGAGCATATAGGGCCCACTAGGCATGAAAGCAGTTTGAACGTGCTGTGTTTTTGGTTAGCGGAGATTGCAACCCTGGCTCCAGACCAATGGCCCAGCTCCCTCCCTCCAGAGGAGTGAGGTTTCCTCATGAGAGCGGTGTCTGCTTGTCCCAGACTTGAATCAAGGAAAGGCTGGGCTGGCTCACAGAAACTGCTCTCTGGGCTTCGTGAGAAATCCGGCTGCTGATGTAACTGGCTGTTCTTCCTCTCCTTAGCACTGCAGCCACATTTCTTAAAAAGCAATACATGTAAATAAAAGATGTATAAAGTGAACCAACTCTTAGGAAGTGTAGGGGGTGGGGAGTTCATAGTAATCACAGTGAAACTCCCCCTTTCATGGGAGGAGATTTTTAAAGCAAATAATTTCTCTTTCTTGGGAAGGGGATTATGAAAATCCTTCCCTCCCCATCCCTAATTTATAGACATTTAATGTATTTATTTTATAAATTGGGTGGCAAAGATGGAAGCAGGAGATGAGCTAGGAGACCATTGCAATAACTGAAGTGGGAATTGATGGTCACTTACACCTAGGAGTAAAGGAAGTGTTAAGACTGATTGTCTTTGAAGATAGATCCAACATTTACCTTGATGCATTGGATATGGGATATGAAAGAAAGAGGAGTAAGGGATGATTCTTGGTTTTTGTGTGTGTTTTTTTTGGCTACTGAAAGAACTGAGTTTCCATCAACGGACATGGGGAAGACTGTGGTTTGAGCATGAAAACATCTTATAGTTTAGCTTTTGATGTATGAAGTTCAAGATGTCTACCATATATCCCAGTGGAGATATCAAATAAGCAGTTGAAAATATGAGTTTATAGATTAGGAGAGAGTTACAGGCTGGAGGTATAAATTGATTGTCATCAGCAGATAGACAGTAGTTGATAGATGAGACAACTAGGGGTGGTAGAGGAGAGAAGAGGCCCAGGATGGAGTCCAAGGGCACTAACATGTTAAGTTCTTGGGGAGAATAGGAGGACACAAAAATGAAGACTGAGTAAGAGCTGCCAGAGAGGTGGGAAGAGAACTAGAAGAGTGTGGTGTATATATATAAAAAAGAAGGTATATATGAAAGGAGAGAATGATCAACTGTGTCTTTCTGCGGCTAAATTATCAAAGATGTGGACTGGGAAATAGTTATCGGGTTTAACAACTTGGACTTCACTGGTGATTTAACTTGATAAGTTTTGTTACAGGGATGGAGGCAAAAGCCTCATTTGAATGGGTTCAGAGAAAACAGGAGGAAAGGAATTGGAGAAAGTAAGAATAGACAACGCTTTTGCTGCAAAGGGAAGTAAAGAATTGGGGCAGAAACTGGCAGGAGATGTGGAGTCAGAAGAAAGTTTTTTTTTATTTTTTATTTATTTTTATTATTTTTTATTAACATGAGTAAATGGCAGCATGTTTGCAACCTGCTGGATAGAAATGATTCATTAAAGTGGGAAACATTTTTGTTGCAGAAGAGAAAAAGGGAGAAATGATGAAACTGTGTTTCTAAAGTTACAAGAGGGGATGAGACGTGGGCGCATGTGGAGGGGCTGGCTCTAGACAGGAACATGGAGAGTCCATCCAAAGTAAAGAGGGGTGTATGGTTAGCTTTTGTGGCATAACAAACCACCCCAAAACTTAGTGGCTTAGCGGGATGGTTGGTTCTTATCTGGGCTGTCTTGACTGATCTTTCCTGGGCTTGCTGTGGTCAGCTGGCAGATTGGCTGGAAGTTGGATGATCTCAGATCATCTGATTGGCACTCATGTGCCTTTCATATATCTGGCAATTATCTGGCTGTCAACTGGGTCGCCTCTTTGTTTCCCACATGGCCTCTTGTCTGCTGGAGGCTAGCTTTAACTTGTCCACAAGGTGGTCTCCTATTTCCAAAGCTCAGCAAGGGAAGGCAAAACACAATGTGCGAATATTTCTCAAGCCTTCATTTGCATCACATTTTCTAATGTCCTACAGGCCAAAGCAAGTCATAAGGCCAAGCCCATATTCAAGAGTTAAGAGAAATAGATTCTACCTCCTAATGGGAGAAGCTACATAATGACATTGCAGTGGGACATGGCTTCAGGGAGGGGGAGAATTTGTGGCCATCTTTGCAACTTGCTATAGGACAGAAAGCAGTGACTATGAATGCAGATGTCAATAGGTGGGTAGATGTAACTGTGGGATTCTGGGGAAATTATCTTCTAAGTGTTTTAATTTTCTCAAAGGTAAGGTCTCATGTTGAAAGCCCATGCCAGCCTTATGATGATTTATTCGCTGATAATGAACAACAAAACTGCCAAGAGAACCAGGTCCATATGGCAGCTTCTGGAGTCCACCTTTAGGAAAAATGTCTTCTGGAAGCCACCTAACCATGAAGTCTGGGACTCCTACGAAGGGATCTAATTGGATAACTGATGGCTGATGTCATGGAGCTTGACAGCCAGATGCACCCATTCTTGAAAAGGTCAGACTTTCCAAGTTGATTAAAATATCCTAAATGCTAGGCACCCCCTACTCTGGATAATGCTATATGGGCGCTGCTGCGCTCTGCTCTTTGACTATTTTCTCTGTGTACCAGCCCTTTATCCACCTACTCTCTACCACATGTGTTGCCAACGAGGGTGCAATGGCTCCTGTTCTTCCTGTTGTGGTCCTGGAGGACACTTTGACTTTTCAAACATATTTCATCCCAACATTTACCTGTTGAATCTTATTAATTTAACTGCCAGTGTTTGAGAAGTGTTGACACTTGAGGTTTTCTTTCTTTGAATATATAGATTTTTTCAGACCTCTATTTCTTCTGGACTTACAGTGTTTCCCTATAATTTTATGAAATCTCATTTAGTGACTAAAAGCTTCTATTGGCCTGGTTTTATGATCGATGCATGACTTGATTATTTCAGTAAAATTAATTCCTCTCCTGTTTAGTATAAAAGTGCGCATGTGGCTCCAGACAGGAACATGGAGAGTCCATCCAAAGTAAAGAGGGGTGTATGATTAGCTTTTGTGGCATAACAAACCACCCCAAAACTTAGCGGCTTAGCGGGATGCTAATAATTTTAGGGAGACAAAAAAGAATCCAAGGTCAGCTTTATGGACTGAATGTTTGTCTCTCTACCTCCAAATTAGTGTGTTGAAGCCCTAACCACCACCACAATGATGGTATTAGGAGGTGGGAGGTAATTTGGTTTAGATGAGGTCATGAGGGTGAAACCCTCATGATGGTATTAGTGCCCGTATAAGAAAAGACCAGAGAGCTTTCTCTCCCCACCCCTACTAACCCCACTTCTCTCTCTTCGGCAAGAAGGTGGCTGTCTGCGAACTAGGAAGTGGGCTCTCACCAGACACTGATCTTAGATTTCCCCGAGAAATCTAAGATCAGCCTCTAGAACAGTAAGAAATGATCTTGATCTTGTATTTCCCAGCCTCTAGAACTGTAAGAAATAGGTTATTTAAGCTACTTAGTCTATGGTATTTGTTATAGCAGGCTGAACTGGTTAAAACAGTCAGCATAACTTTGAGACACCTAAATGTGGTGTGACCTGGCTGAGAAAAGGTGAGACACAGTTTGGGTTCAGTGCCTTTAAGTGACATTTGAGATGCCCTTTTGGTCGGGCTCCCTTTGCCTTGGTCCTGAATTCTTCTAGGAGTGTCCCATGTCTGGGGTCTGTTGCCCCTCACAAAGCCCTTTAGAAGTATTTCTTCTGCTCTCATGGCCAGACAAGTGTATCCCCAAGCACTTGGGAGTCACATTACCTCAAACAAACACAGTCACAGTTGATCTAAGGCAGAAAAGTGCCTTGGGAAATGAATTTTTCTTCCCCCTTTTCATTGCAATCATTTTCTGGGACTCAGTGGGCCAAGTGCAGCATAACCAGTGGTCCTGAGAATCAGTCAACGCTACCTGTCCTTAAAAATCACTGGATTAGAGTCAGGTCCTACATGGGCTGTGTGATGCTCAGCAAGTTGCCTAATCTATCTGTGCATTGGTTTCCTAATCTCTAAAATAGTGACTGCACCACTCTGGTGGGGTTGCTGTAAGGATTAAGTGAGATAAAAGGTGTGAAAGAGTTTTTACATGACACAGTGACTTTAAGGGTATTTTTACTATTTAAAATGAATCAGGTAGAAGGTAAAGGGATTTCCCCTTTTGTTGATACACAAGTTATTCATATAATATGCATGAGCAGGAGAAAGATGTAATGGGAAGTTGGCTGTCAAGAGGGGAAGATAGATCAGCCAGAGGTATGCAGATTGTCTGTAAAGACAGATAGCAGAAGTCAGCAGTTATATTTAGTGAAACTATAAGCCTAGGGGAGCAGTGTCCTGTCTATCAGTGTTTCGGGGCATAAAAGCACAGAGCACTCTTGGGGAGGATTGAGCGTCAGCTGCGAGGAAGATTTGGCCACAGCCAGTCCAGGATAGATTGAAATCCAAGTCTTTACTCTGTGACTTAACCATGACAGATCAATTTATCAGGCCTTCGGTGAAAAGCTGTACCCATAGAGGATGTGTGATATGCAAAGGATGTGTTGAACTTTGTTTCTGCACTCAAGGATCTTGGGGAGAACAGAATTGTGAGACAACGGGGACTTATTTGCAGTCTAAACCACAGACTGCAAGTTCAACTGCTTACCAGGACCTAGCAGGGGATGCAGCCAGGGAAGCCCACCAGTTGTAAGAAAAACAACAGCACAGAAGCAATATAAATGGCATTGACCTTAATGTGAGTAAGGTGAGTGGCAAAGGCAAAGATGGAGGCAAGCAGAGTGTGTGTCCTGTCAATGGGGCAACCTCAACTCAGCTTCCAAGTTGCTTGGTAGGAATGCACACCTAGAATTGCCCACATCTTTCAGTTTGGTCAAAAAACTAAGAAATCCAGGTGTTTATATGGAATTTCACAGTTTTTGTAAGTTCTCAGTTAATTTTTAAAAATTGCAAAACATGGGTCTGTGGTTCTCCTTTTGTGATCTTTGCAAACATGGTGGTGAGTGGAAAGCTGGGTGAGCTTAGAGAGGAGAAAAGAGCGGTAGGGGGTCAGCCTGGCATCCTGGGCCTGAAGGATGGGCCCTTTGACTGGCCAGAGGGCAGGTCCCCAGCTCCCTCTGGGCAGAAGACAGGATTCGGAGGCTCATCGTCTCTGCACACTTCTGGAGCCCAAGGACTGTCTTTGACTGGTCACCTTCCCCTCTTGACAGCTGTTTCCCTTACGGCAGTGGTCGGCAAACTCAATAGTCAACAGAGCCAAATATCAGCAGTACAACGATTGAAATTTCCTTTGAGAGCCAAATTTTTTAAAACTTAAACGTATTCTAACGCCACTTCTTCAAAACAGACTCACCCAGGCCGTGGTATTTTGTGGAAGAGCCACACTAAAGGGGCCAAAGAGCCGCATGTGGCTCGTGAGCCGCAGTTTGCCGACCACTGCCTTAGGGGAACGTGGTGGGAGTGTGGGGAGGCGAGTCTTTCCTTTGTTCATGTTTCACAAAACAATATGGAATTCTAAAAGTAATTCAAGGCAAATTTTTCTAACATTTGGAGAGCATAAAAATAAGAGCTTCCCTCCCTTCCTTCCACTCTCCCCCATTTCCAATTCTAAGAGGTAATTACTGATAACATTTTTGAGCCTGTCATTTTAGAAATATTTTAAGCATACAAAACCATATGCATGATTTCTTTTTTCTCCCTCCCCTGGCAGATAGCGGAAAGACATGATTGACCACCAAGCAGAGAGCAGAATCCCATCTCTGCACTTTTGTGTCACCTGCTTAGAAGGCCTTTCTCTTCCTCCTCATCTCCTCCCATTGGAAGGCCGCACAGTGTAGTGACAAGGAACACAGACTCCGCATCAGACTTTCTGGCTCCCCATCCTGGCTCTGTCATTTATTAGCTCTAATTCTAGCCGAGTTACTCAGCCTTTTCATGCCACGATTTTCTCATCTGTTCAAGGGGATTAAAGTAGAATCTGCCTCGAAGAGTTGTGAGGAATGAATGCCTTCAAGTCCACGAAGGGCCTAGGGCAGGATCTGGCACAAAGCAAGTGGGATATAAATGTTTACTATTATTATTGTTCTCAAAGGTCTAACACTCGTTTCTCTTCTGGTAGGAAACCTAGCTTGATTATTCCTAATCCCAGCCCCTCTCCTCCTCTAATTGACCTCTTTCAGTGCTAATCACACCACCTAATGTTGGCATATTGCGGATGGAGGGCAGGCACCACGCCTCTCACTTTGTGTGTTTCGGCATGAACAGAGTTGAGCAGGAATGCAGGTGCCCGGTTCTCCAAGTCTGTGGCCTGCTCTGCCCGCTGTGGCAGAGGGCAGTGAGATACAGCAGGGAGCCTGGGACCCAGCTGCCCTCACCCTCCTGTGCCTAGGCCCTAGGGCGAGAGGGAAATTGAGTGCTTCTCTTGCGTCGAGATGCTCTTTATATCCCCCAGAAGGTGCCCTGCCAAAATTTAGAGCAGTTTTAGAAATCCTCCACTAGCACGAGAGCCCTAAGGGCGGCAATGCTAGGCACTTCTCCCGTCCCCAGGGAGCCTCTGAGATCATCTCAGTAAAACTTTAATGCATGGAAGTCAATTAGAGTGGAGAATTCTCCTGTAATCAAAAGAGGCAATGCTTTTATTGGAAAGGTGCAAACTAGAGGGGAAGGATGACAGCTGTGTGGGGCTCTGTAGAGCTAATGGCTCGGGCTGGGAAAATTATTTCAGCAGAGTCAGACAGTATCTACTGGGCAGCAAGGCAAGGGAGGGACCGTTGGGGAAACAAGCCATAGGTAGCCGTAATGAGTATCCTTAGAGCGTGCTGACGAGTTCCCAGAGCAGGTTTACACCTTCACTTTCCTGGATCGCCCATCAGGTCCACGCAGTGAGAATTACTCGCCAGCTCTCCTTTTACAGAGGAGGAACGAAAGTTCAGAGAGGTTAAGGTGGCTCTGGAGTGGGAAACAAAGCCTGTCCACTTCTTCCCAGAAAGCAGATCTGGTTGGAGCGAGGAGTGTGCAAGAGGAGGGGGAAGCTTTGCCTTCTCTAAGCACATCCTCCCAAACTGGCACCTTCTCAGGGCCTGTTAAGGGAATTCTGAAACACCGTTAGAGGAAGTCATGTGAAATTTATTACTTAAACACATGCACAGGTTGTATGTGTCTGTTCCAGTTACTGCTGCATAACAAATCACCCCCAAAACAGATTGTCTTCCAACAACCATTTTATTGCATTCATAGGTTCAGCAGGTCAGGGATTCTGGCAGGGCAACAATAGGTGTGGCTTTTCTGATCCATGGAATCTGGAGCCTCAGCTGGGAAGACATACATGCAGGGGCGTCACTTGAAAATTGGGGGCTGGAATCTTCTAAGGGTACCACTGGCTAGATGTCCAGGATTGCACATACATGGCTGTGCGTTGATGTTGGCTGTTGGCTGGGAGCTCAGCGGGGGCTGTTGCCCAGAGCACCACATGTGGCCTTTGTAAGTGTGGCAGTCTCAGGGTACTTGGTGCCCTTATATGAAGGCTGACTTTCCGCAGAGTGAGTATCCCTAGGGAACCAGGCAGGCCTTTTTTGACCTAGCATCATTTCCAACTCCTATTGTTAGAAGCAGTCACAAGCTTGTCCAGATTCAAGGGAAGGGACACAGGCCCCCACCTCTCTGTAGTGCAAAAAATATGTAACTATTGCTTTTATTTTGTAATTTTTATTTATTTTTTAAAAAATGTTTTTATTGATTTCAGAGAGGAAGGGAGAGGGAGAGATAGAAACATCAGTGATAAGAGAGAATCATGGATTGGCTGCCTCCTGCACGCCCCCTACTGGAGATCGAGCCCGCAACCCGGGGCATGTGCTTTTGATGGGAATGAAACCTGGGGCCCTTCAGTCCACAGGCCAACACTCTATCCACTGAGCAAAACCGACTAGGGCTGTAGTTATTGCTTTTAAACACCACTATGTTGTCTTAATCCTTTATACCCTTATTTCTTTATGATCCCATTGATCCCTAATTATTTTAGGAATTATAGTTGGAGTCAGCAGGTTCTAGAATCCTGCCTTGGCTTTGCCACTGAACAGCTGTGGGACATTGAACCAGCCATCTAACCCATTCAGAGTTCTGGTTTTTCATTTCTAAAAATCACTTATTACAAAATAAACAAACCCTTAGCTACCTTTCATCACTTACATCTTTAAAATGTAGCTGTCCTTTTAAACTCTGCACAGGATTACTATAAGGGATTGGAATAGTCCCAAGCTGTTGGCAGAACTCTTGTTGGGCAGAAGCTTGGTGACAATGGAGGGAGAGATGGGGGAGAGGGCATTGAGGACAATGGTGGGGAGATGGAATAGGGCAGGACAGAGGTGAGATGTGTCTCCTTTCTGTCGGCCCTGCTGTATTTGTGGAGGTGAGGGGAGGAAGGTAGAAGGAAGCACAGAAATGCAGGGGACCACATTCCTTTCTGACCACGAGGCAGGAAGTGGTCCCGTATCTGGGAAATGCCATATGGTTCTCTTGAGCCCAGCTTCAAGAGAGTCAGTGCAAACCTGGAGCAAGAGCCTGAGCCACGATGCAAACGTGACAGGGTTGCTAGGACTCCACTCAGGTTTTCCCAGAATTGTGTGGATTTGGTATGGATTTCAGTCACTCCTTGTCCTATGTTTGCTCCTTTCCAAAATGCCTGATCCCTGACTCAGAGCCCTTGAATCCTGCTGCTTGCCTTTTCCCCATCCCCTCCTGATCCATCAATCATCTTTGTTGTGCAGCAGGACACAATTTAGGCAACCACATAATGCCTCGCCATTGTATCTTTCAGGCAGTATTTCTATTGTTTCCCTACTTTCAGAGAAACCTCCTTCTCTTAATAAATTAAACCTTTTGGAAAGTTTGTTCCGGTAGAACAATCCTCCTTTATAAACTTTTACGTTTATAAAGGAGGAGCAGCTTTAAAGGAGCTCCTCACCTTACTTTATTAGCTCTGTGGGGCTGTATTATACAAACGTGGACTTTTCCACTTAAGTCAGAGGCTCACCTATCTACCCAGAGCCCATTAAACCATTAAGAAAAAAGATGTCTTTGTGGGCCAGGACAATTTGTGCACTTTGTTGGGAGTGAAGCTAATTTCCTCTTGCTCTGTGAAAAATGCCTCCATTAAAAGTTCCAGGAATTCTGCATCCTAAGCTGGTCCAGGTGTTGTTCCAGTGGACCAGGCAGCAGGGTTACCATTTCCTCCTGAGCACTTGGCTTGTTGACCCTTGCAGCCCCAAACAGGGCCCAGTGTTGGCCTCAGTCTGTGATTTTGTCTTCCCCTTGTTCCCATGGCTCCGAGTTAATGCTCTCTCACTTTACACCCCCCGTCAGGTTCATGCCACTCACTGGAAGGTCTGACATTGAATGGGGCTGATCCTGGTCCCTCGTGGTTTTTGAGCTGGAATTCTCCCTGTAGATTGCCCTGTTGCTGGCCTCATCCTTTACCTTGGGATGGTTACTATGGCACTTGACCTCAGAAACTCTGCCATAAGTCAGATGGCCTGCTGCCCTTTCTGGGGACCATGGATGAAGTGTACAAAAAGGAACTGAAGACTGATCCCTAAAGACACCGGCCACCATAGCCTGGACCCAGGAGGCACTGGCTCCCCTTGGTTTTCTTAGCTGGTAGAGCTCTAACTTGTATCAGAGATAACTCGAAGCCGTTTTCCAGTCTGTTTTTCTGAACTACGTCTTGGAAATAATTAAGGTACAAGGGGAGACAGTTACACTCTTTGCCTCTGTCCACCAGGGAGGGAGTGACATTCCTGGACAATAACAGTTACCAGCTCTAAAGAAGGCTTGTAAACATGTGGTTGATGTGATTCGAGTTTTTCCGAATGAGAAAAACAAGGAGCTGTGTAAAATAAACTATAATCTTGGAAACTGTAACGTGCTAATGGCAGATGTGTATTTCTTAGCAAGTTTGTTTAACATGCCTACACTAGTTTAAAGCCAATCAACACTTGAATCCTGCTGAATTAGACAATACAAGGATCTAAGGATGCTTGAATCTCTCTCCCTGTTATCCAGTATTTTATTTCTAGTCTACTTTTTCACTCCTTAAATTAGGCATTATTATTATCATTACTGTTATTAATTTTGAAGTCAATGTTTGCTTAGCTTTACCCAGACAGTAACATATTTTTATTCACCTTCCTTTCATAGGTCTCAGCCTTTCCATTTAGGAAAATCTTTCTTCAGCTTGGGGTATATTTTTTAGAATTTTCTTTAGTGAGGATCTTTTGATGATAAACTTTTCTTAGGCTTTGTCTGAAATTGTCTATATCCCACCATTATTTTTAAAAGATAGTTTTCTCAACATAGAATTTTAGATGGACTTTTCGCCCCTGTCAGAACATTGGATACTTTATTCTCTTCCTCTCTGGATTCCTTTATTGATATTGAGGAGCCAACCATCAATTAAATTGCCTTTTCTTTATGGCAATTTTCAGAATCTGGTTGCTTTGGATGTTCTGAAATTTTTTTGATTAAATGATTTTAAAACCTTTGGATGTACAGAGCTTCTTGGACTTGAAGATTGATGTTTTTCTAACAATTCTGGGAATTTCTCCATTGTTTAATATATTTGGAATATTTTTTATCCTCTTTCTCTCAATTATTTCCTTTTGGAACTTCAATTGGATTTATTTAGGCCTTAATCTCCCACAAGTCTCTTCACACTTCTTACTTATTTTGTATCGTTTTGTGTTTCTGTGATGCACTCTGGTCTAATTTCCTTATACTTAGTATCCAGTTTAAAAGTTTCTCTTCAAATGTGTTTACTCACTCTGCCGTTTTACTTTTGTATTACATTTCTAATTGCAGCTGCTAAATATTTTAATTTCCAGCCCAGCCAGTGTTGCTCAGTGGTTGAGCGTCGACCTATGAACCAGGAGGTTACAGTTTGATTCCCGATCAGGGCATATGCCTTGGTTGTGGGCTCAATCTCCAGTGTGGGGTGTACAGGAGGCAGCCAATCAATGATTCTCTCTCATCATTGATGTTTCTATCTCTCTATCTCCCTCTCCTTTTCTCTCTGAAATCAAGAAAAATATATTTAAAAAATATTTTAATTTTCAGGTATTCTATTTGTTTCACTTAAAAATTTGCTAAGATCATTCTTTATAGTCTCTTGTTCCTCATGTTTTTAAGCATTTCCTGTCTGATAATTCTAGTGTCTAAAATCTTTATGTTGTCTATTGCTTTGATTCTCACTCATGGTGGCTTATTTCCTTGTATGCTTTGTGATTTTGGTTATGAACTGCTAAGTGCTATTAAAACCTTATTGCGGGAACTGCTTAGGGCCTGATCAGAGTGGAATTCCTCTAGAAAGGATTTGTGTTTGCTTCTGCCAGCCTGCTTGTAGAAACAGATTTTATTTCTTGTTCACCTTATATTATGGGTTCAAGCCCTTGGTGCTCCAACTTTACCCAGTAGACTCCTCTTAAACATCCCACGTTCAATGGGCCAGGCTTTCTGTCCTGCCTCACACCCCATGAAGCCATCCAAATGGAGCACGAGGTCTCCAGGGCTTGGCCTCTCGGTAAAAGCTGGTTCTAACACTTCCTTCCATCCAAGGGTTTCTGTTTTCTCTTTATCCGTAGAGTCCGCAGAGATTTTTAAATGTTTTAATTTTTCAGCTTTTAATACAGCATGTTAGTTGTTTCAACTGTAAGAATTATCCAAGGTACCTAGCTCCCTGTACTGATAGAAATGTCACTCCAGGGTCTTCTTTAAGACACACACACACACACACACACACACACACACACACACGGAGAGACTGTGAGCCTCTAATTAACAGGCTTGTGAAAACGTTTCTTTTTCTCTTGAGATTACATTTATTTACACAAAAGCTTCACTAAAAGAAGTGTAGCAATTAAAAACTTTTTCTTGTGATACAACTGAAGGTTGAGAAGAGTTCTTAAATGTAACATTACATATAAATTTAATTGCATGTTTAGGAAAAGGGACAAACTTAGACCTGTGTTATATCTTGTAACCCTCCTTTTCTGATTCTATAATTAGGAAAATGTCTTTTGATACTGTTTGTTAAACTATCTTGTAGACGGGTGGACTTCAGCATTTTAATGTTGTCTCTCATGTCATGTAACCATAACTCTCCAAGCCTTGCTAATTAATTGTCATGCAAACATTGCTTGTCAAGTCCTAGTCTGTGGCAGTTCTGTATGTTTCTAAATTCCTTTTTCTGCTGATGGTTTTATCAGGCTTGTTTTGCCGGCCTCTTCTCCCTTTGGCCACAGGATTATTAATAAAATCCCAGACTCTAGCAGATTCTCAGTCTTAAATTAAGTGTTAGAAAGATCATTTTCTGTGCAGCCCACAATGGTTTCAATGTGTTTGTATCTGTCCTCCCCGCTGAGTGAAGGCAGAAGCTCTCTCTGTCTTACTCATTTCTCTTTGCCTCCCTCCCCAACTAAGTGTTTTATAATTTCATAGGAACGCAGGATAAATTTAGTGAATAAATAGAAATGTAAGAAAAAATCAGTCAAAATTTGCTGTTGAGGCCTTCTGGCTTTCTTTAGGGTGGGAGACATGGAGTAGGGCCCAGCAGAGGCAAAGTTGGTGTTCAGAGCCTGGGAGACCTCCTGCCACTCAGCCCACCCCTCTGCTTCTCCCTCCCTTAGGCCACCTGGCTGCCATCAGATCCAGCCCAAGGAGGATCAGAATGTGGGTAAATGGGACCTGGCCACCCAGGAGGCGGGGAGTGAGATTGGCCCAGTGCTTGTCATCCCCACATGATGGCTTTGTGGTCTTGGAGAAGCTCCCAGCCTGGGATTGCTCCCACCTCCCACCCCATTCAGGCCCAGCATTTTGTTCCCTCCAATTAACTGTGTATAACAATAAGGAGTGAAAACAAGTGAATTAAGTAATAATTTATCATATTCAGTTCACCATTAACAGCCTTCTAGTGTTTCCTTTGCCCTTTTAAATGAGACTTTGTTCTGTCCTCAGCTCTTCTGTGTACTCCACAAGCTTTTAGTGAGCGCCTGCCCTTCCTCCCCTCCCCCTCCCCCTGCTTTCCTTGGGCTTTGAAACAGGAGTGTCTTTCTGGAAGCAGTTGAGCCATCTCCCGTCTAGCATCTTTCATCCCATTTAATAGGGAACTTGGATGTTAATTTATGAGCATCAACTGCAGGCTGGGTGCTGAGAGACGGAAGGGAGGAGGACACGGTCTTTGCTCTGGTCCATCTTTTAATCTGACTGAGGTGATGAGGCTCATCCAACATGAAATGGGCCGAGGAGGAAGCAGGGGACAGTATTTGTCAGTTCCAGCGAAGGAAGACCTTCCTGTGAGGAAAGCTCCCTGAAGGAGAGGACTTGAACTGAGTCCTGAAGGTTGGTGTGAATTTGGGGAGGAAGGAGAGGAGAGGGCAGTCCATGAAGTGGTCTGGCAGGAGCACAGGGAGAGCCATCCTCTAGTGTGAGAGAAGGTGAGGTGAGGAAGGTTACCCAGGTGGCCTGTATACGCATGCTCACTTCAAGATGTTATTTGACCAAAATGTCTTGAAAATGAGGCTTCAACAACAAAAACGGCATTAACTAAGATTTCTGGGGTTCATTTTAATTTACAAAATTAAATATAAAATTGACAGTAAAAAATAAGACAATATTACCTTTAATTCTAAATTATGGCAATCCCATGAGGTGGAGGCACATTTATTTACTAAAATTTCTTTTGGGGATAGCGTATTATTAACTTGAAAGACATACTCAGATAAATTGCTTGAGATGGAGGGAAAGTCCCCAAGGGCATACATGTAAAAAAAAAATAGAGGGGGAGGGGAATCTTTGACACTGTTATGCTCAAGGCCTTGAAAGAAATTTGCCTCATTCCTGAGAGGCAAGATGGTAGGAAATTGAGGTGAATAGAAAAACTAGGGGTCCAGTGGGGTTAGGGAAGGCTAAGAGAGATCCCTGAGGGCAGATAAAAGGACACATTATTATTATTTTAAAAAATGTTTTTATTGATTTTAGAGAGAGAGGGAGAGATAGAAACATCAATAAGGGAGTCCTCCCACATGCCCCCTACTGGAGATTGAGCCCCAACCCGGGCATGTGCCCTGACTGGGAATCGAACCAGCCACCTCTGTGTGCATGGGACGATGCTCAACCAACTGAGCCACACCAGTCAGGGCAAAAGGATACATTCTTTTAATGGTGACAGATGGCCACAGGGTTTGGTTGGACAACCTTCTATAGAGGTTGCCAGGGGAAGATTTTAGAGAGAGAACTGAGCTCATCAGGTTCAGGTTTTGGCAGGAAGCAATTAACCTGAGGCCACATAGCAAAGTGAGGAGCAAGGTCCTCCAATTTCCCCTGTGACACCCACTCATTCTCATTCTGAGCTTGAGTCTCAGCAGACATTGCCTCTCTTCTATGCACACTGTGAATTCATTTCTGGATGCATTTACATTTGCTCCAAAAATATAAACAACTGCTTTCTACCTAATCAGTAAAAAGCTGAAATGGCCAAACAAAGGGGCATTCATCTTCAGGAGACACTGAACCACACAGCCCTTTTACCACCTGCAGCCTCTAAGGGACGTGCAAGAGGAGGCCAGGGACGGAGGAGCTGGGGAAGGCAGCTTCACCGGCAGGTCAGACGCGTTGCTTCCTGTTGGAACTCTCTTCCTCCATGTGTCCTCTAAGGAGGGGCAGCACAGTTATCTGATGTCACAGCAGGCCACTGAGTTTTTCTTCAAAGCCCGAACCTTTTCCTCTCTCTTACGTGCTTCGTGGTGCTGCCGCTTTAAGACTTTTCCTTGCCTTTCCCTTTCCTTCCTCTTTAACAAGGGCAAAATGAGAAGAATGAAGCCAGAGTAAATTGAGAAAATATTTGAAGCCTATTAAGTGTGGCTGCAAGTTTATTGTGATTCCTAAGTTAATTATATCCTTTTTGACTCCCAGCCAGTCCCTTCGCTGAGCTTCCATATAGACTTGGCCACCTATCCCAGCCTCAGGCTGGCGGCATGCCTCTGCCTGCCTCGCTCCTTCCCACCATCCCTTCCCCCATCCCTCCTGCACAGACAAGTCAGCAGTTCACTGGAGCTGCTTCTTGTTGGAGCTTAAACTCGGTGGGGGCTATGGTGGGTATGAGGAATTTGGAATTGTATGCATTTGTATCTCGTGTGGGGTAGGGACATGGTTGCTAGTGGGAGACCATCTATGTAAACGTTAACTCTCACCACAGCTATATGCATTTATTTTAGCTTGTACTTTACAAAGTGTTATCCTTGATCATCTAAATCTCGTGAATATTTTGTACAGTAGGTGTTATCAGGGCCATTTATGGATTAAGAAACTGAGGCTCAGAGAACAAGGTAGAATTCAAGGTAGGTCTTTGATTTGTAAGTCCTGTGTGTGCGCGTGTTTTCCTTCTCTACTATACTGTTTTCCAAATAACAATGAAGTTGTGCCTTTGAATAACATCTAAGAGTATAAGAGGGATGTTCAGACATATTACCTCATTTATTTTGAAAATAATGTGATGGTGGTGCTATCCCCATTCCAGGGTTCTTTAGGAATTCTTCCTCCCAGATCCACTGCCAGGTTGGCAGTGGGAGCTGCATGACTCCATTGATTGGTTCAGATCCTTCTCCAGAAATTTTGTCTGAGAATGAAAGAGATCAGCATGTAAATACAGTGGTTGAGAGTGGCCATTTTCAGTCAGGCCAAGGAGGACCAGAGGAAGCCAGTATACAGTAAGACATGAGAGCAAAGAGGCTGGGGAATAGCTACAGCGAAAACCCCCAACACAACAACAACAAAAACCCGAGGAGGGATAGAAGTTTATGAGGTTCCTACCGGTATTCAGTCTTTGGTTCTAGTCCATGAAGGTCTACAGCCTCTTTTTCCTTGGATTCTGTATGAATCCTGTTTCCTGCTAATAAAGTCTCTTTTATTTGCAAATACTGTGTGCTAAGTTTAGGATTTTGATTACTTGCAGCCAAAATAATCCTAATAATACATATCAGAAAGTAGAAGCTAAGTGAACTAAATGTTGAATACAGGTACAAGGAAGGAAGTGTGGATGTTAGAGAATGGGGCAGTTTTCCCTGTTGTGTTGCAGGAGACCTCATGAGCTGGACATTGAGGCATTTGCTTAGTACCTACATGGATGTGAAGCCCTTTGGCAAACCCTTTGGACAGAACAGAGAATACACAGGAGCCATCTATTAGGAAGTTCCCAGGTATAGTAGATACTTTTTGGTATCGCTGTCACATTCCCTCAGCCAAACCCTGATTTCAGCTAAAGCTGTGGTGGACAGTTCCTGCATGCTAACAGCATCCCACCTTGAGGGGCTGTCGTGCTTCTCTTGGCTTTTCTGTCTCAGTGCTTTCTCCAAAGCCCTCAGAGCTCACTCAGCCCATGAGCAAGCATAGCCCAGAGATTTGGAGGTTGAAGGGAAATGATCGCCTAACTGAGATATGGAGGATCTGCTTTCAAGATGACTTATGGTTGGTTGGTCAATTGATTCTGGCTCTTGCAAGAAGTCTCATTGCCTCTCCACATGAAGTCTCCATATGGCTGACTGAGTATTTTCACAGCATTGTGGCTGTTCAAAAGAGCAAGAAAGAAGCCACCTTACCTTTTATGACTGAGCCTCAGATATTGTACAGTGTCACTTCTGCAATGTCATGTTGGTTACACCTGTTTAATTTGGGATGAGACTACGTAGTCTCAAAATGGCTACTCTCAACCACTGTATTTACATGCTAATGTCAGAGATAAGGGTCATTGGGCCATCTTGGAGGCTGCTAAATCCCTGTGGACAATCCTCAGATGATAGAGGATGTAAGCCAGAGGATAAATGCCCAGCCTCCTAATTCTCAAGTGCATTCATTCTACATCAGGGGTCCTCAAACTTTTTAAACAGGGAGCCAGTTCACTGTCCCTTAGACCGTTGGAGGGCCGGACTATAGTTTAAAAAAAAACTATGAACAAATTCCTATGCACACTGCACATACCTTATTTTGAAGTAAAAAAACAAAACGGCAAAAACACCCGCATGTGGCCCGCGGGCCGTAGTTTGAGGACGCCTGGTCTACATGGTTCCTCAGAGGCTCCCCAAAGAGGCTGAACTCCAGTTGGCCATAACAATAATAATTTAAAGTGCGCACCCTCTCATGGCTTCTCCTCCTTCTTAGACTTCTTTCTATTCCTTCCTCCCTTACTCCTATTTCTGGAATCACTTCCAAATAAACTCCTGCATCGAAGTGCTTGTCTACCAGTAATACTTTTGGAGAAACCCAAATAAAAACACAAAATAATTTTGAAATGATGTGGAACTGATCATAAAAGTATATGCCACAATCTGCTATTGGAATATTGATGATTACTCATGTAGAGGGAGCTCACATGTACTAGTAGAAGGATGACATAATTGGGGAAGGCTTTATGGAAGCAGCAGGAATTGAGGGATTGAGAGATCAGTAAAGGCAGTGAAAAAGAGAGCAAGAGGAGGGAGAAATATCTATACTCTCTCTATATAAAAGCCTAATATGCTAAGTGTCCGACTGTTTGTTCAACTGTTCGACCAGTCGCTATCATGTGCACTGACCACCAGGGGCAAACACTTCGACTAGTAGGTTAGCTTATTGCTGGGATCTGGCCGATTGGGACTGGGCGAGATGGGCTGGACATGCCCTGGAGCCCTCTGGTGGTTCCTCCCCTGCCACCACCCCGATTGTCCTGGCCAATCGGGACTGGGTGAGACAGCCCCCATTGGCCCTGATTGGGACTGGGCAAGACGGGCCAGACACCCTGGAGCCAACCTCCCATGGTCCCTCCCTGGCCTCTAAAATATTTCTTCTAATTAATTTCCTTTCAATGTGCATGAATCTGTGCAATGGGCCTCTAGTACTATCAATAATAAAAAATATATATTTAAAAAAGAGCAAGAGGAGGACACTTTAGCAATACTCAGAGTGGGTGCAGGGCCTGGGCAGGGCATGGCACAGAGAAGAGCTAGATATGGCTGGGGCAGGAATGGTCAATATGTGGGATAGTCTACCAGGAAGGGGCCGGGGCAGGCTGTCCATTAAGAAGGCCATTATGACAGTCTAGGTGAGAGATGAGAAGGGCTTGTATTAGGTCACATTGACTTGAAATGAAGGATGGGAGTAAAGAGCAAGATCTTACAAAGGAGGACCTGCTAGGGCTTCCTTCCCAGAACCAGACATACCTCGTATAGGAATGAGGAGCCAGGGCTGGGTTTCAGAAAGGACTGTGAGGAGGTTAGCAGTTCATTTATTCTTTCACAAATAATTACTAAGCACCTATTAAATGATATGTATTGTTACAATGGGGCCATAGGAGTGAACAAGATCATGAAACTATGTCCTCAATGAGCATGTTTCCCATAAGGATCTACCAAGGAATCTTCCTTACAACTTGGAAGGCAAATGATTCCTAGGAATTGGATTCTGTACCTTCTCAGAGCTGTGTCCCCAAAATCAGTCCCAGCTAGTTCTGCCACAAAATGTTCTGTTCACTTTGGCCGCGCACAACTGCTGTGACATACATCACACCCTCAGCATTACCCAAACACATCTGTTTATTTATGTGGATGTCTAATTGTCAATTAGATATCAGCTGTAGTACACATTAGGGAAACATAAGACTTGGTAGTTACACATAAATATAAATTAAAAGCTTAAGACAGTGCCAGTGTCCATGCCTGTTACTCAATACAAGTTCAAGTTCAAACTCCTTAGTGGTATCCAAGTGGTATGCAAGGCCATGCAAAGCATCCCTTCATCCTCCTCTTGCATGCTCCTCCTCTTGCCAATGTTCCATCCTCATGGAACCACTTGACATTTTCTACACATGCCTGTGTGTCCTTGTTCATACTTTTCCATCCCTACTTTCTTTGCATGTTGAGTTCTTACTCATCCTCTGAGCCTCAGCCCAAATCCCATCTCCTCTTGGAAATCTTTCCAGAATGAGTCGCTCCCTGTTCTGTGCTGTGGAGGCTCTGTTTGATTCTTGCTTGCAGCTTTTTGATTCTCTCTTTCTTGTTTTATAGCTCCTTGTATACCTTTTATCATCAATGGGCTGCATGCTCCTTAAGGGCTCAGGTCTTTGTTTGGTATTTCCAGGTGCTCTGCAGTTGTGGAGGTGCAATGTTATCTTTGCTAAATAAACAGATGGGAGATATGGCTTTTGATGCACCGTACTTGGCCACTGATGTCGAAGCTTGTCAGCTTGTCAGATGGCAGGACTGAAACGGGCAGGGCTGGCTGCCCGCTAGCAACCGAGAGTGGTGACAATGCTGTCTGACTCCAGGGATGCAAAAGTGGGGGCATCCTGACCATGCTCTGATGTTAGTATTCTCTTATTATGAAGACTCAGCACAGGTGCTCTGCTCCGTCTCTCAAACGCATGCTTGGGTGGCCCGTTTGTCTATTACTCTTTGACTTAAGTTCTTCCATTTGGAATCATTTGCATTTACTTAGAAGATGGATGTAGAAAGATTCTCTGAAACTTCAGAGTTCGAAGTCTGAATATGACTAAATAGCTTAGGAAAATAATGCTTGCAAAGAGTTTATATTTGAAAAGACCAGGGCCTTTTAAGAGGTCTTCTTAAAATGCATACTTTTTTTTTTTAATCAATGTAAAAAAAAAAGCTTATTAACTCCAAGTACTTCTCCTATTCTTTGGTCTTCTCTTATTCTGAGAGTCACCCTGAAATCAGACAGGGGCTTAGATTTCTGACCACTGCTTCAAAAGGTCAGGTCATGTCTGCAGTGCACCAGGCTGGTACTAGTTCCATGTCTGATTTCAGTTCCTCTCTGTGGAATCTACGTGTTGAGTCAGCAGAGGGAGAAAAGCAGCCAGGTCTTTTCCTTCTTAAAAATTAACAGATACTTACATCTAGTGTATGCAAAGTGCTTTTACAGCTATTGTTACATTTGCTTCTTAACACTAAGGATATTTGAAAGAATTATCCCATTGTATAGGGAGAAAAGTAAGGTTCAGTGATTTTGAGTGATCCCCTCACGATCACGCAGCTTATAGCGATGGAGTTGTGACTTCTGCCAGGACTAGTATTTAGTGTCCCTTCTGACAGGACTGAAATCTGCCGGTGATTCCAATCCAACACTCCTTTAAACACCTACTTCCTTCCTCCCTCCTTCTTCTTTGTAAACACCCATCTTGTATCCTTTATCACAGCTGTCAGCTAGCCTCTGGAAGGTGACAATGGCTGAAAATAGCTTATGGTGTGAGACCTCCCAAAGAGATTTACATTCCCCCCAGAATGAACAGAACAGAAGTTTATGTGGGGAGTTGGAGTTTGATGACAGATGGATTGTGGAGATGCTTGATGGCCAAGGGGTCTTCTTGGTGTCCCTTATGACAACCACATAACAAGCACGCATTTTCCTGGGTCTGAACCCCCAGTGTTGATGGCACAAGAGAAAAGGAAGGAGGAGGAGCTGATTGGGTGCCTTGTAAACAGTTTCACACGATGGGCCTCAGGAGGTCCTGGCGGGTGAGACCCTCGAGTCCCCCTGTTAGGTGGCCTGCAGGATAGTCTGGATTCAGGAACACAGCATGGCTTTCATAGACTTTTCTGTATTCTCTCACCCACTTGGATGGGGCCAAAGGGAAAAAACAACAAGCTGTTTCTTTATTAATGATGCTTTCTGCAGAGTTAGATTAAGCACTGATTAAAGGCAGATGCTTCCAATGTATAAATGTAAGTACCATCTCAGTCACTTCTCCGGTTACAGGGTTTCCTACACGATTCTTTAAAATCATTTTGGCTCTCTTCCCATTTGCCTTCCTCCATGCTCTCCACCCAGCTTCTGAGCCGCTCCTCCCAGAAGGGCTCCGACTGCTTGAGAGCAGGAGCTCAGACTCGGAGAGAGACTTGCTTTGAGGAGAGAGCTTTGAGAGGGGCCACTGGTACTGCTGTCTGGAGCCACCTCACCAAAAGGCAGGTAAGTCTGAGATGGGGACAGCCCTATCCTCTGTTCTTTCAAGTCTGGACTTGCCACTATAGAACTTGCGTGTGTGTGTGTGTGTGTGTGTGTGTGTGTGTGTGTGTGTTTTCCCATCAGGATGGACTGTAGGTCTCTGTAAACGTTTCCTGCTCAAATTAGAGGCAGAGACCTGGTGACTCAGTGATGGGGTCCATCAGGTAGTGCTCCTTTTAGATGCTCTGAGAGGGACATGGGGCCAGGAGAGGGCTCACCACATGGACTTGGTGTTAGGAATTGGACTTTGCTAGTAAAGCTGTGCTAAGTCTTGTCTCCGTCAGGCTGTGGTACAAATCGTCCACATATTTTCTGAATTCCCTGTGGCCAGGTGACTTAATCAAAAATTAATGTATACTTTTTCTTTTCTCTGAAGGGCTAGCTCACTAATTTTGGGATTCGTTTTAGATTGAGATCAATTGTGCTACAGTCTGCTCCTGTTCCTTTGCTTTCTGATTTTCTTATGGGATCTAAGCAAGAGGAAGCGGGTATTGTTTTTTGTTACCCACTAATGAACATGGTCACCAAAGTTAAGAACTTGCTGTTCAGACCACCACCCAGAACAAACAAAGGGGCATCTTACAGGGTACATTCATCATTGGGCTATCTGCTTGGTTGGGAGGGAGGTCTCACGGTGGGGCCAGTGGAATGCCTCTGGGAGCGAGATGTGATTGGGGAGGTGGCAGAGAGGCTGATGTCCTGGGAAGCATGTCACACACAATGAGGGTGCTGTAGACTCAGCCCAGCTGGAAGCTATGTGTCTTTCTTCTCCTGATTCCCTTCTCTCACCTCCTTGGGATGTCTTAGCTTTGAGTTTGAAGAACTAGGTAGGTAGGTGGGTTGTAGGAATGCCCCAGCACTTACATATGTGATCATAGGCAAGTATCTCAATTTCTCTAAACTCCAATGTTTTCTTCTGTAAATGTGGATGATATAATATCCACTTTGTACATTTCTTGGGAAATTATGAGAGATAATCCATTTAAAGCATTAGACACAGTGCTTAGCCCATAGCTTATAGCTGTATGAACCTCAGGGTAGACCTTTGGCATTTTGAGTTGTGTGGACCAGGTCCATATTGGAATGTTCTGGGCATGCAGTTGCAAACCTTTGGTGACTTCCTCAGTGACTTCGCTTACTGGTTAGTGTAAGTGTGAATGCCAGGTTAACCAGTTTGGCTCCTTACCAAGAGAGAAACCTAGAGAGAAACTCTAGTCAGGAAGATAGAAGATTAAAACCTCTGCCTCTTAAGAGAAGATCACAAATAATTCACCCTAATTCCAGATGAAGGTTTCCTTTCAGAAATACCTTAAGGATAACTTTAATCTCATGAGATTGTCCTGAGAATTAAATTTTACCTGGACCAGGGTTGATGCCATTAAGTGATACTTACTATAGTAAAAATGTTTGTGATAAAGCATTGATTGAAAAGTTCACGATGTAAAATTGCATATGTATTACAATGATAGCTATACAAATTATACACAATAACACTATGGAAAAGAAATATTCCAAAATGTCAAAACTTGCATGTGTTGGGTGGCTTTAGTGTGTGAGTAATCATTTCCTTTTCTTGTTTTCTAAATTTTATTTAATGGATGACTCTATTAGCCAGGGCCCTGGCAGGAAACAGATGGCACATTCAAACTGGGCATTTTGAGGATGTTTTATTAAAGGGACATTTTACAAAGGTATGGGCAGAGCTCAGTAACAGAATCAATGAGGGTGCAGTTCTCAAATGTGGTAAGAGTGGGTGCCATTACACCCTACATCTGCAGGGCTAGGGGAAGGAGGTGCTATGGAACCTGGGAGAGAGCTGAGTGGGTGGGCCATCTGACAGCTGCTATGGCCCATGGCCACAGTCAGGAAGAGAGTTGGGGAGGAAAAACCTGACCTCACTCTCCACCATTCTCTGGTCTCTTGCTGGTGCCTCCCATTGACCAAATCCAACCAGAAGCCAAAGTTCAAGGGACCCCAAAGAGAGCTCCATATGTATTAGCTTCACGGGCACTGAGCAAGGTGGAGAAGGATGGGGAGAAGTCTGGAGGGCAAGCTGACAATGCCCAGCACACAAGGTTATGTCACTTTTATAATTGTGGGAAAAGTCATAAGTAACAAAAGCTCTTGGCTATGCTTAGTGCTTTCACACCTGCATACACTTCCCTTTCTCCTCCCAGCTCAGTACTTTGGATTCTTCATGACCATGCCTCTTTTGGACCCCCACAGTACCCAGTGCTTCCCCCTAGTGCACCCATACTCATCGTGTGGCTTTATTTTCCATCCTTGACTTACCTGATTCCCCACACCACTACAAGGCCCTGAGGGCTGGGATGGTGTTTTATATCACTTCGCAGCCCCAGTATCTAGCATAGGAATGAATGAACAATTGGAGTTAAGGTCTATATCTATATATATAAAAGCCTAAATGACCTTTATGACGGAATAACCAGAACGACCGGTGACTATGACGTGCACTGACCACCAGGGGGCAGATGCTCAATGCAGGAGCTGCCCCCAGCCCACAGGCCCCAATTGCCGATGGGCCCTGTTGGCCAACCTCCTGGTCCACGCTCCTCCCTCCAGCCCCGCAAGCTGGTAGGCCCTGATCGCTCAATCAGGACCGGGCCCCTGGGCTGGACGGGGAATCAGGGGTGGGTGGCGGCAGATGCAGCCACTTTTCCAGGGGGGCTGAGGGCTGGCTCCCTCCTTGGGGCTGGTGGCCAACCTCCCAGTCCCTCCTCTTGTTCCTCCCCCCGGCCGGCAGGTCCCGATTGCCCAATCGGGACTGGGCCCTGGGCTGGGACAGGGAACAAGGGGTGGGTGGCTGTGGATGCTGATGGCAAGGGAAGGAGAAGAGGGGAGGTGGGTGGTAGGGAAATGGGGAACCTGATTGGCCCTGATCACCGGCCAGGCCTAGGGACCCCACCTGTGAATGAATTTTATGCACCAGGCCTCTAGTATCTCTATAAAGTTTATAGATTTGAAGTAAGGCCTGGGGCTACCTAATCTTAACTGCAAGTAAATTCCTGAGGAATTTAGGAACTCTGCTTAGGGAAGTGAGGCCTTGGTCCTCTTTCCTAGGTGTTAGTTTTCTGTCTATTCAGGGAGAGCAGGCCTATGAGCTGGCTAGGCCAGTCCTCAGAGGAGTATGAGCAGAGCCTTCTCTGACAGGCAGCTCCCACCTCCCTTTCGAGTCTAGTTCATCACATCATGGAGGTCTTGCAGAGCCTTCTCCTGTCCTTCCAGTCCCTGTGATTCCCCATGTCAAATCACAATTCACATGTTTTAGGATGGCAAGTTGAGATTATGCTTGCTTCCTTTACAACTCAAGGAGATTTTGAGCATGTCACTATACCTGGTATTTCGACTCTATTTTGAATCAGAGGATGTTTTGAGTCCTCGAAGGATTTTTACATTCCTTTTGCAATCCTATAAAAGTAACGTATACATGCACTAAATCAAATAGCTCAGGAGGAAAGTATGTTTGGAAGGATATAACATGAAAAATAAAATATCTCAACCTTCACCTATATACTCAGTCCTACTTTTAACTCTTTCAGTTTTTCAGTGTTCTAGTCATTGCTTTGTTACCTCTAAATAATTCTCTTAAGAAGTTTCTTGATTTATGAAGTTTAAGCCGGAGTTATTGAATTGTCCCTATGTGAGATGAGGAACTTATCTTACTGACAGTAATCCTGCTGTTCTCATGATTCTTCCAGTTCTTGTTATATATATTTTTAATTTGGTTTCACACTCAATTTCCTGCATAATTTTATGGGATAGACTTATACTTGCATTCCTTGGTTCTCCAAGTGTTTAGGATGAGGAAGTTGGTACCTCTGACCTTTCCTTTGTCTTTTCAACTCCAGCTTGCAATAAAATTTTATAGCATTTATCACATTTGGATTTTATTTTGTAATTGTGATTAATTCTGCTTTATTTATAAGGGTGATTACTAAATTTTGTAGCTGCTGTTCTTTAAAACCAAGCACCATATTTGGACCCATAGAGAAGGAGGTGAACTCTGATGTCTCTGACCTTCTGCTAATGAAGGAGAATGCTCTAAGTGTCAAGGTCAAGTGAACTCTCTTTTTTCCTAACCTTATATCATACTAGAGGCCCGGTGCACAAAATTCATGCACGGGGGGGGGGGGGCGGTCCCTCAGCCCAGCCTGCAACAATGCAAGTGTTTTGCACCTGGCCTGGCCAGAGGCCCTCCGGGGCTGGGGTGGAATGCTTTCCTCGTTGCCGCGGCGATGAAGCAAGCATTCCGCCAGGCTGCTCACACTGCCTGCTCTCAGCGGCCGCCTCCCCCCCCCCCACCCCCCCGCCGGGACTGGGGGACTCTGGCAGGGCTGAGAGGACTGGGCGCCGCCATCTTGTGGCTATGGGTGCCGCCAGCTTTGTGGCAAGTGATGGTCAATTTGCATATTCTCTCTTTATTAGATAGGATGGTATTGTGTCAGCTGTTCAAACCATTTAGTTGGCTTCATATGTAAAACATGACTTTCTGAAAAAAATTATGTGTTTTAATGGAATTTCTAATTACCTTTCTTTTTTACTTAATAAGAAACCATTTTCTTATTCTTTGGTATAGATGGTTTACTTTATTCTTGAAGGATTTTTCTGAGGGCTCACTGTCTTTTAATTCTAGACAAATCAATTGCTTTTTAAGCCGATTGAAATGCAGGGATCCTTAAATTCGTTTTATTGCACTCATGTTAGGTACATTATATCTTGGATTCGATGCATATACTTCATTTTTTGGATTCTCATTTTATTGTTTGGGAGCATATACTCAAGTAATTTTTTTCTGAAGAGTCATTTAGTATCTGAAACATTTGCCTTCATGCTTGATTATAGTAAGGCTTGGAAAATAATTGTACTTAGCCAATTTAATTCTTCAAGCAATTTTCCATGCAATGCAATCTATTTTCTGTGCAGAAGAATGTCCAGATTAAGTATTTTTGCTATAAATTTCACAATGAAGATTTGAATAATTTCAAATTTTACCAAGTATAGTTTGTGCCATATTGATTTTTATTAATTTATTAATTTAGTTAATTGTGCATGTGTAGCCTCTATTTCCACAGTTCAATTTTCCTGAGTGAACTTTCATTAAAAATATTTGATTTTTCTATCAGTTTTTTTCAGTTATGAACAAAACTTTATTGCATGTAATTTTATTTTGTCAGATTTATTTGAGTTGATAATTTTTATAAAGTCCTTTTTTTCCTAAGTCAGTTTTACAATATTCAGTGTTACTTTTAAAATACAGTTCTTTAGTTATTTCATCATCTATAACAAACTTTAATGTGCAGTTTCAGGGGCTGTCAGTTTTATTTTGTGTTATTTATTTCTGTCAAGACTCTTTCCCTCAAGAACCCATGCAAAATATCCCCCTGATCAGAACAGCAAGGGCAGGTATCCAGTTTCTTTTCTGCTAGTCTCATTATTATGGCAGCAGCCTCCACTTGATTCTTTGCTGTAACTTAGAAGGTCCAGTTTTTGCATCCACGGTCTTTCTCAGCTCATCCATTCTATATGATCAACTAGCATACTCATGTCTTTGAGTGCAAAATATTTCATCCCTATCTTAAATGTCTTTCATGAGCTATAGAGCCAAATATGAGTCTCATAATATGCCCACTTCATTTATACAAATTAGATTATGTATGTTTATGAGAGACAGAAGGATGGGATGGAAGAGAAGAAGAACAGAGGGGACAGGAAGGGAGAGAGAATAAATTAAGTAGTATCACCAATTCCATCATCCAGACAAATCTACTAGTATAATGAATGAATAGAGCAGAATGCAGTGAATCTACAGTTCACTTGTTTCATTTCAGTTCACATATGGCTTGAACCTGAATGAATGGGATAGAATGCGGTGAATCTAGAGTTCCGTGTTTCATTTCAGTTGATAGATGGCTCGCACATTGTGAACATCACATTGCCCTTGGTGTGTTTAAAGACACTGTGTTGTGCCCTAGCCGGTTTGGCTCAGTGGATAGAGCAGCAGCCCATGGACTGAAGGGCCCTGGGTTTGAGTCTGGTCAAAGGCATGTACCCTGGTTGCAGGATGGATCTCTTCTTCCTAACCCTGATCAGGGCCTTTGCATTCTTTCTAAAAATCAATGGGAAAATACCCTCAGGTGAGGATTAACAACAACAACAAAAAGACACTAAAGTTGTGGCAGTGGAAGAAAAGCTGGCTGTATTGGATTTGTTGACCAGTGAGTTGGGAACCTCTTCAATAGGGTGCTTTCCTGAGGGATTATCAAGAGAAGTTTTGACAATGTTATTTTTTCCCCATATGTGCTATTTTTAGAGCCTGATGTGTGTAAGCTGTGATTCCTTCGTATTCAAGTGTCTCCTTGTTCTCTCCACTTGCAGGTCCCACAAGCAGCTTCAATTCCCTGTGTTTTAAATTGAATCCATTCCTCCAAAGCTCCCTCCTTCCCTAGTCTCTCTATCAGAGTGAATAGCACCACTCTTGGACCCAGCTGCCCAAGCCAAGAACCTCAGTTCCTTACTGTCCTCAAATCCTTCCCTTCCCATTAATTACTTATCAAGGCTGTTTCTTAAGTGATTGTCAAGTCCATCCACTCTATTAGGTCATCGTCAGTGATTGTGATTTATTATAATAGTTTCCAAGCTGATTTTTCCTATTCTAGCCTCCCTCCTCCTCCTTATCCTAAGCCCTATTTATTTTCACCAGTTAGAAGGATATTAAAAAAAAACTTGATAGTGATACTCTTCTTTAATAATAACAATAACAATAACAACAATAATAATAACAACAACCTACCCTTTAGCAACTCTCCATTAGGATGAATGAAGTCCAAGATCTTTACTAAGGATTATAGGGCCCCCTGTGCGCTGGCAATGCTGACTACAGCCTTTTCTGGCCATTCCACTCCACAAACTCTCCTTTTCTGGCAAACAGAACTTGTTGATGGACACCATATTCTTTTTCACCCAGGGGTACATGTTATTTGCTCCCCTTGCAAAACTCTTATGTCACCCCTTTTTTTGTGTCTAAGTCTTATATCTCCTTCAGGATTTAGCTGAGACAGTAAAGCTTTGGTAGGCCATCCCTGATTCCCCAAAACTAGATGCCTATCCTATGCAGACATATTACCCTCTACTTCTCACTATAGTAGCATTTGTCTTACTCTATTGTAACGTCCTGTCTTTGATCTGTCTTCTCCCTTGCACTAGGATGGCATGACTATAGGACCAGGAGGAGGGATTGTGGTTTTCTTCACCATTGGTGCCTAGCACTGTGCCTAGAACAGACACTGAGCACAATGGTTGTTGAATGAACAAACCAATGCTATCTTGGATTCTCCTTCAGAATTCCCTGGAGTGGTTTGGGAGTCAATCCTAGATTGGCATTTAGTGAATAAAAAAGGAGAGAATGGTTGACATGGGGAATAAAGGCATTCAACCTGAACACTATTGCTTTTCCTCAGAATCTAGTTTTAAGACTGGGGCTGAAGAGAAAGTCCTTGTAGAAGGGGCTTTCAGGGATAGGGCTGTTTGGGAAAGCTATCATCACATGGTAGAGAGACCCTATTTGTTTGACAAATCTTGATTTCTTGGGGTCTTGTTTCTGCCAGATCTGGGTTTCAGAAGTAAAGGAGCTGGCATAGGATCATAGATGTTAGTATAAATGTTCCTGCCTGTGTTCCACGCTGATCAGATGTGATAAAACACACATGTAATTAGTTTTGACTTTACAACCCACAGCTATGGGCCACTTGATTCCCTATACCTTCCTCTCCCATTTACATGATGGCCACTTGTCCGCCATCTGCAGGCCTCACTTCAATAGTTCCGCTGGTTGGGTCTTATTGTCTTACCCTATGCTAGGGTCTGAATTTTAGAGACTGGGCTTATTCTGCCTCTTGTTCCGAATTCAACCTCCCACTTATCCCTAGATTCTCCAGGAATATTTCCCTCCTTCGGTCATGCCTGTGTCCAAAGTTCCTACTTTATTCACAGTGGTGGTCACTTCTTCTGACCTGTCCCACAGCCAATAAGCTCACAAGGCCCCTCACCTGAGTTTCAACTCTTCTAGACCCATTGATATTGTCCTTGGAGAGAGGAATCCCAGGGCAGGCTGTATGATCTCTACCTCTCAGAGCTCTCTGAGGATCTGCTACTTGTCTTTGTCTCAAGGGTGAAGATGGATGACTGGTGCTATCCAGTAATTTTCCCAGATGCGCGGAACTTCCGCCCCTTCACTTCTGATTCTCTGGCTGCAATCGAGAAGCGGATTGCCATCCAAAAGGAGAAAAAGAAGCTCAAAGACCAGACAGCGGCAGAACCCCAACTTCGACCTCAGCTTGACCTAAAGGCCTCCAGAAAGTTGCCTAAGCTCTATGGTGACATTCCCCGTGAACTGATAGCAAAGCCCCTGGAAGACTTGGACCCATTCTACAGAAATCATAAGGTAGTCCCATGGGGAAGCTGGGGTGTTCTAAGCATGCAGTTGTAACTGGTGTTACAAGGAACTCCAAACTCTAATCTTGGGGTTTGTAGGGAGCAGGCTTTACTTCTCTTTTGCTATCACTCCCTATTATTGCCTTCACAATCCTGAGAACTTCTTTCAGTCTCCATTTTCTCTCTGTAATGTGTGTCTTGGAGAAGAACATTGAAGACTAGGAGCAGCAGAAAGGTTAAAATGAGAACAGGTTAAAATGTCAGGAAAGAGGACTGGACTAGCAGTTAGAAAAGTTGGGTGTAGGCCATTTCAATGATTGGCTTTATGACTTTGTTGTTGTTTTTTTGTTTGCTTATTTTTTTTCCTCAAATTTTTTATTATACAAAAGTAGGTTTACAATTGTTCATATGGAAAGGCTTTATGACTTTGGGTAAGTCACTTCACTGATCCTCATTTTTAATCTGTAAAATGGGAATAATGCCTGCTTTCCCGACCCCATGTGAAGGATTAATATTGCTGTCTAAGATTGTCCAGTTCAGCAACAAGAGTTTACTTTGAAAACTTTTTAGTGTTAACTTTATGAAGGTCAAAGCCCTAAACCAACACTTGACATATAATCAGAGCTCAATAAGTGAAGTCTAAGAATATGGTAATCAAGTGGACACATGCAGATTATACAGGGTATCCACCAAAAATGTTTACATACTTTTTTCTGATAGCTCAATTGATGTTTCTTTTCAGATGTAACCCATTGCAATTAATTATTCAAAGTGTATATACATTTTGGGGGGGGGGGACACCCTATATATAAACCCCATGCCAATATGTGATAGGCTTGCTGTTTCATCTAGCTGGAGGTAGTTCTTGCAGGAAAATTCTAGTAAAAGTTCCTTAAAAGGTTTCCCAGGTGAGGAAATGTGAATTCTGGACTCCTCTGGTGGTTGTTTGAAAGCCTGGGTGGGCAGTGAGGACAGTTCTCAGCAGACCATCCCCTTTCAGGAAAGTCCCAGAAGACCTTGCCATTATCACCTCACTATGGGATCCAACAAAGTGTGGAAAACCCACCTAACAGACTGAGGTCAAGGAGGAAGGAGGCTGGGGAGTTTGAGGGAAGTCCTAGAAAACACAGGATGCCGAGAGCATCCTTCACTAGCAACCAACAGAAAGTCATCTCTCTGAAGAAATATTGCCTGGTTCATATGTCTGTGAATTGGGATAGACTTAGGGTTACCAGGCAAAATGAGGACTCTGTGTATAGGGTATAAATGGGAAAAAAGAAAGAGGAAGATAAATGAAGGAGCAAAAACAGTCTAATATTTCTCCTTCTCCTTATGCCCCTGAATTCAGGGGCTTCTTGAAGGCAGAGTTGTTGGATGTGAGTTAACTGCCTCCTTCTGCCTCAAGGACGGATAGGAGACCCATGAGGCAGGCAGCAGCTTGGTGTGTTGTGGACAGTCCTAGAGGGCAGGCTCTGTTCTAGCCTGAATGGATGTTCTGGAAGTGTTTCTTCTCAGCCTGGGTCCTCCCTTCAAATCAGAAGACATGATCCTTGTTTAGACCTCTGCAGAACCATGACCTCACATGACCAGTGCTCTCAGCAGTCATGTGAGGTACGTCTAGTAGTCATTAACATGCCACCTTACAGGTGAGGAGACCATAGACCATATGGGGAAGTGGCTTATGCCAGGTCAAATAGCCAGTGAGGGGTGGAGCTGGGACTCACATCCCAGGGCTCTTTCCATGGCCTCAGGCCACTTCCTTTCTAGGAGCTTCTATTTTGAAGAGCTACAGGGAAGGGGTGGAGATGTGTCAGCAAGCAGGCAGAAGGAGTCAGTACATATCATTTTAATCATTAAAACCCTGGCAAGTGTAGTTAAATACACCATTAGTTGAAATACTTAAAGTAGTCAGAAGAAACATTAATAAAATATCAAAATCAAAGGGCACAGAAACAGAGCCATATCATGCCACCTACTAATTTGGGGTGACCTCCCTCAAGGATAGGTTTGCTCTCTGTCCTGAAATTGTCTTTCTATCCAAAGGAAGGGCACAGAATCCCCAAAGTGGGTCTTAGGCTCCTGCGCTCATTCATAGCTTTTCAAGAACCCGGCGTCCCGTTTCATTTTGTTTTAGAGGAAACAGAATATATCCTAGCCACATGGTCAGCAGACAAGTAAGTTCCAGCAACTCAGTGAAATAGCTGCAGTTCTGGTACTTCAGCCAAGGCACCGCTGCCCTGCGGTCTTGGGCTTTGGTGACAAGGCCCGTCTTTCCTGTCCGAGAACATGCTGGATTACATGTCAAATAGTACTTTTCACAAATATGAACGGGGCAGTGACATGGGGAGACAGGAATGACCCTCGTTCTGTGAATACTTTTATAACAGCCTTAAGGACCCATAAAGGAACAGCTAGATTACAATTAAATGGAAAGAGGGAGGTCTGGTGTTGATGTTAGAATCCTGCGAGTGAAGCTTGTTGTCCAGGGGCTGCTTCATTCCCAGAGCCCAGGAAGATGTGCTAGGAGGAAATGGGTTCAGGTTTGGTATTCTTTAGTGGGGCCCAATTGGGGATTGTGAGGGAGACAGTGCACCACGGGGCAGGTCTGTGCTGGGTTTGGCATCCCACTAAAGGCCAGTGGAGCCCCCAGTCGTTGTGACAGACAACCAAAAACACCCCCATGCCTTTCCAGATGCTTCCCCTGCCAGTTGAGAACCACAGGCAGATTTGTCCCTATGTCCATGGAGGGAATTGGAGAACAAGTCTGGGAACCTTGATGCATTTCTTTACTGAAGATTCTCAAGGTTAGAATTGATTGGCAGACTATCTCATGTCAAACTGCTCAAGCATAACAATATGGACTCTGTAGGTTCCTGACTATTCTAAGGTTCATTACAAAGTTTTTATTAGTCATCAGAATGATTTAAAATCACCTGCTGAATGTGAATGTTCAATTCTGTTTCCATCTCTTGCAGTCCTCTTCTAATTCTTGTCTCTGTAGACACATGCCCTAGAGCAGCGGTCGCCAACCTTTCGGACCACTGGTTGGCGACCGCTGCTCCAAAAGTTTCCTTAAACCAGCTGTCGCCAACCTTTTGGACTTTACGGACCACCAGTGGTTGGCAACTGCTGCCCTAGAGTCCAGCATGAAGAGCTTTGTTTGCCTTAGCTATTACTCTTCACACCTCTTTTCTTTATTTGCAGGGCCCATGTGTTCCATCTCTGGGGCCTCCGGAGTATTCCACTAGGTGAATAGGCTGTAGCGCAAAGCTTATTTTAGGCTCTGACTGAGATCCAGGCCACCTGGGGACATCTGTTGGCTTCCAGAGTAACAGAGTTGGTTGGTCAGAAAGTGCCTCAGGCTTTAGAGTGATAGCTCTCTAATCAAAAGCTGTAGTTATAATAAGAAGCTAAGCTATACCTCAATCCATGGTTCCGCTGAATTTTCTCGAAATGAACTCACGGCAAATACTATTTTGTCACAGCGTTGTAATTCCTGTTGTGTTTGGTCTTTTGCAGACGTTTATGGTGTTGAACAAAAAGAGAACCATCTACCGCTTCAGTGCCAAACGCGCCTTGTTTGTTTTGGGCCCTTTCAATTCAGTCCGAAGCTTAGCCATTAGAATCTCAGTCCATTCATATCCTTTTGTTGCATCTTTTATGAAGTCCAGGTCAAGTGAAAAGTGCATGCGCCCAAGGTGTTCACATGTTTCTTGAGTGGAAACAGCTAATTTTTTCAGTAAATATAGACTGGCCGAGGGCAGGAGTGTGCTAGTGTTGGGTGTGAATAAGGCATGGCCCCTACCCCGGGAAGGAGCAAGGTCAAAGGCAGTCAGTTTCTTTAGTGAGATGGGTGGTTTGGAAGTGGTAGTGTGGAGAGGCACCCACTGTGCTTTGGAGGCATCAAGGATGGCCTCCTGGAGAAAGGAACATCTCAGTTGAGACTCAAACGAAGGTTGTAAACTGCCAACCCGTGCATCGTACTTAGCTGATAAGTGTGTTGCACCTACACAATGTTTAAAACTCCTCAGAAAGTTTAACAAAACGCTCTCATGTTAAATGTCCAGGTTTCCAGCTTCTCGTGAACAGTGGAACCTGTCAAGGCTGGACTTGCATTCCCATCTGTCAAAGTCGTTGTAGTGAGAAACTGGAGCCTCTTTTAGAGGAGACGTGTGAACTCTCTTTCACCACATGTTCACCCCTCCTTGCAGCCCAACATCAGCCCAATTCACCTAGTTACCTGACTTGCCAGGCTCTGGAGACTGAGTTGGCACCCTCAGTCTTAAGGATAAAGATGGGGAGGAATCATTGGCATCACTGATGTGTGCGGGGGTGGTGGTGACGCTAGGCAGTTTTAGACTAGGGGAGGTGTAAGAAACATGGATCGATAGACAGAATGCAGTACTGGAGAGAAAGAGAAGGAATAACCCTTTAGGTTGGTTTCCCTAGAAGCAGAGCCTGAGATAGGGATTTTCACTTGGGTGATTTAGTAGAGGAGTGCTCTCTAGAGAAGGAGAAAGGGAAGCAGGATGGAGCAAAAGGCGAAGTCAAATAAGGACGGGGTCTCAGCTGAGTTTGAGAGCTCTGGGGCACAAATTGTACCCCAGAACTGCACGCCCGGAGGCAAGGGACTAGTTTTTTGTGAGTCTCAAGTCAATCAGACATGTGGAAGGGGGTTGTAGCCCCCCATGTGCGGAGGCTGCCATTCCCCTAAGGAAGGGGATGGATAGCTATGAGTTGTTCTCAGCCAACATTCAGTTAGGTGCAGCTGCAGAGAAGGGGACCTGGAGGGGCACCCGTGGCCTCCACTCTGTTAACTACTGGCACTTGCCATCCTGCAGTGTACCTGCCTTAACAGATGCTGGTCACATTGTTCAGCATGTTCATCATCTGCACCGTCATCATCAACTGCATATTCATGGCCACAGCTCATCGGAAAGACAACCACCTTCATATAGATACCGAACTTGCTGAGTAAGTGTCTGCCCTGTTTTTAAACAAGTACATCCAAAAATAAGTTATAACTTTATATATATATACATACATATATATATATATATATATATATATATATATATATGTATATATATATATATAGAGAGAGAGAGAGAGAGAGTTTAGTTATATAGAGAAAGAAAAAGTCACCCATAACCCCAATTCCCCAACACAGTGCTGGAAGAGTCCATTTTATTTTTGTATATATGTTTTTATGATTGTCTTTAAAGGCCTTTTAAAACACATTGGTAATTAACAGCACACATACGAATTTTATATGTAGCTTTTAAGTGATTTTCTTTGTCTTACAAGGGCTTTATGAGAATCTATTTTGATAGCTATATAATGTTGGTCAGGTGAATAAACTATAAATTACTTAACCATTACAGCATTTTTGCTACTATAAATAGTATTGCAACAAGTATTTTTTGCATAAAGATCAAAAGGTACATTTTAACACTTTAAAAATATGTATTGACAAAATATTTCCTCAAAAGTGTGTAGCAATTTAATCTGCCATCAGTAGTATATTCTGACAACCAGTTGTACTACATTCTTGCCAACATTACATTTTTTTCTTCATTAATTTATGAAGTTAAAATTACTTGCATTTCATTAATTTCCAGATGGGTTAGATGTTTTTGTTGTTTTAATTTGTGAATTGTGTATTTCCATCTTTGCCCATGTGTCATTTTTGGGGTTTTTTGCTGGTCAGTTTGAGTGAGTTCTTTGTATAGTTAAAATATTAACTTCTTGTACTTTTTAATTGCTTATTCAGACATAAAAGTTAATTTTTTTAAACTTAGAAAGTTCTGTATTTTGATAAATATTCTTTTATATGTTGTCCTAATTTTTCTGGGTTTGACATATTTACTGCTTTAGTCTTTCAGGAATATACTGAATCATAAATTGAATAAATAATAAGACCATTTATTTTTATCATATATTTAACTATGTGATAGAAACCACCACACTCAGTATGTGGAACATTCCAAATACCCCCCAAAGTTTTCTCATGTCTCTTTGAGGTTCAGTCTCCTGCCCACCACCCCCAACTCTAAGCAAATGCTCAACTGCTTTCTGTCACTCTAGACTAGTTTTGCCTTTCCTGGAATTTTATATAAATGGAATCATATAGTATTATGATACCATACTTTTGTGCCTGGCTTCTTTTACTTAGTGTAACGTTTTGAGGTGCATTTATGCTGTTGTATGTTTCACTAGCTTTTTTTTTTCTTCTTCTTTTTCATTGCTGAGTTGTATCCCATTGTATGGTTATACCACAGTTGGTTTTCCCATTCACCTGTTGAGGATTGTTTCTAGTTTTTGTACAAATAAAGTTGCTATGAATATTTTTGTATAAAAGCCTTTTTGTGGATATATGTTTGCATTTCTCTTGGATAAGTATCTAGTAGTGGAATTGTTGGGTCTTAAAATAAGTATATTTTAAGTAATTTTGTAAGAAACTGCCACAGTTTTCCAAAGTGGCTATACTGCTTTATATGCTTGCCAGCAATATATGAAAGGTTTAAAGTCTTTATTAATTTCCTCCCTCAATTTAATTTTATTTTTAATTTGCTCTTCTATTTCTAGCTTCTTAAGGTAGAAAATTAAATACTTGGTTTTAGATCTTTCTTCTTTTCTTATATAATTATATAAAGTTATAAATTTTCATGTAAGCATTGCTTTTGTTGTACCCCACAGATTTTGATAATTATGTTTTTATTTCCTTTCAGTTAAAAATATTCCCCACTTTGTCTTGTGATTTCTTCTTTGTCCTGATGTGTTATTTAGAAGTGTGTTTTTAAATTTCCAAACATTTCATGTTTTTCTAGTTGTCTTATTGTTATTGATTTACAATTTAATTCTGTTGAGGTTAGAGAACATACTTTTCTCTAAGATTTCAGTCTTTTGAAATCAAGAGAAACTTGTTTTATGGTCAACCTTGGGAATGGTTCATGTGCACTTGAAAAGAGTGTAGATTCTGGAGTTGTTTGGTCTGATATTCTGTAAATGGCTCGTTAGGTTAGGCTCATCAATATGTTATTTAGATCTTTTATAACTTTCCTGCTTCTATTAGTACTTCTATGAATCACTGCAGAGAGGCTTGACTTTTCCATCTATGATTATGGATTTGTTCATTCTCCCTTTCTTTTTTGTTAAATTTTGGTTCATGTTTTGCAGCACTGTTATTAGGCACATGAACATTGATGATTATCTTCCTGGCATATGCATTCTTTTATCACTTCGAAATGCCCTTCTTTGTCTCTATAATACTCCTTTTAACATTTGTTTTGTTTGATATTACTATAGTTGCTTACGCTTTCTTATGCTCATTGTTTGCATGGTATATTTTTTTTCTATCCTTTTTACTTTCAACACTTTGTGTTTTTATATTTAAAGTATATCTCTTGTAAAGAACACATAGTTGGTTTTGTGGAGTTTTCTAAACAGTCCATCAATCCAATCTCTGGTGTTTTTTGTTTGTTTGTTTGTTTTTGTTAATCCCCACTCGAAGATATTTTTCCATTGATTTTTACTGAGAGCGGAAGAGAAAGGGAAAGACAGAGAGGAATATCTGTGTGAGGTAAACACATCGATTGGTTGCCTCCTGCATGAGCACCAACCAGGGCCCTGGCTGGGGAGGAGCCTGCAACCAAGGTACATGCCCTTGACCTGAATCGAACCCAGGACCCTTTGTCTGTAGGCCAACGCTCTAGCCACTGAGTAAAACTGGCCAATCTCTGTGTTTTTGTTTTTAATGGAATATGTAGTTCACTTGCATTTAATGTAATTTTGGGGTAGGCTTGAATTTAGGCCTATTGTTTTTCTTTTCTTTTTTTTTTTTTTTTGAATCTTTATTGTTCAGATTACAATTGTTTCTCCTTTTCCCCCACATATCTCCCCACCACCCAGTTCCTACCCCCCCCTCTTCCTTTACCTCCCCCCCCCGCTGTCCTTATCCATAGGTGTATGATTTTTGTCCAGTCTCTTCCCATACTCCCCACACAGACACCCCTTTCCCCCTGAATTATCAATCCACTCCCATTCTATGCCTGATTCTATTAATTCACCAGTTTATTCTGTTCCTCAGATTTTTAATTCACTTGACTTTTAGATTCACTTGTTGATAGATATGTATTTGTTGTTCATAATTTTTATCTTTCTTCTTCTTTTTCCTCTTTTTAAATAATACCTTTCAGCATTTCATATAATGCTGGTTTGGTGGTGATGAACTCCTTTAGCTTTTTCTTATCTGCGAAGCTCTTTATCTGCCCTTCAATTCTGAATGATAACTTGCTGGGTAGAGTAGTCTTGGTTGTAGGTTCCTGCTATTCATCACTTTGAATATTTCTTGCCACTCCCGTCTGGCCTGCATGGTTTCTGTTGAGAAATTAGCTGATAATCGTATGGGAGCTCCCTTGTAGGTAACTAACTGTTTTTCTCTTGCTGCTTGTAAGATTCTCTCTTTGTCTTTTGCTCTTGGCATTTTAATTATGATGTGTCTTGGTGTGGTCCTCTTTGGATTCCTTTTGTTTGGGGTTCTGTGCGCTTCCTGGACTTGTAAGTCTATTTCTTTCATCAGGTGGGGGAAGTTTTCGTTCATTATTTCTTCAAATAGGTTTTCAGCATCTTGCTCTCTCTCTTCTTCTGGTACCCCCATAATTCTGATGTTGGTACGCTTGAAGTTGTCCCAGAGGCTTCTTACACTATCTTCAACTTTCTGAATTCTCTTCTCTTCATGCTTCTCTGGAGGAGTGTCCTTGGCCTCTTTGTATTCCAAATCTTTGAGTTGATTCTTGCAATCCTCTAGTCTGCTTTTGGGTCTCTGTATAATATTTTTTGTCTCAGTCAGTGTATGTTTAATTTCTAGTTGGTCCTCATGGAATTTATCGGCCTTTTCCATGAAATTCTTGAAAAACCTTATAACCGTGGTTTTGAACTCTATGTCCAGTCGCTTGTTCTCCTCCATTTCTTTGGTTTGTGATCTGTTTCCTTGCCTTCTCATATTCTCTGCTTCCCTAAGTTGGTAGGGTAGTTTTGTGTACTAGGTGTCCTATTGGTTCAACGGGTCAGCCTCCCAGTTACTTGAGGTGGACACTCTTGGTGTACCCTTGTGTACTGTGTGTCCCCCAGCAGGAGCTACAGCAAGGGCTAGTTTTCTCCTCCTTTGCTTGGGCGGTTTTGGAGCAGTCTGACTGGAGCTGCAGTTGGTTAAGCTGCTCCAGAACAGGCCATTTATATGCAAAAGCCGCTGTGTGGAGCCGGGGGCGGGTTTGTAGAATGTGCGGGGCGGGGCCTCAGGGCTGGGTGGGGTCTCAGGGCGTCACTAGGCTGGGGCGTGGCCAACGGCAATGGCTGCCGTCAGCCGTCTCTGCCTTTCCACGTTTCCAAGTCCCTGCGCCCCGCGCTCCAGCGCAGTAAACAATGATTGCTGGGCGCACCACTGCAAAAAAGTCACTCTCACTTTCCGACCCGATGGCCGAGTCCAGCTTCTCCCCGTAGGTGCCTGGGTCCCCCGAGTGTCCCCAGAAACTGGATTTCAGAGTGATCAGGAGCTTGTCTCCCTGCGGGTGAAGAAAAGCCGCGCACCCAGCCGCCCGCCGCCGGCCGATTCGCGTGCCTCCGTACCTCAGCTTTTCAGCGATTGTGCTTCTTTCTCTTCCTAGTTGTAAATCTTCCACTCAGCCAGCTTTCCCGTGGTTCTGGGTGGTAGATGTTATTGTCTTTTAGTTGTATTTTTGAAATTGTTGTGTGAGGCAGCATATTAGTTGTTTAACTATGCCGCCATCTTGGTTCCTCCCCTCTGTTTTTCTATTGATCTCACTTTTTATGTTGTTCACATGCTCTTCTGTTCTCTATTTCTATTTTCTTTTGTGTTAATCAGGGATGGTTAGTATGTCATCTTAATTCTCTACTGGCTTTTTAGCTTTACTTCTTTACGTTATTTTTTAGTGGTTGTGCCCTCTCTGTTGGTGGGTGGAAACTGGAATCTGGTTAATGCCAGCCAGCTCAGGGGCTGTGCCCTGGAACAGGGGGCATGTACACTCCTGAGAATAGCAACCATCCTGGCAGTATCACTGGGGAAAATGGTTTCCCCTCTGAGAATTGCTGTTCCATGTGAGGAGCTAACTGAATGCAGGGGCTACTGCTCATTGTTTCCAGCAGTGTCCCTGGAAGCTTCTGTGGTGAAGAGTGGGACCTGTGGAGCAGACAGACCCAGGAGGTAGAATTGCTCCCGGCCTAGCAGTGGTTTGCCCAGCCCAGCACTTCTGCAGAGATGTAATGAGTCCTCCCTTCCCATTAAGGAGAAGCAGTGGCCCAACTGAAAGCTAATTTGCTCAAGGCCATTTTCACTACTAAAAGACCCATAAGGCAGAGATATGGAAAAACAAAAACCAAATCTTGTCTAGGCTGTAGGGAAGCAGAGAGGCTGGAGGTAGGGGTGGGAGGTGGGGAAAGTGCTGCTGTCCCCTGGCGGCAGTTGGAGCGGTAGTGGATGCATGAAAGTGGGGCTGGGAGGAGGCTGTTGAAAATGTCCTCAGAAAAGGAAGCGTGCAGTTGAGTGGTTAGACCAATGGAGGAAGAGTTTCTTCAGCATTCTTCGGTTAGAAAAATATTAAATGGAGGAAATTAAATCCAAGTTAATAGCTCTCAGAGAATGAAACCATTTTCATTTTCTTCCCTGAGTCCTTCACCATGTCTATCCTCTAATTTATTTTCCTTCTTCGCCTTCCTCCTCCTCCAAAAAAACCTTAATACCTTATTTCTCTTGTTATAATCCCAAGCTGTCAAAAATACTGGGAAGACCCAGTTTTTTTTGGAGGAGGAGGAAGGTGAAGAAGGAAAATAAATTAGAGGATAGACATGGTGAAGGACTCAGGGAAGAAAATGAAAATGGTTTAGCCCGGCCAGCATGGCTCAGTGGTTGACCACTGACCTATGAACCAGGAGGTCACAGTTTGATTCTCCATCAGGGCACATGCCCGGATTGCAAGCTTGATCCTCAGTGTGGGTGTGCAAGAGGCAGCCGATCAATAATTTTCTCTCATCATTGATGTTTCTATCTCTCCCTCTTCCTCTCAGAAATCAATAAAAAGAAAAGAAAAGAAAAGAAAAGAAAAGAAAAGAAAAGAAAAAATAGTTAACAAAGAAAGTGGTTCCCTAGCTGGTTTGGCTCAGTAGATATAGTGTTGACCCTTGGACTGAAGGTCCCAGTTTGATTCAGGTCAAGGGCATGTACCTTGGTTGTAGGCTCGATCCCCAGTTCCGGTAGGGGCTCATGCAGGAGATAACCAATCGATGTGTCTCTCTCACATCAATGTTTTTCTCTCTCTGTCTCTCCCCCTCCTTTCCACTTTCTCTAAAAAAATCAATGGAAAAATATCCTCAGGTGAGGATTAACAAAGAAAAAATATGGCAAAATACACATTACATAAAATATACCATCTTAACCATTTTAAGTGTACAGTTCACTGGTATTAAGTTACATTCACATGGTTGCGCAACCATTACCACCATTCATATCTAGAAATCTTTTCATCTTGCAAAGCTGAAACTCTGTACCCATCCTATATAATAAAAGCCTAATATGCTAAGTGTCTAGTCGTCCGGTCGTCCATTCAACCAATCAAAGCTTAATATGCTAATAATATTCTAATGCCCCTCAACTACTTGCTATGACATGCACTGACCACCAGGGGGCAGACATTCCAACCAGTAGGTTAGCTTGCTGCTGGGGTCCAGCCTATCGGGACTGAGCGAGACACACCCTGGAGCCCTCCCACCGTCCCTCCCTGGCTGGGGCAACCTTCTGCGTCCCTCCCCAGCCCCGATCGTGCACCAGTGGGGTCCCTCGGCCTAGCCTGCTCCCTCTTGCAATCCAGGACCCCTCAGGGGATGTCAGAGAGCTGGTTTCAAGCCGAGGGACCCCACTGGTGCACAAATTGGTGCACTGGGCCTCTAGTTAAATAATAACTCCTCATTTTGCCCTCCCCTTCATTTCCTAGCAAACACCATTCTACTTTCCATCTCTGTGTGGTATTTGACTGCTCTAGATGCCTCATATAAGTGGAATTATACAGTGTTTGCCTTTTTGTAACTGGTTTATTTCCCTTAGTATAATGACCTTAAGGTTCATCCATGTTGTAGCATGTGACGGGATTTCCTTCCTTTCAAAGGATGAATAATATGCCCTGGCCGGTTTGGCTCAGTGGATAGAGCATCAGCCTGCGGACTGAAGGGTCCCAGGTTCGATTCCGGTAAGGGGTGTGTGCCTTGGTTGCACATCCCCAGTAGGTGTGCAGGAGCAGCTGATCGATGTTTCTCTCTCATCGATGTTTCTGACTATCTATCCCTCTCCCTTCCTCTCTGTAAAAAAATTAATAAAATATATTAAAAAATAAAGGCTGAATAATATCCCATTGTGTATAACACATTTTATTGATCTATTCATCTGTATCAATGGATATTTGGGTTGCTTCCACTTCTTGACTATTGTGAATAGTGCTGCTATAAACATGGGTGTAGAAATATCTCTTCCAGACTGTGCTTTCAATTCTTCTGTATATATATGTATCTCCAGATGTAGGATTGCTGGATCATATGGCAATTCTATTTTACGTTTTTTGAAGAACCTCCATACTATTTTCCATGGTGGTTACACCATTTTACAATCCCACCAATAGTGCACAAGGGTTTCAGTTTCTCCATATTCTCGTAAACACTTGTATTTTTTGTTTTTTTAAAAAGTAGCCATCCTAATGGATACAAAGTAATAAATTGTGATGGTTTTGATTTGTATTTCCCTGATGATTTGTAATATTGAGCATCTCTTCATATTCTCATTGGCCTTTTGTAAATCATCCTTAGAGAAATATTAATTTTAGTGAGAGGAAGGGAGGGGAAGAGAGATAGAAAATTCAATGATGAGAGAGAATCATTGATCAGCTATCTCCTGAAAACCCCCTACTGGAGATCGAGCCCACAACCTAGCATGTGCTCTGACCTGGAATCAAATTGGGACCTCCTGGTTCTTGGGTCGACGCTCAACCACTGAACCACACCGGCCGGACAGTTTGACCATTTTTAAATTGTATTATTTGATTTTGTTGTTGTTGAGTCATAGAAGTTCTTTATGTAATCTGGATATTAACCTCTCATCAGATAAATGATTTGAAAATATCTTATTCTCTGAGTTTTATGCTTTCTGGTCTTACATTTAGTTTTTAAATCTATTTTGAGTTAATTTTTGTACATGATATAAGATAAGAGTCCCGGAGAAACCAAGATGGCGGCATAGGTTAAACACCTAACCTGCAGCCGGGCACAACAATTTCAAAAATACAACTAGAGGTCAGAACGGACATCGTCCAGAACCACAGGAAAGTTGGTGGACTGAAATGCCCACAGCTGGAGGGAAGGAGAAGGCCACGGGGACAGCCGGGGAAGCCGTAAAAGCCTGAGGTATGGAGAAACGGGCGGAGACACGAGCACACGCGCCTGCGGGGAGGATGGAACCGGAGAGGAGGGGGCGGCTGATGACCTGGCCAGAGTTCACTGGCAGGAAGGAGATAAAGGCTCCGGAGTGCGCTGAGCACCGGCTCCGATTGCACTGAACCCCATTCCGGGCGAAACCCTGGGAAACTCACTCACTTTCGCAACTCCGCCGCCCCCGCAGGCCGCCCGGCCCGGGACGCTGGGGACGCCGCCACAGCGGCGGCGCCCGGAGCCCGGCGGCCTCCCAGCACCCGTCCCCGCCACGCAGCCCCCGCGCGCCCGGTGCCGCGGGCCGCGCGCCCCGCACACCGGACGGAGGCCCGGGCGCCCTCTCTGTGCACCTCCCGGCGACGCTAGACTTCAGTAGAGTTGACTGAATTCAAGGGATTAAGAAGTATAAATTGGGGGGACGCCGCGGCGGCGACGTCCGGACCACGGCGATGGCGGTGCCTGGAGCTCGGCGGCCGCCCAGCGCCCGTCCCAGCCGCACGGCCCTCGCGCGCCTGGTTCCGCGGGACGTGTGCACCGCGCACCGGATGGAGGCCCGGGCGCCCTTTCCGTGCACCTCCCGGCGGCGCTAGACTTCAGTAGAGTTGACTGAAATGAAGGGATTAAGAAGTACAAATTGAGAAGTTTGAAAAAGATGGCTGCGGAGGTTAAAGGCTGTTCTGTTGCCTCGCACCCAGCGAAATCGGAGGGGATGAGGTGTGGAGGTGCGTGGGTCTGGCTGGTGGCGGGGGAAAGGGGCTTTTGTTCCAAACCTAAGGGAGATTAGCTCTCCATCACCCTGAAACCCATCTTCTGGCGAACCCCGGGAGACCCAGATGCCTGCGGGGAGAGGCGGGACTCTTGCAGAGGTGCGCCCAGCAATCAGTGTTTGCTGCGCTGGAGTGCGGAACGAGGGGACTTAGATACATGGAAGGCAGAAGGACCAGACTCACAGCCATCGAGGCTCGCAGCACCATGGCCTGTTGGTGCCCTGAGACCCCGCCCCGCCCTGGGACCCGCCCCGCACGTTTTGAAGACCTGCCCCGCAAGTCTTGCAGGCACACCTGCGCCCCAAGCAACGGCTTAAGCATGTGGGTGGCCTGCCCTCTGGCAGCGGACCAGATGATCTGCTGTTCTAGTTGGACTGCTCCAGGGCCACTCAGACAGGAGGAAGAAACTACAGTTTTTACTGTAATCCTTGCTGAGTGCCTAAGGCAGTAGCTGATCTACACTCCATTGGAGACCCAGAAACGAGGGCATCTAGTGGTCTGTGGGAGATGACACCAGATTTCAACCACGTGCATAAGGGACACATTCAACGGGAATATTCAGTGAGCGCCAAAGCTTTGCTGCACCAAGATCCGGCCCATAAACGTGTCTCCTGCACAGCAACTCTTCCTTTATAGACAAAGAGCGCCCCCCCAGTGACACCAACAACAATCAAGACTTAACTATACAAAGGAGGACCAAGATGGAGGCATAGGGCGGAAGCCTGATTGTTGCCTACCACAACAACTTTGAGACTACGACAAGAGAGCAGAGCAGACACCATCCAAGACCACCATAGGGCTGGCTGAGTAGATGCTCTACAACTAGAATAAAAGAGGGGTATGTGGGATGATGCTGATGCCGGTGACCCAAAGACCACACTTTAAGAACTACAGCTCAGGCGACACAAAAGAACTATGGCTCAGGCGATACAACAGCGGCCTGGAACGTGCTCGGCGCAGTTCCCCCGGCAGTCTCCGGCTGAGGGGACGGCTCCACTGGCAGCCAAGTACGGACAGACGAGCCCCTATGAGACATGGGGTGGGAGACTCCGCGCTTGCTGACCTCTGAGTCCGTCAAGAATCTCAACGCCCCAGAAACGGCCAGGTGCGCATGCTCGGCGACCGGCCACCGATGCAGACCCAAGGGCCGACGCAGCGACGCCAGACTGGCCCACCGCCATGCACCGGGTGCACCGGAGCTTCGCCGAGCCGCCGCCCGACGAGTTCTGCAGCAGCCATACTGGAGCTCTGGAAGGATGGCCAGGGGAATTGCTGAGGGGGGATTGACCGGCAGGAATTGGGACCGGGAAGACGGGGCCCCGCTGAGACCCGGGTGTGGGCGGGGTTGCGCGCCTCTGGGCTAGGGTGTGGTCACACGCCTCTGGGTATAAGTGAGGCCTCACGTCCCTGGGTCTAGGTGAGGCCACATGCCCCTGGGTCCAGGTGAGGCCGGACTCCGGGTCCGGGTGAGGCCAAGTGCCCCTGGACCCGGATGACGCTGGATCCCGTGCCCGGGCGAGGCCAAGCGCCCCTGGGTCTGGGAGAGCCCACACACCCCTGGATCCAGGCGAGACCATGTGTCCCTGGATCCGGGTGAGGCCGCGTGCACCTAGGCCCGGGTGAGCCCAAGTGGCCCTGGGTCGGGGAGAGGCCAAGCGTCCCTGGGTCCGGGTGAGACCATGTGTCCCTGGATCCGGGTGAGGCCTCGTGCACCTAGGCCCGGGTGAGCCCAAGTGGCCCTGGGTCTGGGAGAGGCCAAGCGTCCCTGGGTCCGGGTGAGAACATGTGTCCCTGGATCCGGGTGAGGCCTCGTGCACCTAGGCCCGGGTGAGCCCAAGTGGCCCTGGGTCTGGGAGAGGCTAAGCGTCCCTGGGTCCGGGTGAGACCATGTGTCCCTGGATCCGGATGAGGCCTCGTGCACCTAGGCCCGGGTGAGCCCAAGTGGCCCTGGGTCTGGGAGAGGCCAAGCATCCCTGGGTCCGGGTGAGACCATGTGTCCCTGGATCCGGATGAGGCCTCGTGCACCTAGGCCCGGGTGAGCCCAAGTGGCCCTGGGTCTGGGAGAGGCCAAGCGTCCCTGGGTCCGGGTGAGATCATGCGTCCCTGGATCCGGATGAGGCCTCGTGCACCTAGGCCGGGGTGAGCCCAAGTGGCCCTGGGTCGGGGAGAGGCCAAGCGTCCCTGGGTCCGGGTGAGACCATGTGTCCCTGGATCCGGGTGAGGCCTCGTGCACCTAGGCCCGGGTGAGCCCAAGTGGCCTTGGGTCTGGGAGAGGCCAAGCGTCCCTGGGTCCGGGTGAGACCATGTGTCCCTGGATCCGGGTGAGGCCTCGTGCACCTGGGCCCGGGTGAGCCCAAGTGGCCCTGGGTCTGGGAGAGGCCAAGCGTCCCTGGGTCCGGGTCAGACCATGTGTCCCTGGATCCGGATGAGGCCTCGTGCACCTAGGCCCGGGTGAGCCCAAGTGGCCCTGGGTCTGGGAGTGGCCAAACGTTCCTGGGTCCGGGTGAGACCATGTGTCCCTGGATCCGGGTGGGGCCTCGTGCACCTAGGCCCGGGTGAGCCCAAGTGGCCCTGGGTCTGGGAGAGGCTAAGCGTCCCTGGATCCGGGTGAGACCATGTGTCCCTGGATCCGGATGAGGCCTCGTGCACCTAGGCCCGGGTGAGCCCAAGTGGCCCTGGGTCTGGGAGAGGCCAAGCATCCCTGGGTCCGGGTGAGACCATGTGTCCCTGGATCCGGATGAGGCCTCGTGCACCTAGGCCCGGGTGAGCCCAAGTGGCCCTGGGTCTGGGAGTGGCCAAACGTTCCTGGGTCAGGGTGAGACCATGTGTCCCTGGATCCGGGTGAGGCCTCATGCACCTAGGCCGGGGTGAGCCCAAGTGGCCCTGGGTCGGGGAGAGGCCAAGCGTCCCTGGGTCCGGGTGAGACCATGTGTCCCTGGATCCGGATGAGGCCTCGTGCACCTAGGCCCGGGTGAGCCCAAGTGGCCCTGGGTCGGGGAGAGGCCAAGCGTCCCTGGGTCCGGGTGAGACCATGTGTCCCTGGATCCGGGTGAGGCCTCGTGCACCTAGGCCCGGGTGAGCCCAAGTGGCCCTGGGTCTGGGAGTGGCCAAACGTTCCTGGGTCTGGGTGAGACCATGTGTCCCTGGATCCGAGTGAGGCCTCGTGAACCTAGGCCCGGGTGAGGCCACGTGCCCCTGGGTCTGGGAGAGGCCAAGCGTCCCTGGGCCCGGGTGAGACCATGCGTCCCTGGATCCGGATGAGGCCTCGTGCACCTAGGCCCGGGTGAGCCCAAGTGGCCCTGGGTCGGGGAGAGGCCAGGCGTCCCTGGGTCCGGGAGAGACCATGTGTCCCTGGATCCAGGTGAGGCCTTGTGCAACTAAGCCCGGGTGAGGCCACGTGCCCCTGGGTCTGGGAGAGGCCAAGCGTCCCTGGGTACGGGTGAAGCCAGATCCTGGGTCCGGGTGAGGCCGTGCGCCCCTGGATCCATCTGGGTGAGGCTGGGTCCCAGGTCCGGGTGAGACCACGCGCCCCTTGGGTATGGGTGAGGCCACGTGCCCCTTAGTCCAGGTGACGCCGTGCCCCTGGGTTCGGCCGAGACCAAACCAGAGGGAGTCGGACCTCCATTACCACCATTTGTCCACCATCCAGAGCTGAGGGTGTCCACCATTAAGGCATTGAGGGGTCAGTGCTGACATGTACACATAAGGAACTACTGGACATCGAAATTGGGTCTCAAAAGAACTGTTGGTCCAGGGGGAAGCTCGCTCAGATTGATTCATTTGCCTGTCAGCATAAATATTATTGCTCGTCTCACATTCAGTTCTTATTAGTATATATCTAGTGACATATGATCTCGTTCATCTAGAGGAAATGATGAACAACATAGATGAGGAACAAGAACAGAACCAGAAGCAAGGAGGCATCGATCGGACTATCGGGCTCAGAGGGAGGATAGGGGAGGGTAGGGGGAGGGTGGGGGGGAGGGGGAGAGTTCAACCAAAGGACCTGTATGCATGCATATAAGCCTATCCAACGGTTAAGTTAAAAAGGGGATGGGGGCATGCGTGGGGAGGGGGGTGGGATGGGAATGGGGGGATGAGGACAAATATGTGACACCTTAAAAAAAAAAAAAATAAAAAAAAAAAAAAAAAAAAAAGATAAGAGTCCCACTTTATCCTTTTGCATGTGGATATTGAACTTGCCCAGCATCGTTTTGTTGAAGAGATTGTTCTTTTTCCGTTCAATAGTCTTGGCACCCTTGTTGAAAATCATTTGACCATATATGTGAGGACATATTTCTGGGCTTTTTATTCCAGTTTTGATTTTTTAGCTTTGTGATAAGTTTTTATATAATGATGTGTGAGACCTCAGACTTCGTTCTTTTCCAAGATTGTTTAAGGCTACTCATGGTTCCTTGAGATAGTTACATGATTTCAGGGTGTATTTCTTTTTATTTCTGTAAAAAATGTTATTGAGATTTTGATAGGGATTGCACTGAATCTATAGATCATGTTGAGTAGTATGAACATCTTAACAACATTAACTCTTCCAATCTATGAACATAGGATATGGAAAGATTTAGGTTTTAGCCTTATGATTTTTTTCTTTTTCCTTTGCCATCATCTCCTTCTGTACATGAGTGACAACTGTAGAAAAGCCATGACAAACTATATTCCCAAGTCCTAGGGCCCCATCTTGGCTGAAACTCTGCTCAAGAATAGCTGTGAAGCTAGGCATTGTAAAGTGGCTTTACAACTTTACCCATGGGCCTGTTTTTCAGAAATTCTAACTACCAGAACTTGCTTGAGGAGCTTGCCTTTCTGAACTCTGGTTTGCTAAAGACCAGAATGTTAAATGTCACACTGAAATGGATAAAACCTAATCAAGGCCAGATGAGACAGGCAGGCTCTCTGCTTTTCACATCACTTATATTCCTTCTTATTCTGAATGATTTGCTTTGTAGGTATATCTTCACTGGGATTTATGTTTTTGAAGCTTTGATAAAAATATTGGCAAGAGGTTTTATCCTGGATGAGTTTTCTTTTCTTCGAGATCCATGGAACTGGCTGGACTCCATTGTCATTGCAACAGCGTAAGAATGTTAAAGATTTTTATTGAAGAGACTTGGGGTGGGAAAGAAGCCCCTTTGGCGTACATCAGGGCTCTGTGTGAATCCACATGAGTAGCTAAGTGTGGTCCAGTAATGCCTTAGAGCTCTGAGGGCAGTGTTGGTTGACCCTGAATAGCACCATGCAGTCAATTGGCCAGAGGCCTCCATCCACAAAGTCATTTCTAGGCCAACCCTCATGCTCTCATTCCTTCAGTCATTAATTCACCAAGCACTGGCCTACTATGGGCCAGGTTCTGTGTAAGATACAGGGTTTGTGATCATGAAAAAACAAAACAAACAAACACACCTCATTCTCAGTCCAGATGAGAAGAGAAACAATTAGTGACCATTACAATCAGGCACGGTGAGCGTTAAGATAGGAGCGGTGCATGTATCAGGCTGTCAGAGCATGTATTGGGCTGTCAAAGTATTTATCAGGCTATTAGAGCATGTATGGGGCTGCCAAAGTATGTGTCAGGCTGCCAGAGCATGTAGGAGGAACCAAGGAGTCTAAAAAATCTTTAGCTACTACAAGGACACAAAGAGTTTCTCTCATGTTGCCTTCTAGAATTTTTTATAGTTGTGACTCTTATGTTGAAGTCCATGGTCTATTTTGAGTTCAATACTGTGTATATTGTATATGACAGGTGAAAAGTGAAGTTTTTCCTGAAGGAAGGGACATCAGTTTGGCATCTGAATGATGAGGCAGAGTCAGCAAAATAAAAAGCAAGAAAAGAAATGGTCTGTTGCCAGCACAGTAACAACAAACCTTTAATTAAGTTGTCAAGCCAGCCATTATTTTAAGCACTTGCATATATTTTCATATTTAATATTCACAAAAGCCCTTTGAGGTAGTTGTTATTCATTTCAGAGTTTTACATTTGAAGGTCTGCAATCGGATGCTCATAGCTATTGAAAGGTGATGTTGTATAGCAGCGAATAGTGTGGGCCCAGGAGACAGACCACCTGTGTACCTTATGGGCTTGGCTACATATTGAGACCTTAGGATAGTGCCTGGGGCCAATCGATAAATGTTTCCATTGATTTATATTAACCATGGATGTAGCCACAACTATTTCAAGGAATCCTTACCTTTGTCCAAATATCAAGATTAGTTGAGAACAGCCTCCTGTACAATCTCTGGTCCATAGCAAAAGAGAATATCATGAGACCCTGAGATGAACGTGGGCTTGGGAAGGTGAGGCCCAGATTTCACCTCTGTGGACCCAGGGCCCAGGCTATGCTTACTTGTACCTCATGGAGGTGTGCAGTGCAGCCTCAGGACTGAGCAAGCCCAGGCTTTTCCTGTGCCTTGTCTTGTAGGTTTGTGCCATTATTACCATTTGTCAAGGTCAACAGCATCAGTCTGTCATCCCTGCGTACCTTCCGAGTGTTCAGAGCTTTGAAAGCAATTTCAGTAGTTTCAGGTAAGTCACTCTAACTTTCAACATTGATTCTTAGTAGGAGAGAATATTCTTTTATATTTATAATTTCTCCAAATGTCATATAAACCAAAATCAATCAATCAATCAATCAAACAAACAAACAAATTCTGCTTTTACTTTTTATTTGATTGTTCAACAAATATGTATTGCACAGGCGCTATGCTAGCTGCTTGGGATATATCAGTGAGCAAACAGACAAAGATTTCTGCCCTCATGGAGTTTACATTTTACATGGGGGGTGGGGAGACAGATCCTAAACAATAATTTTTAATAAGTAAGTTATCCAGCATGTTAGAAAGTGATATGTGCCATAAAAAAGTACAAACAAAAAGGAAAAGTAAACAACATGAGAGCTACTGGAAGTCACAGGGATTAGGGGAAACAGGTTGCAGTTTTCAGTAGAGTGGTCAGGAGGCGTGTCATTAAGAAGGTGAGATGTGAACAGATTTTAAGGAGATGACAGTTTCACAAGCAGATATATGGTAAAGAGTGTTCTGGGGATAGGAAACAGCCCAAAGACTGGGGAATAGGAAGGATTCGAATCAAGCTGGAGCAGACAGAGTGAGGAGCCAGATGATGGAGGTGGGAACACAGAAGTGAAGGGGAGGCATGTGAGTGCTGGGAAGGTTTGAGCTTTGGTCTGAGACAAATGGGAGCCAGGTGAGGGCTTTGAGCAGAGGAGTCACATGACCTGACTCAGGTTTTGAAAGGATTACTCTGTGTGGGGACTAGAATGTCGGGGAGCAAAGGTAGAAGCAGGAAGCCCAGATGGGAGGCATGGTCGTTGCCATGGAAATGTGCCACTCAGATCTCCTGCTGCAGGGACCATAGTTGACTAATGGTCCCAGGTGCCATCTGTCTGGATTCACCACTGCATTCATGTTCATGCCAAGATTGTGCTTTCCCTACATGTTAGGGACATTATTCTTTTTTATTTTTATTGATTTCAGAGAGGAAGGGAGAGGGAGAGAGAGACGGAAAGATCAATGATGAGAGGGAATCATTGATCGGCTGCCTCCTGCATGCCCCCTACTGGGGATTGGGCCCACAACCCAAGCATGTGCCCTGACCGGGAATCAAACTGTAACTCCTGGTTCATAGGTCAACACTCAACGACTGAGCCACACCAGCTGGGCTAGAGGAAGGATGTGGGACTCCCTAGTTGGGGAACATTAGCTTATGAGGGACTCCTCAGCAACCTGGTTGAGACTGTCACATCAGCACTAGTCTGAGGCTTGTCCTGTCCAATCATGCTTCCTACTTATTCTCCTTTCCCATGTGTCAGCCCTGTGTCACAGTCGGGCTCTCCCTGCCAACTCTACTCCTTCCTGCTTATTCTTCACAGGCATTTCACCCAACCAACCTCTTGTAATCTGATTCCATAGTATCCACTTCCCAGAGAACCCAAACTGACACAAGGGGACACTGCCACAATCCAGGCAAGAAATGGTGGTGCTCTCAGATCAGCTGGTGGTAGAGGAGTTGGGGGACAGCAGTCACATTCTGTATACATTTGAAGGTAGAATTTCCTGATAGGTTGATTGTATGTGGTGTAAACAAAAGAAAAGAGTCAAGAGTAGGTCAGGGTTTTTGGCCTGAGTGACTGGAAAGATGAAGTCGTCATTGACTGAAACAGGGAAGACCGGGAGAGGAGGAGGTCTTGGCGGTCAGGTCAGGAGTTCATGTTCAGTTTGAGATGGCTGTGAGACATCCAAATGAAGGTTTTAAGTGGGCAATTATATATGAGCTGGGAGTTCGGGGAAACAGTATGGGCTGGAGATATAATTTTTGAAGTCATGAGCCTGTAGATGATATACAACCTGATGAGATCACCAAGAGAACGAGCACAGATGGAGACGAGAAGAGGGTGAAGGTCTGAGTCCTGGAGCCTGCAACCTAAGGGGAGCTGAGAAGAGGAGACACCAGGAAAGGCAAGGAACAGGAACCACAGGAAAGTAGGAAGGAAAGCAAAGGTGGTCTCATGGAAGCCAGGTAGGGGAAGTGCTCTGTGAATCAGGACAAAGCCAAAGATGGGTGGTAACTATGAATTCCGGTTTATTAAAAATGAGGTTATTATGGCACACTCCTCTCCTTTCCTTCCTCTTTCCTCTACAAAAAAAAACCACACAAAACATTATAAAAATTCCCTTTCTGGAGTTCTTTCCCACCTTTCATCTTTCCTACCCATCTATTCCTTATATTAATGGCTTAGCTCCCGTATCAGAACTACAGGCAATTCGGGTCTTTTCAAACGGAGCAATGGGTTATTTTTTGAAACTCCATAAAAGTAACTACACAGTGATAAGGAAACGGGCAGTCACAGGACAATTTCGTAGAATTTATCTCTCCTCCTCCTCCTCTTCTTCTTTTGCAAAGTGGACCTTGGTTTCCCAGGTGGATTTAGGGGCTTTCTCCATGAGCTGAGTGCCTCGTATTATCATACAGGTAAAATATTCACGGAGGCAGTCACTTACTAGTAGTGGCTTTATTGCCTCCTTTTCCATCTCTAAGCAGGTGACTATAGTCTCCCTTCTGACTCATGAGCACATGGGATCCTTGGATGTTTTTTGGAAGTGAAGGTGTAAGGCAAAATCTTTTAAGGGACTATGTAAAAATTATTCAGGAATCACAACCATCTTCTTTCATTCAGTTCTTCTTGTACTGGAGAAGACTCAAGTCTCTTATAGATTAAATTGGGACTTGGATGAGGTTGTAGCAATTTCTTGTTTGGCTGCAACTGGGGACATAGCCAATGCCCCAGCTTGGCCTCAAGGCTTCTCCCCATGTGACATTACACGTTGTGGGAAGGTTATCTACGGAGGGCTGCTGCTGCCTTGTGTTCTCAAGTTTACCATGTATGGTTTACACGGATCAATTGAAACTTTGTCGGGTAGTGTCATCCCACATGTTATAGTTCACATCTGGTTTTCTCTCCAGCTGTGTTGAGAGCAGAGCCCATGACTCAGTTGTGAGCTAGACTGACTTGTGGCTCCTCACCAGATTGTGCACATCTTTTCCACCTGGCACATCATGCTGGTAACTTGAAACCAGGGGGAGAGGGGTATATGGAGGGAGAAGAGGAATCTACACTACAGAATTCAGCAAACAAGGAAATCTATAAACGCTTTAAATGAAGAGTTTCTCATACCCTCCTTGCCCTCCCCCTACTCCAGCCCTCCCTGGGAACTGATTTTAAATATTTGCCAGCATACTATAAGACTATGTTCTTATTTGTAACTTTGGCATTCTAACAGTGTTTCATGGACACAGTAGGTGCTCAATAATTTTTTTTGAATGAATGAAAAAAAAATATAACTAGTAACCTGAGGTTCTTTTTTCTAGGACAGCCTTATTATTTGAGTCCAGACAAGGCTCCTCTTTCAGCTTACTGCCCCTGACACCTCATAGTAGGTAGTGACTACTAAATGATAAATATAACCGTGGCTCCTTTTCTTGGGTGGCCTCATTCTAACCTTAATGATATATGTGCCTCCCCTCCAGCTATGGCCATGCCTACACAATTGTCATAGTTACTCCCATATGGCATGTTTCTGCTCAAAGTCTTCTCATTTGTTTTCATAGCACCCCCGTGGCAGACTGAGGGCAAGGATGGGGAGCTGAGTCCTAGACATGTGGAGTACTCTGATGACACACAACCTTTAAGGCACAGAGTTGGCACTAGAACTCATGGCATCAGAATCGTAGGCCAGGCCCGTTTCCAGTTCCAGCCTGCAATCAGATAGCTTCCGAGGCCATGGCTGCTCCCTCCCATGTCTGCCTCTAGCCTGGGTCTGAGTGGGGGCTTCTCTCCACACCTGTCCTCCTCCTCAGGTCTGAAGGTCATTGTGGGGGCCTTGCTGCGCTCTGTGAAGAAGCTTGTCGACGTGTTGATCCTGACTCTCTTTTGCCTCAGCATCTTTGCCCTGGTAGGTCAGCAGCTCTTCATGGGCACTCTGAACATGAAATGTGTCAAGAAGGACTGCTTGAACATCAGTAACCATGATGGTAAATACCCTACTTTTTATTCCTTAGTTTGTGCATAGTTAACTGTTTTATTCCCACTCATAACATTTATATGTGTGTATTACAGAGTCTCTTAGGAGCAGGGGGTAACCTCATCCCCCAAGGGTTCTCCAGTGGGCAGATGCATGTCTTAGAGAATTGGCTTGTTCTGTGGGTTTCTATGGAGAAAAAAAAGCCCAAAGTCATATCCTTAAGAACAGTGTCAGCTCCCATCCTTTCCACAAAGATTTCTGCCCACTTCTTTGACATGTTTTGCAGAAGTATTCAGCACTGTGACCACTTCATGGGGTGGTCTCACCAGTTTTATGTCCCAAGAGGCAAAGTGGTGGTGATGTCACTGCTTTCCCTCCTCCGGCTTCTTTCCTTTCCCTCTTTTTCTCTTGCTACTTTCTGATGACCTAGGCTCCCTATAGTTCCTCTCTGGACACCCATTTTGATCATTTTAGAGGGTTCTGAACCATCTGTTTCAAGTATAACCTGGCATATTTGCTGCTCTCTTTCATTTCTTTTTTTAAAAATCTGAATTTATGATTCTTTTCTTCTCAGACTATTGCTTTGAAAAGAAAGATTCCACTGAATTCAGGTTGTGTGGCACCTGGTTGGGTGAAAGGTAAGAAGCTTATATTCTCCATTTTTCTCTCAAGCAGAGCAACTCTAGACCTTTTAAAATGATGTGGCAAGCAGTCTTCACCCAATGATTTGTGGAAGGCAGTGATGGCAATTCTCAAACAGTACTGATTTTTTCATATGTCTAAGCAAGTTTAGATGTGCATTGTTAAATTTAAAAATTAATATGATTACAAAAATCATTAGTAGCATTAAAAGATAAAGTTGAGGAAATAGCCCAGAAAGCAGCAACAAAAGACAGAGACAGAAATATCACAATAAATACCAATCCAGAAGTTCTAACTTTTGACAAAGTAGGAATTCAAGAAATAGAGCATAGAAAAAAACAATAAAGGAAGAAATTAGCAAAGAAATAATATAGAAAATTTCCCTGGGATTAACAATGCAACTCCCTTGGAGTCCCATAAAGTGCCCAGTACAACAAATGAAAAAAGACCATGCCAAGTGCATTATTGTGGCATTGCAGAATCTTTGGGGGGAAACAATCTTAAAACCAAAAAGAAAAAGGTAATTGACAAATAATAAAAATTAAAATGAGATCAGAATTCCCACTAGCAACACAGGATAGTAGCTGAGCAGTGCCTTCGTATTTCTAAGGAAAAATAATTTTCAACTCAGAATTCTATTTCTGGCCAAACTATCAATCAACTATGAAGGTAGAATAAAGTTATACTCATATATGCAAAGCCACCCGGTCTTCTTAGGAAGCTTGAGATCTGCTCCAGAAAAATGAGGAAGTAAAACTTGGAAAGAGAAACAAGACAAGAGCCAAGAAAAAAATGTGTTCGACCCAAGAGAGCCATTGACATGGGCCACAGTATTTTTCTATGAAGAGCGATACAAATAGTGATGAAGCAGGATGGGATTAACCACCATAGCAGGAAGTTAATCAACAAGGGCTAAAATTGATCAATTAAATATCAGTATAAGTATTATATTTAGAGATGTGAATGTAAAATCCTTAAAAGTTGTTGAATTTGGGATGTGTAAGTAATGATTAAAGAATGATGGCATGGTTTTTATTATAAGCATAGATGCCATGTGAATTTTAAACCACATATGCTTTAATTTGATAAAAATACTGTATTTATTAAAAATTAAGAAAGCACATGCCCTGGCTGGGTGGCTCAGTTGGTTTAATGTTGTCCCATACACCAAAAGGTTGTGGGTTCTATTCCAGGTCAGGGCACTCACATACCTAGGTTGTGGGTTTGATTCCCGGTTGGAGTGAGTACAGGAGGCAACTGATTGTTGATTCTCTCTCTCTCTCTCTCTCTCTCTCTCTTTCTTCCTCCCTTTCCTTATCTCTCTAAAAATCAATAAAAGCATATCCTCGTGTGAGGTTTAAATAAAAAAGGAAGTGCATATCCTTAGTATATCATATTAAACTGATAAGAACAGATACTACACTTGATCTTAGCCAAAAGGCCGAGAAGCGATCCCTAGTATATCATAAAGATACACTTAACGATGTGTGCTTTGGTGATGTGGGCAAAGACCTATGTGCAAGATATCCATTGTTTGTAGAGTAAAACCCAAATTTTTGTAAAGGCAAAAGAGTGTTAACTGAAATGTAAATATTCATCATTAGTAGAGCAGTTAGATCAATCATGGGATTGTAAAACATGAAAAGAAATGGGGTATCTCCCTGTATGCTGATATGGAAAGATCCTCAAGCTATATTGCTCCATGAAAAAAGCAAAGTGCATGAGAGTGTTTAAAGAATGCTTCCATTTATGTATTATAGAAGATATGTATTGATATATATATGCTGCTATAATCATAGAAAACTTCTGGAAAGTCACAAAATAAGTTAAACTGTTGCCTCTAGGAAGTAGAACTGGGGGTTGGAGGAGAGAGGGAGACTTGATATTTATTGTATGACCTTTGCTACTGTTAATTGCTCACTATGTCACTGCACTTAAATTTTTAGTGAAAAACTAGCTAATATGAATTTCCTAATCAACCTATTTGAAAAGAGTCAATGGGTACCCACAATAAGGTATAGGCTGGGAGGGTTGACAGACTTGGATGGCCACTCTACAAATACTGACTTCACCTAGGACTTTTGGGTGTGAGCCCATGGCCCTCAGATGAACCAGTGCTATGCGGTGGGGTGAAATTGTTGTTCTTTCTCTGTTCCCTTGTTTTCCATATCTAGTGCCTGTTCCCACCAGTTTGCATGCAGCCACACTGACAGGAATCCTGACTACGGCTTTACAAATTTCGACAACTTTGGCTGGTCTTTTCTTGCCATGTTCCGGCTTATGACCCAAGATTCCTGGGAGAAGCTTTATCGACAGGTTATCTATTTTTTTAAATTATTCTCTCTAAATACCTATCATTTATTTATAACCTACCATCTGTTCTTCACCTTTGTCCCCTATTCCCCACCTTAACAGTGGTACTGTTACATTATGCTTTAAAAATTCTATTAGGAACATAAAATGATAGTATGATATATGAAAGAATAGTGCACACACCTTTCTCTTCCTAGAAATACGACAGTTCTCCATATCCCCTCCTGCCTGAAGTTCCACCACTAGTGCTTCAGTTTCCATGAAGCATTGCTGTCGCTCTTGCCTCTTTAATTTTAAAATGCGAATACTCTGGAGAAATTCATAGGAAATTCACTGAGACTTCCATGGGGATGGATGGATGGCATCTTCTCCCTGAGAGATAGGGTATCAGGAGTTCCTGGGTAACTGAGAGGCTGTAGATGAGGCTGTGGGCAGCTGAGCCAACTACTGCTGGGGAAGACCAATTGGTACTGTACAATTTCTACTTGAAATGATGGTCACCGCTACGTGGAAGAAGGCTCCGGATGCCAGCGTGTGCTTTGTCCCTTGCAGACCTTGCGTACCTCGGGGCCCTTTGCAGTCTTCTTCTTTGTGGTGGTCATCTTCCTGGGCTCTTTCTACCTGATTAACTTAACCCTGGCTGTTGTCACCATGGCTTATGAGGAACAGAACAAGAACGTAACTGCTGAGACGGAGGCCAAGGAGAGGATGTTCCAAGAAGCCCAGCAACTGTTAAGAGAGGAAAAGGAGGTAGGGGCTTATGGGGTCAGACTGTGGGCTCTACTTAGGGGAACTCCAGAGGCCATGGGGCCTGAGGCTCAGGCTGCTATATGAGGCCTGGTCACAGCACTCGACCTACTGGTGCTTTTCTGAGTATTTAAACCCCCCTGCAGACTGGCTCTGCTGCTCTCTCTCATTAAGATGTCTAGACACAGGGCTCTTGGGAACAGGTAACCCTTGGTTTAGTTACTCTTTGACCTTCTGAAACCTGAGCCTTTTAGGACAGATTCCAAATTGCTGGCTAGAAGAGATATAGATATAGATATAGATATAGATATAGATATAGATATAGATATAGATATAGATATAGACATAGAATCTCCAGGTTCTGCTTTAGACTTTATTGTGGGAATCTGGAGATGTTTATGTTCTGGGCCTTGCTTGAGAGGGTGTGGGTAGCTCTAGAGACAACAGCCATAATCATCTCTCCCTTCTTGAAATTCCTGTCTCATAGATAAGCCATTCTCATTGCTTTCCTGGTATCTTTACATTTTTCCCGTTCAATTCTAAGATTTTCAGGGCAGGGACCATGTTTTATACTCCTTCTCACCTTCCATAGATATATCTCAGGGGGAAACCTATTGTACCTCCTTAATATCTACATCACAGGCACATAGATTTATCGAGTTCCTAGCATATACTGGACGCTGTGCTAAGGGTTAGTGATACAGAGATATGAAAGAGTCTACTCTGCCTTTGAGAGCTGCAATCTCTGTGGACAAACAGGACATGTTCCCCAGATAAATAATGACAAAGCTAGCATATTCCAATTAGGTGAAGAGCAATCTGCATGGCACAGTGCTGCCAGAAAAGGGGAGAGAATGCTCACAAAGGCTGAGGTCATTTGTAGTGTTTCATAGGGAGGTGTAACCTGTTTATTAATTACTTTTGTTCCCTTTCTAAGGCTCTGGTTGCCATGGGAATTGACAGAAGTTCGCTTAATTCTCTTGAAGCATCATCTTTTTCCCCAAAGAAGAGAAAGCTATTTGGTAATAAGAAAAGGAAGTCCTTCTTTTTCAGAGAGCCTGGGAAAGAACAGGTTCTAGGATCAGATTCTGACGAAGATTCCCCCAAAAAGGTAAGTGTTGGCCAAGGAATTAATGATGGGTCACTCTAATGGAAAGGATTCATTCATTTATTTACTCATTTATCCACTCCTCCATTTGCACATACTTTCCTTCACCCATGTGTCTATTCAGTTACCCATTATTTACAAATATCTACTTAACATGTTGACAATGTTTACTATCTGCGTGGCACTGGGGTCGGTGATGGGGATACATGAGATGTATAAGACAAGCAACTAATGATGAAGATACACTAAAAAGGAGACAGTTGCTGTTCAATGTGATGACTGACGTGATGATTGCTGTGGGAGAACAGTGTTCCCTTCCAAGCAAACCCTGAGACATTCGAGTGCAAGTAGATTACTTAGAAAGTGATCCCAGGAAGCACTAAGAGGGGAGGAAAGAAGCAATACATGGAAGAGAGGGTAGCCAATGGAAGTGCATTATCAAACCATTTGCCACCGAAGATACTTGTAGTTTAACTTCCCGAGAGTGGGGTGCTAGGATATGTATACACCAACTTTGGTTCATCATTGGTTAAAGACTGCTAGGGTGAAAAGACAGTAATTTTTCTGTATTTTTAACTTGCTGTGTAGTAGGGCAGAGGGGGTTCGATAACCAGAGAAAGCCTTCAGATAAGGCCCAAGGACATACGGATGGGGCAAACAACAGCATCTGCTTCAGATAACCAACCCAATGATAGTGGCTTAAACTATGGTGAGAGCAGGGAGGATGAAGAGAGATGAACAGATTAACAGAGTACCGTGATCTGCAGAAGGTAAAATTTGGCAGTTGACTAGATATAGAGAATAAGAATGATGCCCAGTTTATGACTTTGGTGGTTGACTTGATGGAGGGTAATTTACTGAGACAGGAAAGGAACTTGTCCTGGGGATGTTGAAGATGGCAGGTTCCGTTTTGGACTGTCAAGTTTGATGTACTTATGGATCATCCAAGCAGAGTAGCCAATTGGATATACAGAAATGAAGTTGTTGGGGAATATGCAATAGAAAATACTAGTAAAAAGCTATTCTTATCATTAAGGTGGGAGATGTTGAAATATGTTTTACTTGTAGACAAAGGAATCAGAAACAGGGAAAATGTTGAAGATAAGGCTATGGAATAATGACTAGAGCCACTTTCCTGGGAGAGGATGTGGGCAGCAGGTGTGTGTGCATGCCCAAGGATCCGGGGATGTGGGGGGGGAGGGAGTTGAGGGGCCTTTGCAGAAGTAGATGGACAGATATCATCTACTGCTGTGAGTAGTTCTCTGATGGAGTGACAGAGTGTAGAGGCTTCTTTCCTGTCAGAACACAGCATATTGAAGAGACTGCAAATACTTTTTTTTAAATTCCTCACCCGAGGATATTTTTCCATTGATTTTTAGAGAGAGTAGAAGAGAGAGAGGGAAAGGCAGAGAGAAATATCAATGTGAGAGAAACACTTCGATTGGTTGCCTCCTGCACGAGCTTCCAACAGGTCCTGGGCTGGGGAGGAGACTGCAACCTTGGTATGTGCCCTTGACCAGAATCAAACCTGAGAGCTTTGGTCTGCAGGCCAATGCTTTATCCACTGAGCCAAACTAGCTAGGGCTGCAAATCTTTTTTTAGTATTTTGAAAGTTTCTCCTTGTGCCACAAAGACAAAGACCCAGACACATAATATAAAGTGTCTTTGCCCTTTAATTAGAACAGGAGATAGCCATATAGAGATTACAGGTTGCCTTTAGAACAGGCGATCACAGAGGAATAGTTCCCTCTGGGGCTCTGAATGGTCATAACTTTGGGGAAATAAGTCATTATGTATACTCGAGGTTCCTGGATAGCTGAAGGCTTATGTCCTTTAATCTCCAGAGAATTTAGAATTATAGGTAAGTAAGCTCTTGAGCACAGCCTGAGAGAGTGCTTGAGGGTCAGTACATAGATCTTGTGATATTTATTTTGATTGATCTCTTCAGTTACTGTTTCCAAATCTATTTAGGTAGCCATTTAAGGCACTTCACTCTCTGGCCCCAATCCACCTTTCTAAATTTATCTCTCCCTCTCACGCATTGTTTCCAAATTAGATTTTTTATTGCTTTCATACCCGGAATTACTGTTCATTAGTGTTTTTTTTTTTTTTTTAAAAAAAAAACAACAACAGCAAATGTTTATTGTTATATAGGTCTTTGAGTTTGAAATCCAAAATAAAGTTCTTGGTAGGACCAAACTTCCTCTGGAGCCTCTAAGGCAAACTCTTCCTTGCCCATTCTTAGCTTTTGATGAGTTGCCAGCAATCATTGTTATATTGATTAGTTTTTGTAAATTTTTGTTTGCTTTTTGTTGACAATGAATAAATCACAGAGAAAAAAAATTTTCTGTAGATAGGCCTATAGAAATGTGTACACATAAGAAACATGAGTGGTCAAACCGTATTTCTCTTATTTATTATATATGAAATAAGAGAATTGAACATCTGTCATGATCTTGAAATGAGTCATCCTATGTAAAATATTGAACATCTTTGTTGTATGTGGCATTGAAACTCAGTAGTTTGTGAAGTTTTGAAAAGAGGTGGCCTCTTCCCTTAGAAGGGCCATCATGTCCTCTTTTATAGCCATACCTCCTAGAGCAAACCAAACGACTGTCTCAGAACCTGTCAGTGGACTTCTGTGAGGAGCATAGAGACCCCTTTCAAAGGCAGAGAGCGCTCAGTGCTGTCAGCATCCTCACCATCACCATGCAGGGTAAGTTCTGCCTCCCAGCCCAAGGGAGAGCCTAACTTCAATCATGTCCTTCCATCTTCCTCTCTTCGGCATCCCCCACACCCCCCAAGCCCTCTGCAACCCACGTACTTCTTGCAAAGAGTGATTTCCTGTGCGTTTTTGGAGCATGTGAGCAAAGTGATTTGGAAGAAGGGGTCTTCCCTGTAGGCCCACCCTGAGTTGGCACTTGGGTAGGACCAACAGCACACACAGAACCTCTTGATTAGGCGAGGCAGTCACAGTGGTGACAATGATACTCAGCCTAGAAGAGAAGACATAGAAGTTTCTAGTAGGTGGCAGTTGTCCTTGAAGTTAGAGTTAGGCATGTGGCATGGACAATAGGAGACCTGTGTAAGCAGGCTGGATCCATCTGATGGACCGGTTAACAACAGGTAATAAGGACCAACTAAAGGGTTGGTGTTCAAGGACAGGACTCAGTCCCTGTAAGGAGAGGGCCAAATGGATCACTTAGCACTTTTGTGCCCATTGAATCACCTCATTTGGCCTGCATGAGTCTCTGAAATGGTTCCAGGGAAATCAGAGCTACAGCTGCTTTCAGACCTGAACTCAATCCGCTTATAGAGTGCTGCTTGTCTCTGAGTAAAGATGCTCCTGTCTGAATATCTCTCCTGCCCCTGAGCCCTGAAAGCTCTGTGCCTCTGTTACAGCTGTCAGCATGGTCTGCCTTGAGTGAACATATCATGGGCTTGTGTCTCTCTCTCCCAGGGGTTCACACTATAATGACTTGTATACAAGCATAAAGACTTGATGTACTTGATTATACCACAAGCAAGTTGTATGTGGAAAACCTTTCTGGCTACACCAGTCAGTGCCCTTCTTTGCTGGTCATGTTGTATCACAAGAGACCCTGGGGAAGAGGGAGGAAGGAATACAGAGAGCAGCCAGACCAGTTCAGAGATCACTCCTCAACTGCTCTTTCATTCTCCTTCTCCAGAACAAGAAAAATCCCAGGAGCCTTGCCTCCCATGTGGGAAAAATCTGGCATCCAAATACCTCATCTGGGATTGTAGCCCCCACTGGATACGCTTTAAGAAAGCCTTGAGAACTGTGATGACCGACCCCTTTACTGAGCTGATCATCACCATCTGCATCATAATCAACACTCTCTTCTTGGCCATGGAGCATCACAACATGAACAAGAGTTTTGAGTTGATGTTGCAAATGGGAAATTTGGTAACTTCAGGCTTTTTACAATATAAAACACATTTCAAACTTTGACTTCTCTCTTTCAAAGTCTAAGCATTTTGTAAGTGGCCCAACCTAACCTCCATCTTTGGTCCTCTTATGTGGAGTAGAGTGAAAAGATGATTTTTAGGATTTTTCATTTACCCAGTTCAGTAATTTCCCATGGGCTCTGTATTGACCCCTCTAGTATATTAAAGTGTCTTTTTAGTCATCCAGTAGATGACTAAAGAATCACCCAGTGGTAAGCCAGAAGCAAGTAAACATCTTAAAATGTCAACCATTTGGGATAATTAAGAAAACATTAACTATATCCAGAGGCCCTTTGTAATGGTGGTCCCTGGTGATACTGATGACATCATTTGTCACAAAATAATGTGATTGCCATTACTAGGCGTTGTTCCCCTGGAAAGATGAGTCAGGGTCTGGCAGCTGTGGGAGGTTTGCTTTCTGGGAAGGAGGTGTCTGGAGCTGGTGGGGTGGGGAGGGGGTAGGGTTTCATTTTTCCATTTGGACGGGACCTAGTCTTAGTTAGATTGGGTAAACTGAAATACGAGAGTGTACTGCATAATTCCTGCAGAAGGCATTTTTCCCCAAAGGAAAATTAGTCTTCCAAATATCATAAATAACAAATAATTACTCACTGAATGTTCTACCCTAATTAGTTCATTAGTTAATAGGCTAAAACTCTTACCAAAATGTCTAGTCCTTTCTTCTTAAAGCTTTATTTTATTTTTCCAATTTAAAAAGCTACACAAGCTTTTTAAATTTTTAAAAATAAGGGAAAATACAAAGAAAAGAAATATAAAAAAAGTCATTTCCAATGGTTCTACTAGCAAAGATAATCATTATTTAGCATTGCCGAGTGTTTCCAGGCAGTATGTATGTATGTATATATGTATGCATGTATTTTTAATTCTTTTTTTTACATTGATGAGAACCCACTGTACCAATTGAATCAGAAGTTGGTTCACAGAGCTACTTCTATGCATTGAGTTTAGTATGGGTTAGAACTGGAGACGGGTACCTCTCACCCTCAGTCCCACATTCCTCCTTGGAGGACCAGGGCTCCAGTGAGACTACAATGCAAGATCACGGTGGTTCTCCTTAAAGACAGTCTGTGTCTAAGTTCCTTTCCCCATATTGCCTTTCAGAAGAAATGCCCTGTGGGTGAGCATGAATCACATTCGATTCCATGCTACATGATAAACCTAATACACACTGTACCTTCTGACAGGTGAGGTCTTCTGGGCTCCAGGCTAGTGTATTCAGCTAGTTCCTGCTCAGGTACTCCAAAAATGGGCTGATGGTATTGTTTCACTTGGAAGCTGAATGCTGTTCCTTCATGGCCATGCTTCCTACCTCAACAGTCAGCAGACCCATCTTTCAGCACCTCCTCCTGGTGGATGGAGTTATTGGATAAGTTCCAGAGAACCCAGAGTCACCCCCCTGGACAGGGCTTTGCAATTGCAGAGGTGGTCTGTCCATCACTTTATCAGCTGGTCCAACTGTGGGAAGTGACAAAAGCCCCCTCTCAGATTTCCCACTGGCAAGGCATCCTGGATGTTGAGATGAAGCTGCATTTTTCAGTCAGAAGCTGGCTCATTAAATCACTTTCTTCTTCACTCTCTCCAGAGGCAGAAAGAAGCACAAGGATGTTGGTGTCTGAGGACATGGGCAGCACCTGCACCCCAACTCCTGAAAATTGATGAGAAACTTGTAGCGCTGGCCACATTGCCTGTGCTCCATTCCATGTGCACTATGCCCTAGACACACAACACAAAGGTGGCAGCCACCCACCTATTATATCCCTATGTTGCTGATGGAGGGGAGGCATGGGAGCCTTGAGTTCCAAAGAACACATCCAAACCTCCCTCCTCTGATGGGTAGACTTATAGGACTGGACTTGGAAATGGACTCTCTAGGCTCCAGGATTGCTCGAATCAAGGGAGTACATTAAGCTCAAGAGGCCATCCATAGCAGTGGAATTGGACTGCAAAACCAATGATCCCAAGGCATCAGGGAGACTGTAGTGTAGACACCTACTGGTAAAGCCCGAAGGCAACAGGAGGAAGAGGAGCGTGTCAGAAGGGGACAGGGATCAGTCCAGCACAGTGAACTAGAACAGGCAACACTGCCTGCCTTTAGGTACTGGGTGTGGCATGGGCAGGGGTCGACAGCAATAGTTAAAGGGAAAAGATAGATATAAGCTTTGAATTTTATTTGCCACCCTTGATTTCTTTTTATTTGCCTATTATGGATTTATCTGTTCCTATCCTCTTAACTTATGTCATTTTATTTTAGGGATTTAAAAAATAAATCATAAGTAATTATTTATAAAAAATAGATCATGTTACTTTTAATAGGGAGATTTAATCATTAATGGGTTGTTGTTGTTTTTCCCAGAATTGTAGAGGAGCGTCTTATAACTGACAGCATTTTAAAAGACTTTAATCTTTTTATATTACCTTGTCATTTCCATACTGTTGTTTTTCTCCTTTTTATTTCTGTGTGTGTGTGAGATGGAGAATGTGCTGTTTGCTATGAGGATATGCTTTGATTTATCTTCTGAAAGATAGTTTTGAATTTAGCTACTACTTATTCAACATTGTGCAAGTTCCTTAAGCCTGTATTTACCTGATTATCAAAAACAAGGCAAAAAATATTTTTGCCTATGGTGCTATAATTTAGCACTTTTTAAAAACTGTTACCTCTCCTTTTAATTCTTTGATATTTTATTCTGGAATGAAGAGCCCTGCATTCCAAATGAGTTTTTAGGGTTATATTCCAACTCACCAATCCTCCTTTCAACTATAATGAACCTAAGGTTTATCTTGTGAGTTGCTCAAAGGTACTTTTCTGTCCCTAGTAATGTTTTGAGTTCTCTGTTCTGGGCCCCTTTTAAATTTTTTTTTTTTTCTGATCAAGGTACTAAGATTGAGTGGTTAGGTGAGCTCCTCCTGGATTCTGGTTTATAGAGGATATCTGTCTTTAATTCATAGAGCTGTTGTGCAGTTCCCCTTTTTAGAGTTCTTACCCCTTGGTATTTTTAAAGAATTTAATGGAATTAATTGATACTTGCTATCATTCTGCCATCTACCAAGAAGCGAGCTTTGCTTTAATTTCAACAGAATGAGAAATATTTTTTCTCCATCCTGAGATGTCTGTGAGGTTGGTAACATTGAACTGGGCACCATGGAAGGGGGTGGAGAGAGAGCAAAGGTAGGGTAAGGTTCATGCTATAGCAGTTAAATATTTCTTTTTCATGGATTTTAGGCAATATTGTGCAACCAGGAGAATGCATTATATTTCTTTGTAACTCCTGTAATTCCTTGGAACCATTCTTTTTTTTTTTCTTTCTGGAACCATTCTTAACATGTGTGTGCAAGAAGAGGTGGCTTCCTTTTCCCACTTTTCTTTGTCTCAATATAGGTTTTCACGGGCATTTTTATAGCAGAAATGTGCCTTAAAATCATTGCGCTCGATCCCTACCACTACTTTCGCCGAGGCTGGAACATTTTTGACAGCATTGTTGCTCTTCTGAGTTTTGTAGATGTGATGATGCCGCAAAGTTTGCCAGTTTTCCGTTCCTTCAGAGTGGTAAGGCACTTACTTTCTTATTTTGCTGAATAACTTAGCAGCCAGGATTGAAAAGAGTCTTCAGTGAGTTCAGTGGTTAATTTGGATAAATGAGTTCATCTTACTTTAATCAGAGAACCCAAAATGTACTCCTCTTCCTACTCAGGTCTTCAATAAATGCCCTTGGGAGTCCCAGGGACCTTCTCGCAGCTGAACCCCTACTCTCCCCTCCACCCTTCCAAGATAAGCCTTTAGGCAACCAGTTGCAAAATGTGTCTTACGGTGTCAGGACTCAGCCCTTTGTCACCCCAATGATCTCTTCCTCCACGGAGCTCTCAGCCAGGCACCCTCACTTCAGGGCTCACCAAGGGGGTTTAGACTCCAGAGCCCAGGAAGGGGATGGGCACTGCTGGTGGCAGGTGCTTTCTCACAAGTCCCTCCTCAGGGCTGCCAGTGCCACATTCCACATGTCACAGCCATTGGAGGCATCCTGGCAACCTGAGCAGAGTATCTAATGTTAACTGACACAGGAAATGCTCAGAGATGAGGAAAGCACTGTCTTTAAGGAGTTATAGTCTAGGGATGATGCAAGACAGGCCCAGAAATGGCCATGAAGCAAAGTAGAGTGTGACTAAGCCCACAAGAGGTAGGATAGAAATCTAGAGAAATCACATCTGAGTGGGAGATATGGAACCACAAAAGATGGCCTTTTGTCCTCTTTCAAAGGTTAATTTGGCATGGATAGGATTTCTAAGCCTATAGAGTGAGACATTTGATTCTGTTACCTAAGTGTACATTTGATACTTGGATATATCAGGAGAGCACACTGCTCCAAGTCAGGCATTATTAGGCTGCTCTGCTAAAGTGTCGTGGGTGCTCACGTGAGCAAAATTGCATTTGTTTTTACTGTTGTTTAGGCTTATTACATCCACACGTTTAGCAAGGAACTCTGGTGTTGTCTGCATATGAGACACAGTTTCTCCCAGCTCCCCTCTGAGCAGACGGTGGTGGTCTTTCTCTTGGGACATAAGACTTTCCGACCTGCAATATTTCCACCCTCAGATAGCTGATACCTGTTGTACTTTGGACTTAAACCACAGTTTATATTTAAAGTTAATATAAAAAATAACCTATGAAACTAGTTGCTGTGTTTTCTCCAAGTTGTCTCTAACACATCTGTAAGGTTTCATGGAGGAAAATCCTCTTTGGAAAAAAGTGTGTGTGTTTTGAGTAACCGATTGCCTATCCTCTCCTGAGTAAAAACATCATATGACATTCATCATTGTCGTAAAGTTTAGATTCAGACTTGTGATCTGAATAATATAGTGCAGGAGTTAGCAAACCTTTGCTTTAAAGGCCAAATGGTAAATATCTTTGGCCTTACAGGTCATGTGGTCTCTGTGAAAACCATTCCGCTTTGTCATTGTAACACAAATGTAGTCCTAGATGTTGGAGAATGAATGGACGTGGCTGAGTTCCAATAAAACTTTACAAATGTGGAAATTTGAACTTCATATAATTTTTATGTGTAATAAAAAATTATCCTTCTCTTGATTATTTTTCAACCATTTAAAAATGTACAAAATGTCCTTACCTCTCAGTCCATACAAAAACAGGCAACGGGATGGATTTGATCCTCAGGCCTAAGTTTTTTTTGCCTCTGATACATATTTTATATAGTAAGCATGTGTGCTCAATTCCATCATCATGACCCCAAAGTCTTTATCATTTAAAAATAACTAGAACAAAATATTTTCATTTTAAAAACCAAATTAGATATAGGCGAGTGTCAGATTGGGATATGGAGTTGGTGGCAATGTTTAGTATGGATTGGCTTTGCAAAGATTTTTGAAAGTCATAAATGCTGTGGCTTGAGACCAGGCCTTTTGTTTTGTGACGGAACAGATGGAATTTGTCCTTAACTGGCTTTTCTTCCGTTTTTGTTCATTGTCTGTATCTACAGCTGAGAGTCTTCAAGTTAGCCAAATCTTGGCCGACTTTAAACACCCTGATTAAGATCATAGGCCACTCGGTTGGAGCCCTTGGGAACCTGACTGTGGTCCTGGCCATTGTGGTCTTCATTTTCTCAGTAGTGGGCATGCAGCTGTTTGGCTCTAGTTTCAGCTGTGAGAAAAAAAATCCAAAACCCTGTAATGCTACGGCAGCCGCATGTCTTCGACGCTGGCACATGGGGGACTTCTACCACTCCTTCCTGGTGGTGTTCCGCATCCTCTGCGGGGAATGGATCGAGAACATGTGGGAATGCATGCTAGAAGCTGATAAATACCTGTGCATCGTTGTCTTCTTGTTGATCATGGTGATAGGAAAACTTGTGGTGAGTGTGTTAGACCTTTTAACATGAAAATACATGAACTAAAGAAACACATTAGCTTCTTTTGCAACATTTCACTAGTGACATTCTTATTCTAAACAATATGATGATATTATATAATATTAGTAATTTGTGTTTGAATTTGGCTTGAGGCAAGTATGATAAGCATGAAACAAAACCTCCTTGTCACAATAGTGCTTGTGTTGACTGTTGTCCCAATAGCTATTTTACCCCAGGTGATAGGATTCTAAGATAATCATTATATTCTCTTACCCCAGGTGATAGGATTCTAAGATAATCATTATATTCTCTAATCATTATATTCTCATTATAATCATTATATTCTAAGATAATCATTATATTCTAAGATAATTATTATATTCTAAGATAATCATTATATTCTAAGATAATTATTATATTCTAAGATAATCATTATATTCTCAAACCCCTCCCTTTGCCCTAACCACTCCCATGCCAGCCTGATTGATGTCTAACTGCTCCCCTGCCAGCCTATTTGCCCCCAACTTCCCTCCTCTGCCGGTCTGGTCACCCCTAACTGCCCTCCCCTGCAGGATTGATCACCTCCAACTGCCCTCCCTTGCAGGCCTGGTGCCTCCCAACTGCCCTCCCCTGCTGGCCATCTTGTGGTGGCCATCTTGTGTCCACATGGGGGCAGGATCTTTGACCACATGAAGGCAGCCATATTGTGTGTTGGAGTGATGGTCAATCTGCATATTACTCTTTTATTAGATAGGATAGAGGCCTGGTGCATGGGTGTGGGCCAGCTAGTTTGCCCTGAAGGGTGTCCAGGATCAGGGTGGGGGTTCCCTTGGAGCATGGGGCGGCCTGAGCAAGGGACCTATGGTGGTTTGCAGGCCGTCCACGCCCCCTGGTGACCTAAGCAGAGGCCATGGTATCTGGAATTTATTTACCTTCTACAATTGAAACTTTGTAGCCTGGAGCAGAGCCAAGTCTCCTGCTCCTTCTGTGGCTGGCAGCCATTTCTGTTGGGTTTTGTGTATCTGAAACTTTATAGCCTTAAGCAGAGGCCTGGGCTGGCCAGGGTGTGCAGAAAGCTTTGCTTCTTCCATTGCCTGGGGCAACCCTAGCCTCCCGCTCTTTCCAGCTCTGTGGCTGCCGCCATTTCTGTTTGGATTTGTTTACCTTCTATAATTGAAACTTTATAGCCTTGAGTGGAGGCTTAGGCCTGGAAGGGCAGGCGGAAAGCTTGGCTTCCTCTGTTGCCTGGGAAACCCAAGCCTCCCCCCCTGCTCTCTGTAGCTGTAGCCATCTTGGTTGGGTTTATTTGCATACTCACTCTGATCGACTGGTGGGCGTGGCTGGTGGGCGTGGCTGGTGGGTGTGGCAGAGTGATGGTTAATTTGCATATTACTCTTTTATTAGGTAGGATACACACACACACACACACGCACACGCACGCACACACACACACACATACATATCTCCTATATAATAAAAGCCTAATATGCAAATCAACCGAATGATGGAACGGCCATTTGCTATGATGCGCACTGACCACCAGCGGGAAGACACTCAATGTAGGAGCTGCCCCCAGCCGTCCCCAGGCCAGCCAAGATAGGTGCCAGTGGGGCCCCCTATCTCCCATTGCCCCACAAGTCGCCCCACAGATTGGCCCTGATCATAGGCCAGGCCTAGGGACCCTACCTATGTACGAATTTTGTGCATTGGGCCTATAGTACACACACACACACACACACACACACACACACACACACATATGTATATACACTGAGTGGCCAGATTATTATGATCTCTGAACACATAATAATCTGGCCACTCAGTGTGTGTGTGTGTGTGTGTGTGTGTGTGTGTGTGTGTAAAATATATATAAATATATATAATATATAAAACTATATAAAAATATATATATACATATATATATTAGAGGCCTGGTGCATGAATTTGTGCATGGGTGGGGTCTGGTCAGCCTGGCCAGGAGGAGGGGACATGGGCGGTTGGCTGGCCTGCCTGCTGGTCGAACTCCTGGTGAGGGGACAATTTGCATATTAGCCTTTAATTATATAGGATATACAGTGAGTGGCCAGATTATTATGCGTTCAGAGATCATAATAATCTGGCCACTCAGTGTGTGTGTGTGTGTGTGTGTGTGTGTGTGTGTGTGTTGTTGTTGTTGATTTCAGAAAGGAAGGGAGACAGATAGATAGAAACATCAATGATGAGAGAGAATCATTGATCAATTGCCTTCTGCACACCCCCTACTGGGGATCAAGCCCACAACCCAGGCATGTGTCCTTGGCCGGAATCGAACCTGGGACCCTTCAGTCCACAGGCTGATGCTCTATCTACTGATCCAAACTGGCTAGGGCAGGTTTCTTATTTTTAAAGAAGGGGACAAGGGAACAAATGGTACTTTTACTTCCTCTGGGCCGTTTTATGACAGGGATTCTGGATAGAACTGTAAACATGCAGCCACCAGAAGAACCAGATAAGCCAAAGCCAGCACTGAGGAAGGTAGAGAGAAATGGTGGAACAAACATGTCTATCTGTCATAACTAGGCCCCTGTTTTATTTTCAAACTTCTGGTTATATTGCATTTCCTTATTGTGTAAGCTGACTTGAGTTTGTTACTTGTAGTTGGAAACATAGGTATTTATGGAGCGGCTAATTAGGCATCTACCAGTGAGGGTGTGAAGAGACAGGAGACACCCAAGGACACCTGAGTTGGGGCTATGGTGCAAATATACTTAGGTATCTGCACATGGTAGTTTATCCTAAGAACACAAGGAAAGTGTAGATAGACAGTAAGTGATACAAAAGTTCAGAAGAGCAGGACATCACCAATGGGAATGGGGAAGGGATCATTAAGAAAGGATCTGTGTAAGATATAGTACTTGAGAATGGCATTTAAGAGGCAAGGGGACCTGAGCCGATGGAGGAGAGCTTGAGCAAAGATCCAGAGTTGGCAATTCTCATGGTGAAGGTGAAAAATATTGGCTCTACCCATTCACACCCACCAGACACTTCTCTCCGAAGGATGTATATTTTTGAGCTGGTGAGAGCCACAGAGGAGTTTGAGGAGTTAAAGATGATGAATTAGGGGTGTGTGAATGTAAGCAAAAATCCCAAGTAGGGAGCTGTGGAGATGATCTGAGTTTAAAGTGAGATGTGCTTCAATAGAAGCGATGTAGATTTGACTCAAACCCTTCTGCCTCAGCGCCAGTACTTACTGCAGTTCGGGCAGTGGGATCTAAAGAGCCTGCACAAAGTACACCAAGTCTCCAACTTTGCAAACAGAAGAGGACCCCACAGCAGTCTTAGACATCAGGCCCATGTCCCTGTGGGCAGTTCCAACAAGTGTCCAAGCTTATGATTCTGGCTGATTCACAAGGAATATACTTTTGATTATACCACATGGTCACACTGTTCTGCTTTACTCTGGCCAGAGTCTACAGTAGGTATTGCTTATATGTAGATAGGCTGGATTTGGCTGTTTGTACCCCTTAACATGAGTTTTTCTTTTGTCTTATCTTGTTATCTTAATTACTCCTCAATCTCTTTTTATTTATTTTATAGATGAAATTTCTTGGGAAATAGAAGGACATAGAAATTTCATTTGATTTGGTTTTGGGTCTTGGGGAAAATTGTTCTGGAAACCTACTGTATCCTTTTGTTTGCTAAATTGTCCATTCTGCTTGTGCCCCCACTCCAACCCCTCCGCAGGTACTCAATCTCTTCATTGCCTTGCTGCTCAATTCCTTCAGCAATGAGGAGAGGGATGGAAACTTGGAGGGAGAGTCCAGGAAAACCAAAGTCCAGTTAGCCCTGGATCGCTTCCACCGGGCTTTCCGTTTTGTGATACGTACTCTGGAGCAATTTTGTCGCAAACGATGCAGGAGGCAAAAGTCACCAAAGCAAAAAGAGGTGAAAGAAGGCTCTTCTGCAGAGAACAAAGATGTCTTTCCCCTGGTCACAGAGATTAAAAAAGACCCAGTGACCTGGGAAGAGTCCAGTGTACTAACTCCTGCACCAAAGCCCTTGCGTGTTGGGCCCGATCGGACTTGGTTGGCCCCACTTGCAGAGGAAGAAGATGTTCAATCTCCTGTAGACAATGAACAGACTGTCACACAACCTGAGGCTGGGGAGCAGGTATGAAGGCTCACACAGAGACTTAGAGGGTGTGTGGAGCTAGAGTTGCTACAGGGCACTGGTTGCCACGGGGCACTGGGTGCACTATGCATGGATAATAAGGGTAGAATTTGTGGCGGCTGCCCCTCAAGGCGATGGGCCCATCCCAGGGCTGTGCTGATCATGGCCCTATACATGTGACACAGATGAGAGGTGTCGGAGGAGTTCAGAGGGGAGCGAGATCAGAGTACTCTAGGGCAACAGGGGAATCAAGTGCCTTTAGTTGAGCCCTAAAAGAATTTGGGTTGGATAAAAGGTGAGGAAAGAATGTGGAAGGTGAAGTGAATAGCATAGAAAAAGAGACAGTGATAGGAAAAAACTCAGAAGGGTCTTGGGGAAAATGGTTCTGGAAACCTACGATATCCTTTCGTTTGCTAAATTGTCCATTCTGCTTGTGCCCCACTCCAACCCCTCCCCAGGTACTCAACCTCTTCATTGCCTTGCTGCTCTCTGCAGGAATCAGTGGTGGGGCTCATGGGTGAGGAGTGGTGGGAGATGAGGGCTGTCAGTTTCTTTTACCCGTATGTTGCACCTTTATAATTGCCCCATAGGCCTTGGGTATTCCCTTCTGGGTTATTTTTCCTCCACATTTTTCTCTTTGCTTTTTAGTTTTGGAGGTTTCTGTGCAGATATCCTCAAGCTCAGAGATTCTTTCCTCAGCTGTGTCCAGTCTACTAAAGCCCATCAATGGCATTCTTAAATTTTGTTACATTTTTTACCTCTAGCGTTTCTTTTTTGTTCTTTCTTAGAATTTCCATTGCTCTGATTAAATTGCCTGTATATTCTCACATGCTGTCTACTGTATCCTTAGAGCCCTTAGCATTTTAATCATGTTGTTTTAAATTCCTGGTCTGATTAATTTGAACATCTTTGCCATATTGAGTCTGGTTCTGATGCCTGCTCTGCCTTTTTAAACTACATTTTTTGCCTTTTAGTATGTGTTGTAACTTTTTTTTTTCATACTTGGACATGATGTATTGGTAATGAAACTGCTGTAAATAGGCCTTTAGTTATATGTTGGTGAGGTGTGGGGGAAACGGAAGAGTTCTATTGGAGAGGAAAAGGGAGATGGAAGAATTCACAAGTATATGGAAATTAAGCAAAACATTGTTAAATAACCAAGTCAAAGAAGAGATCACAAAAATATTTTAAATTCTTAAAGATAAATAGAAATGAAAATATAATATGCCAAAATTGTTGGATGCAGTTAGCTGCTCTCCCTCTCCTTCCTCTGTGCTGAGGTTTCAGGCTTTCAGTGAGCCTGAGCTTCTGGACTCTGGACTTCACAGTGCTTCTCAGTAGCCCTGTCCTTAGGTGGGACAGAATGGCTAGAGTAAGCTGGAGTTGGCTATTTCCTTCCTTCCACGTGGAAATCTAGAGCTGGCTGGAATCAGGTATTATCTTTCCCCCAGGTCAGTAAGACCGTGATAAAACCCAGCAGGTTAGGTTCTGATTAACTAGTTTCTCTTGGGGGCAGGGCTTGTTAGGAAGAACAGAATACTCCCATACCTTTCAAAATGATTTCTTTTACCCTGCCCCTGCTGAAAGCATGAGGGGATTTTTCTCCAATATTCACTCTGAGAACTTGGTAGAGTTCCAAGAGGTAAAACTCACAACAGTCTGGGCCCCACCTGAAGATGGTCCTACTGAGCTTTTGTCTCTTAAACTTGTCCACACTTAGCCTGCAGCAGTTTGTCAATTACAGTTCAGGTTTCCCTGCTCTGGCACTGTTCCTATGGAGTTTTTTTTTTTTTTTTTTGCTCCTGGGCTTCTGCTCTGATAAGTTGTGGTTCTTTGTATTTCAGGCTGGGGTCAGCATTTGCCCTCAACCTCACTTTTCTTATGGATCTAAAAAGCGTTGTTTATTTTCCAGTTTGTACAGCTTTTTACTTGTTAGGATGGAGTGTTGAAACTTCCAGGTATCAGACTAGAAACTGGAAGTTTCTGGGAAGTTTCTAAATTATAAATTCAATCTCTTTACTTGCTATAGGGCTATTCAGATTTTCTATTTCTTATGGAGTCTGTTGTGGTGGAGTTTTTATTTTATTTCTAGAAATATGTCTGTTTTATTAAAGTTATCTAATTTGTTGACATATAGTTTTGTTTTTTTCTTGAGTAAATTCACCTCCTAGTAGTTACTTTGGGGATGGGGAGCAGCTATTTATTTTATGTTTATCTCATACTAGGTGTACCGGTTAAAAATGCGGATTTTTTTCACTAGATAGAGTTACATATATGTTGATATATATGCAATTTGATATGTATGCTATTTTGTTGTATTGACAACAAGCTTCAATACTTCATATGTTAAATTTGCTGAAGGCGTTAACATCATAGATATTTTTACACTTAAAAATGTCGAATTTCGTGCCTAAAAAAAGAGCATTTGTGGGAAGTTTTAATTCATTACTTTATTTTGAAGAAAAGTGCTGCTGAATACTTCAGGAAGCTTATGGTAAACATACTCCATCTCAAGATACTTGTGAATGCTGGTTTAAACGCTTTAAAAGTAATGATTTTGATGAAAGACGAAGACGCCCAGGTCAACTGGAAAAGTTGAAGACCAACAGTTACAAGCATTATTGGATGAAGATGCGTGTCAGACTCAAAAACAACTTGCAGAAAGATCAAACGTTGCTCAACAATTTCCGATTGTTTACAAGGGATGGGAAAGATTTTAAAGGAAGGAAAATGGGTGCCACATCAACTGAACGAAAGACAAATGGAAAACCGTAAAGTCGTCAGTAAAATATTGCTTCAATGGCACGAAAGAAAGTATTTTTTTGCATTGAATTGTGACTGGCGATGAAAAGTGGATTTATTTTGAGAATCCCAAATGCACAAAATCATGGGTTGATCCAGGTCAACCATCAACATTGACTGCAAGGCCAAATGGCTTGGGAAAGAAGACAATGCCTGCGTTTGGTGGGGTCAGGAAGGTGTGGTGTAGTATGAGTTTCTAAAACCAGGTGAAACCGTTAATACTGATCGATACCGACAACAAATAATCAATTTGATCGTGAAATGACCAGAATGTTCTAGAAGACACAGCAAAGTAATTTTGCTTCATGATGTCGCACCACCACACACTTCAAAACCAGTTAAAGACATGTTAAAAGATCTTGCCTGGGAAGTATTAAACCACCCGCCGTATTCACCAGACCTTACCCTTCAGATTGTTCCGATTGATGGCACATGCACTTTCTGAGCATCACTTCAAAACGTACGAAGAAGTGGAAAATTGGGTCTCTGAATGGTTTGCCTCAAAACAAGAAAAGTTCTATTGGGACGGTATCTACAAATTATCTGAAAGATGGGGCAATGTGTAGCTAGCGATGGACATTACTTTGAATAAAGCACTTTTGATGTTTCTCCTGAAATTATCGTGTTTTCTTTGATTACAAAATCCGCTATTATTGACTGGTACACCTAGTATTTTGGAGTGTTAGTTTAAAAACTCATCTTTGGTGGGAAGATCTGTCACTCACTTTGCATTCTAAGTTCTCTGATGTCTTCAATGGATGTTTATAAGTCATCCATTTCAGAATCAAAAATCTTATATAGCCAATTTTTGATTATTGTCAAATAGTGGTACTGAGCATATTGCATATCCAGTCACTGAACCAGTGGGTTCCTTTGCTCAGGTCCTATTTCTGAGGCTGTTTTCCCTCCTGCCTCCTTAGGTATGCAGCTTTGTATAATCATAACTCCAAGCATTGGCCAGAGCTTATATTGGCTCTATCTCTTAAGTTCAAGAACTTCAACCCAGCAGTTGATGTTTCAAGTTTTGGAAATACTTATGGTTCTGATCATCACATGGGGCACTTTTAGCCATTTACCTACTATGTGCTTTAAATTGTTACTATTTTATATTTCTGTTCTCTGTCTGGTCCATAGGTATATTTACCTGTTTTTTGTGTGTATGTTTGTGGGTGTGTGTCTGTGTATGTTATTATATGTGTTCAAAAGGAGAAGTGTTCTTAAATTATGACCTTGCAGTGTCGGATTCACTGGAATTGTCACATAGATTTTTGGATAAAACCCTCACCTAAAGTGTGACTTTACACATCCTTTTTGGATATCTCTGCAAGTCATCAGACACAATTTTTATTTATTTATTTATTTTTATTTATTATTTATTTATTTTTTATAATTTATTTTTATGTAATAATACATTTTCATATTTTCTTTTATGCCTTTTGATTTTGATAAGCCAACCTATTTTCCAAAAATTTCTTCTAACTTTTTTACTCATCTGTTTTTATATCAAATTAAGAACTTTATTTTTACTATATTCTGGTACTGTATTAATTTTTCAGGGGTAGCTAATTATACCAATATCACTTATTAAATAATTTATTATTTAGCTGTTAATTGCAAGGTCACAATAAGTTTTACCTCTGAATTTTTTGGTAAATATTGTGCCAGAACCATATTATGATTATATTAGAGGTTCGGTGCATGAAATTCGTGCATGGGAAGGGTTGTCCCTCAATCCGGCCTGAACCCTGTCAAATCTGGGACCCCTCTGGGGATGTCCAACTTCCAGTTTACAGTCGGACATCCCTCTCACAATCCGGGACCACTGGCTCCTAACCGCTCACCTGCCTGCCTGCCTGATTGCCCCTAACCGCTTCTGCCTGCCAGCATGATCGCCCCCTAACCTCTCCTCTGTCGGCCTGATTGATGCCTAAATGCTCCCCTGCTGGCCTGATTGCCCCAACTGCCCACCCCTGCCGGCCTGATCGCCCACAACTGCCCTCCCCTGCTGGCCTGATGGCTCCCAACTGCCCTCCCCTGCCAGCCTGATCATCCACAACTGCCCTCCCCTGCCGCGACCTGCCTCCTTTGTTTGAGGTGGTGGAGACACCGAGAGCGGCCTCCTCTGTGCCACGCAGAGCCACGGGACCCCTAGGCCTCACCACACAGAGCGGCCACTGGGCCCCAACTCCACTGTGCATGCGGCCATCTTGTGGTGGCCATCTTGTGATGATGTTGCGTGACACCACCTACGCTTTTATTATATAGGATTACTTCTGAGTAAATTTTGTTATCTGTTTTCTATAGTATTTTCTCCAGATTTGTTTTATGTTGAGTTTTTCCACAAACAGTGGAAAAGAAAAAGAATAACAATGTCACAATTTTCATAACAAATAGAAAACCAAAGAGAATGCAGTATTGTTTCATCTCAAGCGAGATTTCCACAAGGAATATTAATTCTACTCTGGGCTTCTCTGTATTCAGGCCTATGAGCTTGATCAGGAAGACAAGTCCACCAGTCCAAGAGTTCAAAATGTGGAAATTGAGTTGTTCTCTGAAGATTATGCTAATTTATCAGCACAGACTACTAGAAAGGTAATTTCCCCAGCATGTTCCCAGAAGGAACATATGGCATGATACACCTTTTCTAAGAGAGCCATTTTGGAAAATATCAAGACTAGTGCAGAGAAAAATTCTGGGGTCACATCTTAAGCAAAGATCTATACCAAGGTTTCTCAACTTCTCCACTATGACATTTGGGGCAGGATAATTCTTTGTTGTGGTGGGCTGTTCTGTGTATTTTAGGAAGTTTAGAAGCATCCTTGGCCTCTACTCTCTAGATCCCAGTAGCATTCCCCATTTGTGAAAATAAAAAATTTCTCTAGACTTTGCCAAAATATATCCTGGAGGGGGAAATCATTGAGAACCACTGGTGTAGGCCTATTATTCCAGGCGTTGGGATATCTGAATATTACAGTCTCAGTAAAGTAGCCTTCTCCTCATCACCTGTTTCCCTGTTTGGGGTTAGGCAGCTGACTAGGGGTATGATTTGAAGGGAGGAAAAGGTTGAGATACTATGTCTTTATACTCCTTCCCTTTACTCCACCAGGGGAGAGCAATTAGAGAATTCTCTCCTGAAGTCAGGGCTGGTCAGAGCATTTGGAAAAGGACCCAATAAGAGGGATACTTTCTTGATGCCCCTCATACCTAGAGGCCTTTGCCTTGTTAGTTTCATACCTAAAAAATCATACTTTTTATAAGGTGTTAGGTACTACAATGGTGAGAGAGGGTGTTGATAAATGATTCTCCCTTTCCTTTGTTCTGATGTACAGAAGTCTGATGCTATCAGTGTGTTCTCGGAATGTAGCACCATCGACCTGCAAGATCCCTTTAGGCGGATACCTGAAATGGTTCCCCAAAAGGAACCAGAGAGATGTTTTCCCAAAGGTAAGTGGTAGTATTCCTGCATCCAACTCACAGAATACTTGGATGGGATTCTGTTATTCTTTGAAGCTCTATGGTTTTGATACATTCATTCTTTCTACTTCTACTGGAGACAAAAGTGAAGAGAGGTCACTCATAGGTTCTTGGGGTCATTATCAGGCCTAGTCTTAATTTGGGTAGGCTCAGCTTACAGAGACCAACAACCAGGGTAGAAACTCCAGAAAACTTTCCAGAAAGCCCAGTGAGCCAATATGTCCACCACTTTTTAGAGTCCCCAGTACATCAGTTGTCAGGATACACTTGAGTCATAGACTAAAAGAACTTGACTATAAGTTTAGGGTTGACTAAAACCCCTGCCAGGCCTTCAACTCATTCCTCAAGATTCTTCTCTGAACACAGGATAACATTGTAGCTCAGGCAGTCTGGCTCCAGCTTTGTCTCTGGAGCCAGACTGCCTGAGCTCAAATTCTGGCTTCTCAGTGTTTAATTTCATTAACCTCTCTGTGCCTCATTTACAAAATGGAACAGTAATAGTACCTGCTGAAAAGGGTTGTTATAGGTATGAAATGAATGAATGTAAATCACTTAGAAGAGTGCCTGGCACATAATAAGCAATCAACAAATGCAGCATTTTCTGATTCCTTGAGTGGATGTAGTGGTTTCTTCCTGTGTGCCTTCATTATTTTCTTTATACATTGAGGGGAATTTATTTCTGTCCATCTCTCCCATGAGGTTCTTAAACACAAAAGCAATAACTTACTCAATATTGTATCTCTAGTGTGAGAATAGAACCTGCCCAGATTATGGGCTCAATAAATGTTAAGCACATAAATAAGTAACTTACAAATGAATAAATGAATCTAAAAATTAAAAATTTCTCCATCAGTTTGGGACTAGATTTGGTTCAGAAGGAACACTAAGAATGGGTTTTAGTGTTGTTTGACAGCTCTAAAGCTGCCCAGGGCTAGATTGCTATTCTCTTTACTTACATTTGGACTGGTCCTTGAGGTATGGACAGGATGTCAGCAATGGAGATGGAGGCAAAAAGGGGGGATGGTTCTAGAGAAGGAGGCAAAAAGGATGGTTGGCAAAAAGGAGGCAAAAAGGGGGGATGGTTCTTTAGGAGAAGGAGGCAAAAAGTGGGGATGGTTCTAGAAGAGTGGAGTAGGATAAGAGAAATACATTTTTAGGAAAATTAATTTATTGATGTTCTGAAAGATGGAGAGAGGTAAGGGGCAGACTGAGGAGACCTCACAGTGATTAAGGAAGATGATGAGAAAAGGAGTAGAATGCGATAGTCACCATGAAGTATGCACCCACAGAATTTAGGAGTAGAGCAGGAGACAAGGTGAAAGTTGATGTGATTCATCTAGATGGCTTGTGTGTGTTGGGACCAAATGCTCAGCTATTTGTAAGTATCTTCACAATTGATCAAACTCTTCCAAGGGTGGTTGACAAAGCCTGTGTCCATCCATGCCTCGTTCCCTGCAGTTCTTAGGACACTGTTTACTATTGCCCAAAACATTGCTGCATAACAAACAACCACAAGACCTCAGTAGCATACAGTGATAAACGTGATTCAGCTCATCTAGGCTGACTGTCTCTGCTGATCTTGGAGGGCTTTATTCATGTGAGTGGTACTAACTAGGAGTTGGCTGATCTAGCCTGGGTTTAACTGCAATGTGGCTTCATGTAATATGTCCTCTTCCTGGAACCAGTTAGCTGATCTGAATACACCTTTCTTTAAAAAAATAAGGGGTGGGTGGGGGGTTTATTGATTTTAGAGAGGAAGGGTGAGGGAGAGAGAGTTAGGAACATCAATGATGAGAGAAAATCATTGATCGGCTGCCTGCATACCCTCCACTGGGGATCAAGCCCAGAACCTGGGCATATCCCCTGACCGGGAATTGGAGCTGTGACCTCCTGGATCATAGGTTGACGCTCAACCACTGAGCCACACTGGTCTGGCATATATACCTTTTTTATGGAGATGGTGGAGGAGAGCAGATAGAAACATGCAAGGCTGCTTAGGGTCTAGGCTTAGAACTGGCTCACTCTGCTCTATTGGCCAAATCAAGTTACATGGCTGAGCCCAGATTCAAAGGGTTGGAAAAAGACTCTACCTCTTTAGTGTGAGGATCTGCAAAATCACACAGCAAGGGGTATGTGTACAGGGAGGGGTGAAGAGTTGGGTTGTTAATGTACTTTACTACAGACACTAATGGCAGTGCTACTGCCCGTTCCTTATAGGCCTGGCTTGCTGCTTCCCATGCTGTGCTGTGAACAAGAGAAAGTCCCCCTGGATCTTATGGTGGAACCTGCGGAAAACCTGCTACCAAATAGTGAAACACAGCTGGTTTGAGAGCTTTATTATCTTTGTGATTCTGCTGAGCAGTGGGGCATTGGTAAATTATCATATCTTGTGGGGACATTGGGGAACAAGGCAGCTGGGGGAGCTGCATTCTGACTTCACCCTCATGGGGCTGTGAAGGTGGGGGGAATAGGCACAAGTGGGATCTTTACTGCTGGTTACCCTTGGGGATAGGGTTTTGCAGAACAACTTCTGGAGTCATGCTGCGAGTGGGAAGCCTCCAAGCCAAAGGCACTTTACCTACAGGGAATCATGACCCAACCTAGCACTCTAACGTGGCCCCTGAAGTCTGGCCCTTTACCCCAGTTCTGTCTGTCATTCTTGGAGGATTTCTAGACATTTTCACTATATCCTTCCAGTTTCCTCCTTTAGACAGCAGCACTCCTACTCTCTTTTCTTGAAGACCATAATGCTGCTTTCTAAAAGATAAAATGTGAGGAGAAGGCTACAGGGACCCGATGAGGGTATACCAAGTTGCCTTAGTGTTTTCCATCACTTGTAATCCCTTGAGAGGAGAGACAAAGAAATGCCGCTTTGTGTGCATGGCAGATCCTCCCAAACCGAGGTGTCTTGTGTCTCAGTGAGGTTTGGAAATAACTGAATCCATCAGCCTCCAGAACCACATAGTCATAAACTCCTTCCAGCTCGCTATCCTCACCTTTTTGCCCCCTGCTTCACCTCCCCCTTTGCTCTTATCACCAATATCTCTCTTTCTCCCTCATTTTTTCCCTGCCTCCCTCCCTCCTTCTGTCTTGTGTCTTCCCTTAAAATGGCCATACTATAGAACTAAATTGTCTTCCTACTTGTTATGTCAAGTAAATGGAGCCGTTGGCTCCTCCTTTTGAATTTGGAGTGACAGACATCTTGCAGTATGTTCCTAGCAAATAGAACGGGACAAGGAAATGCCTCACTTCTTTAGCCCTGCCATTCTGGTTAGTGCTCTACACCCGTGCAACCTCTGGGTGAAAGGAGATGAGCACACACTGGGGCCCATCGGAGGCTATGGCCAACAGACTCCTCATTTATCTGCTCACCACAATGTAAATTATTCCTCCATCAAAAGAGCAGGTCTCTCTAAAGCTATCAAGAGGAGTTCCTTGATTAATTTCTATTGCTAGTCCTTGGCCTTTGGCTTCCTATAGTCTTCTGGTGATTACAATCTCCCTGGCTGTCTACTCTCATTCAAGTGGCAGGGGGTTATAATTTACTCCACAAATGGTACTTGGTGTCTACCAAGCCCTGTGCTAGTCAGTGGGAAAGCAGTGGTGCTATCAAAAGGCCACACATGTGCCATGGCACCATGTGAGAAAAGGTATAATCAGAGAAGTAGCAGAGGACACACAATCCTCCTCTTTTCTCATCTGCCTTCAGCTGAGGCAAGCGTAGGCTGGGCAGAGCGAGTTGAACACACAAGCAGAGGGTTCCAGGAGAGGGACCCAGGCCCTGTTTCACTGAACATTATTTGCAGAGAAATAGAGAAAAGAAACACCTCGTTGATTGCCAGCAGCCTTAGTTAGCCCATGGAAGTTTATTAAAAATGCAGAGTCTTGAGCCCACCCCAGACCTGCTAAATCAGAACCTAGGTGATTTGGGGGCTCACTAGAGTTTGAGAAACTCTGGTCTGGGAAACTATGTAATAATGGGAGCTTCCTGGGTTAGTAAATGGCCTCATTATAATGTCGGAGCCCCCCAAGAGCAGTTGCTGATTATCAGCTTGCTCTTCCATTGAGCTAACTCAGACCGATGGAGCCAGCTTGTTGCCAAGTTTCCAAAATGAGAGAGAAAATGAGCTTCCAAAGCCCTTTTCCCCCGGAGCCATGGAGCTGTGGAAACCTCGGTCCCAACAGCAGGGCTGCTTGCTTTCTTGCTTTCTGTGTTTGCCCAAATGTCCTGGCAGATTTAGTGTCAAGACCTCGTCTCTCCTTCCTTTCATTTTCAGTAACTCTGTGAAGGCCAAAAACAAAAAAACAAAACACAAAAAAACCCACCAAAAAACCAAAAAAACAGTGTGCATCCTCATTCTATAGACCCCGAAGAAGCACACGCACACTTGGGGTGAAGGAAATGTTTGTACGTAGCATGAAAATGGGTCTCTCTGAAAGCTAGGGTGTCTTGTTTTCATAGTCACAATTAATGAATGTTTAGTTTTCAAAGTAATTTACATTGGGAGCTCTAGCCCATAGCATCTCGAACTTTTGCATGTCATGGTGCACATAGCAAATGATCATGTGTGTAGGGAACACTAAGGCAACTAGATAAGGCTGTTTGTGGTAGGAGACGATGGGCCTCAGGGTGGGCCAGATCGGGAATGCGGACTTAGGTGTTTGGATTTGATGTTATAAGTAACAGAGAGCTACTGAATATAGCCCCTAAGGTAACTAGGAGGACAAAAGACATGGTGTGTGTGTGTGCCATTCAGTGGTTTTAGAAAAGTCAGCAGCAGAAGGCCAGGAAATGGTATGGTGATTTGTTAGGAAGAGTTTTTATATTCCAGGGGCCAGTGATGAGAGCCTGGGGAACATAGTAGCAACAGAAGTCTAGAAATAGGATTTTTCTTCTTCCAGTTTTACTTAAGGAATTGATTCCATTGGAAAAATTCAGCCTTAAAATACCTGTTGAGCAAAACTTTATCACCAAGAGAGATGCTAGTTTATTTGAAAAAGAAAAAGTAAAGTCAGCAAGGAGACCTGTGCAAATATTCAGCCTGGCCTATGGCTTTATCATTTCAGATATTTGAAGATATTCACCTTGATAAACAACCCAAAATCCAAGAATTACTTAATTGTACTGACAATATTTTCACATACATTTTTATCCTGGAGATGGGTCTGAAATGGGTGGCCTTTGGATTTCAGAAGTATTTCACCAGTGCCTGGTGCTGGCTTGATTTCACCATTGTGATTGTAAGTGTACCATCTCTCTTAAGGGGTAAAGGAGTGTGGTGTCTGCAACTTTATCTCAAGCAATTTAGGAAAAAAATAAGAGAGAAAATGACAAAACTGATGGGGTGAAATGTTAATAATCAGTGTGTATTTCTTTTATTTTTTTAAAAAATATTTTTATTGATTTCAGAAAAGAAGGGAGAGGGAAAGATAGAAACATCAATGATGAGAGAGAATCATTGATTGGCTGCCTCCTGCACTAGAGCCCACAACCCCGGCATGTGCCCTTGACTGGAATCGAACCAGGGACCCTTCAGTTCGCAGGCCAACACTCTATCCACTGAGCCAAACCAGCTAGGGCCATCAGTGTGTATTTCTAAGAACAAAGATATTATCTCACATAGTCACGGTGCAATTTGGACAGTAAATTTAACAAGATCCAATACTAAAAAATCTATTTTCAGATTTTGTCAATTGTTACAACAAAGTCCTTTATAGTTAATTTTCTGTATCCCACCCATCACTATCTCCCCCTTTCCATACCTCACCTCAATCCAGTATCCAATTCAGGACCCCACATGACATATCATTGACATGACTCTTTGGTTTCCTTTAATTCACAACAATTTCTCAACTTTACTTTTCATTAAACAACTAATGTAAATGCATCATGCTTACCTGCATGAACTATAGTTTTGCCAGACAAGGAGGAAAGAGCCTCTCCATCCATTCTTCCCCTTCCAGCAGTGTCTATGTGTCTGGATAATCCACCTGCCTCTTAGAATGGGGGTTCTTAACCCCACATTGTCTTCTCTGAGCATTCAGGCAGGCATGCTACCCAGCAGGCTTCTCTTCCCACCAGGTGTCTGTGACCAGTCTCATTGACTTAAAGGGCTTGAAATCCTTCCGGACTCTTCGCGCACTGAGGCCCCTGCGAGCTCTGTCCCAGTTTGAAGGAATGAAGGTACATTCTTCAAGTGCATGGGAGGGACTTCAGCTAGCAGGGAAAGGTGGAGCATTTCTCGCCGGGCTAAGAGGGCTTTCTTTAAATTGCCAAGCTTTTCTTGGACTCCTTCCCATCCAGCCCATTGCTTAGAATGTGAGAAATGGAGAAAAGTGTATGATAAAGCCACCATCCTAAAAGAGCTTCTGTGACATGGACTATGGCTTCCCTTGAATCCTAAGGCAGGTGTTCCTTGAGTCTCCAACACCATCATCAGAGGACACTTCTCAAGAGATCTGAGTAGCAATGAAAGGACCCATTACCCATGCAGCTGAGAGCAGGGCTTGTCGTGGAGTTCGGGGAGGGCCAGGGTGGCGGGTAAAAACAGTTCTAGGAGCCCCAGGCCTATCCTGGGACAAGCAAGAGCATGATGAGTCTTACACATCCGTTATGTTTTTCTTCTGTTTCGTTTCCTTAAGGTGGTAGTTAATGCTCTCATAGGTGCCATACCTGCCATTCTGAATGTTTTGCTTGTCTGCCTCATTTTCTGGCTTATATTTTGTATCCTGGGAGTAAACTTGTTTTCCGGAAGATTTGGAAGATGCCTGAACACAACAACTAACCCAGCTTTACTTATAAATTATACCATTATTGCAAACCAAAGTCAATGTAAAAGTGAAAATTTCACCTGGGACAACCTGAAAGTCAACTTTGACAATGTGGGAATGGCTTACCTCGCCCTGCTGCAAGTGGTACGTGCTGTCAGCATGTTTGTCACTCTTAGGAAAATCATAAATTATTTTTCAACGAATGAAAATACAGTGACTCCCCCGAGGCAATGGAATCAAATCCCAATTTCTCATGTGAGAGCCAGTGCCCTCTGGAATTGCTCCTCACTAAGCATCTCCAACTTTATTTTCTACTGAGCCTCAGCCTTCACGTAATGCCCCTGTAGGGTCTGTCCCTCCTACTCTGCCGTGGCTGATGCCTTGTTCTTCCGAGCTCCAACCAGAGAGGAGAGGAGCCTCGGAGGCCCTGCTGCACCATTAGTAACGGTTTCTTTCTTTCTTTTTTTAAAATATATTTTATTGGTTTTTTTACAGAGAGGAAGAAAGAGGGATAGAGAGTTAGAAACATCGATGAGAGAGAAACATCGATCAGCTGCCTCTTGCACACCCCCCTACTGGGGATGTGCCCGCAACCAAGGTACATGCCCTTGGCCAGAATCGAACCTGGGACCCTTGAGTCCGCAGGCCAACGCTCTATCCACTGAGCCAAACCGGTTTCGGCTAGTAACGGTTTCTTGTTGGAAGTCAGTCCCAGGTCAAGCCACAGCTGCCAGGTCTTGGACTGACAGTGCAGACAGATGTGGCATCAGGAGAGAGCCTTAAACAGGCTCTTTCCAGAAATTGATTTGTAGCTTCTCTAGCAATTTTTAAGGCAGAACTTTCTTGTTTCTAAACTTTCTATTTTGTGTAAATTAAAAAGAAGAAAAATCCAAGACACCCATCCTTGCATTCCTTTCTACTGTCCTTTTATTTGGGCATTCTGCCCTGGAAGGGTGGTACATCATCTTACACACATCTGCCCCCTGGCCTTGCTTGCTTTTGCCTGGGACCTATATGTTGATGGCACGTCTATAATTGTGTTCATGTTTATCTGCTTTTTTTTCGTTTGTTTCAGGCAACATTTAAGGGTTGGACAGATATTATGTATGCAGCTGTCGATGCCAGAGAGGTGAGCTTGTGTTCTACCATGTTCTCGAGTGCTGGGGTCAAAACAGGGATGTTACGACTACATCCTAGCATGCTCCAAAGTCCAGTCCTCTTTCTCCATAGTGGCCAAGGAGAAACCACTTATGTAGGAGATGGAGCCAGAAACAGCAACAGAATCACAGGATTCCTTGATTTTCTTCTCTCACCTTTTCTCCAAATGAGTGGGTAGGCAGAGCCATTTTTCAAAGGGTTCTTGCCCTTGACTGGGAAAATTGTAAGATGGGACTAGGTGTGAGCACGACAGCCCCTCTCATGGCTTCAGGCTCTCCCAAGACTAATGGGGTTTCTGATGGTTGTCAACTATTGAATTCTAGTTAAATAGAAATTGATCATGGATTCCCAAAGTTAGAAGAATACTCAGTGATCTCTTTTATTTCTATTTCCCAATTGGAAAATTGAGGAATTGAAAGGATGAGTGTTGTCCAAAGTCATGCTTTGAACAGATGGTTGAATCAAGAAAGGAATCAGCATTGTTTGTTTTATCCTATCATCACAAACGTGTGTGTCTGATGTTCCATTTGAGAGTGTTAAGAGTTGATGTCTGGCACATAGTAGGTGTTCAGTACATGTGAGCTGGTAGTAGCAATAGAAGTGCTATGAGTAGTGAGAAGAGTGGTAGAGGCAATTTATAACCAAGGAAATATTTAGAAATATTAATGTGTTTATTTTTTTTGGTCTGAGTATATGGCCTTTCTCCTAGTTTACTGTGAGCATCCATCTGCCTTGAGGTGGAGCTTGGGGATGGGGAGGAAATCTTATGCAGATGCATGATAGAAAAGGTGTGTGTGTGGCTCACATATGTGGGTGGAAGTATGTGGAGGGGTACCTGTCCTGATGCTGGTCCTGGGACATTCTAGTTGATGTGTGCTGGCTTTTATCATCATGGCCATTCTCTGTGTAGTTGTGGAGCATCCAGCTAGTCTCAAATATTAAAATTACAAGTGGTTAAACAATGGGCATTTCTACCCCCTCAGCTCTTCCTGGTCTCAAATACTGACTTGCTGCCATGTTCCCCACATGGTCTCCTGGCCCAGCAGTCTACTCCATTCCTTACTATGAGGCCCACCATGGCAAACCCATGGCTGTCAACCCCATGTCTAAGTCACATGAGAACTGAAAAAAGTTTGAGAGGCCTCTCTCTATCCCCAGCGTCCGATGCTTTGAGTCACATTTTGAGGTGGGGAGCTTGGTTTTAATTAATTTGTGTCCATTCTGGAGCTTGATCATTCATTCATTCATTCATTCATTCATTCATTCATGATATGCTACATGTCACAAGGTATGCTAGGCATCAGGGATTCAAGAGTGACAGGACATAAGCATAAACTAAATCCGATGTGGGCTCTGTATGAAGGATGTAATTGTTCAACAGGAGTTGGCAGTTAGTCTGCCTCTGATAGTCTCACCTCCAGTCTGGCTCCCTCCCATTGCATGATACCCTGAGCTAGGGGAAACTGAGGGGCTTTCTGCAGGCGCCATGGCTGTATGGAGTGGGCTGAGGAGTTAATGCTGCTGCTGAGAAATACTTGGTCTTCTAGATGAGGTGTTTAATATAGCTTATATTTCTCTCCAGTAATTATTTTCTTCTCTCATTAAAAAAATTCCTAGAAGGAAGAGCAGCCAGAATTTGAGACGAACAAATACATGTACCTTTACTTTGTATTTTTTATCATCTTTGGCTCATTCTTCACTCTGAATCTCTTTATTGGTGTTATAATTGATAACTTCAACCATCAGCAGAAAAAGATAAGTATCGGGGTTGTCCTGGTTTGGTATTTTACTTCTCTTCTCCAAAGCACTTGAGTGAAACATAATTCTGGTCTAGAATGTTGTGCAAAGTAGCCTTTATCATCAGCATGAGAACAAAGAGGGGGCCACCTGGAGACGAAGCTTGAAGATGTGGCTGAAAAGGGACTAAAAATAGCTAGGTTTTATTTTATTTTATTATTTAAAAAATATTTTTTACTGATTTCAGAGAGGAAGAAAGAGAGAGAGAAAGATAGAAACATCAATGATGAGAGAGAATCATCGATTGGCATGTGAGCCTGCAACCTGGGCATGTGCCCTTGACCAGAATCGAACCTGGGACCCTTCAGGCCGCAGGCCGATGCTCTATCCACTGAGCCAAATCAGCTAGGGCAATAGCTAGGTTTTATTAAACCTCTGTTTTATCTCTCCATTCTACTCTTTAACACAAAGGACATTGTTGAACCCCAATAAAAAAGCAACTACCAGAATCAGTATTTATGACACTACAGTGATATTTTAGTATCTTTCAAGTGTAACTTGTTACCCAGAATAAAAAGAATACTCTCTATAAAAATAAATAGATAGATAGTAGATAGTTAGATAGATAGATAGATAGATAGATAGATAGATAAGTAATTTTAAAAAGCCCTAGCTGGTTTGGCTCAGTGGATAGAGTGTCAGCCTGGGGACTAAGGGTCCCAGGTTCAATTCTGGTCAAGGGCACATACCTGGCTTGTGGGCTCAGTTCCCAGTAGGGGGCATGCAGGAGGCAGCCAATCAGTGATTCTCTCATTGATGTTTCTATCTCTCCCTCTCAATTCAATAAAAATAAATAAAGGAAGGGAGGGAAGGGAGGAGGAGGAAGGGAGAGAGGGAGGGAGAAAAGAAAGAGAGAAAGAAAGAATACTCCCCCTATAGCAAACTGTGTCCTGGCTCCCAACACCCAAACTCAGCAGCTTCATTGGAACAACTGGAAAAGAAGATGGTTGGGGAAGAGGCAGATTGTTTTAGGGAAATTCCCCATGCATTGTAATAAACAAGCTTTTTTTCCTGATTTTACCGTTCATAGTAAATGTGGAAAATAAAAAGACAATTTAAATCATCCATAAGGTGACCACCAAATGATAGCCATTTTGGATTAAGCCTCATCTCTTTGGTACAATCCCTCCCAGTTACTTCTCAACTAAATATATATTCCTTTTACACAGTTGAGATTGCATGATATTTTAAATTTTGTAGCCCCGCCTCCTTCCCATTAGTCATGAGTCCATGTCATGAAATCATCTTCTCCCCTGTCCTAGACATTTAGTTCAGTTCTAAATTTCTTGCTCTTCTAAAACTGTCACAAACATTCTTGAACTTCTCTCTGTGTATCTGATTATTCCTCAGGATAAGTTCTTAAATTTAAGGCATTAAAGATATACTATCAAATAACCTTTCAGAAATAGTGCTGGGTATGCTCCTTTTGCAAGATATGAAAATGCTGCTTTGTTCTTTTCTCATCACTCTGGTTTTTATAATTTTTAAAAAATCTTTTCTAGCTTGATGGATAACAGTGTTCTCTCATTGCTTTATATTCATTTACGTGATCATTTGTGAGGTTATGCATGGTTTCACAGGATGATGGCCATAAGTATTTTTCTCTTAAGAATTATGTTTTTAGCCTTTGTCTCTTTTTAAAATTGAGATTGTCATCTTTTTCTTATATTTTTATATAGTGAGTCCACTTTGTGACTTGCTTCTTGTATTTTTGTAGTGACCTTTTTGACTTACAGACATTTAGCATATTCATGGAGTCAAACTCCCAATCTTGACCTTTTTGACTTCTTCTTTTGCATTTCTGAATTCTGAAAACAGGTAACTAAATATTATTCACTTTGGGTTTCCCAGTTTTGGGGGGCTCATTTTTATTTTTCTGTTGAACTCTTTTAACCCATCTAGAATATACCTTGATACTGATGAGCCCTCCTAGTATCTGCAGGGAGAGCCAGTCACTACCCTTATGCAACTATTAGTCACTGCTGTTACTCGGGAGTGTGCTATATGGAGTCACCTCTGCAATATGCAGCTTGATTGCAATCAATACCTGCAATTTGGGTGTCAGGCCTTATGATTTTAGGTTTCAGCTTACATTTGAAATCACTATTCTGATTAGTCTATAGCAATTTTGTTTTGTTTTACTTGTATTACAGAAAATTTCAAACAACGCACAAGAGTATACTAAAATGAACCCAAACTACCTATCACCCATCACAATATTTATTGATTTAAGCACATCCTTATGCTATCTGGCCTCACCCAAACCTGCCACCAGGTTTGTTTTTTTTTTGGTTTTTTTTTTTGTAGAACTAATCAGACACATCCTATCATTTCATCCACAGATTTTGAGAACATAGCTCTTTTTAAGCATAACCACAAATCAGTTATCTCACCTAAAAAGATGAATATGAATTCTTTAAATTTGTCAAATACCCAGTCCATGTTCAAATTTCCTCCCGTCTTTCATTTTCTTAAAATACTTATTTGTTCTTTCATTGATTAATTCATGTGTATTAAAGTTAGTTTCTTTTCAAATCAGGATTCAAATAAGGGCCTCCCATTGGACAGCTCCCTTGCTCTCTGGAATAATGAGATGTGCCCGGCCTAGTCAGACCCTTCCTGTCCCAGATCTGGAATCAGCAGTTCTCTAAGGAGTGCTGGGTTTGTTGTGTGACGTGGTGTTCCAAGACCGCAGTTTGGAATGCTCATTGTCATTGTTTCGAGGCTTTTTCAGTGGACAGAGCTACTTCACATTTAGGACTCCTGGGAGATATATGTGGAAATATGAATACTGATCATTCAAATTCAGGAGGTTTTCATTTAACCGATACATCTGTATCTCCTCTCCTCTACACTGAGAAACCTGGTTCTCATGGGCACAGGAGATGATAGCAGTACCATTTTCCATACTTACTTATTTTCTTTATCCCATGACACACACTTAGGACAGGCTCAGAAAAACAGTGTTAATACTATCATGATGCATATGATTACTGAAGACACTTGTGTCTGCCAGGCATCCTGAAACAACCTGATTAATTTCTAGGGCTCTATTTTTATTTTATTTTTACTTTGGTACAATACACATAGCACAAAATTTACCATCTTAACCATTTTTATCAGACAGTTCAGTGGTATTAAATACATTCATCATCACTGTCTATCTTAACAACTCTTTTCATCTTGTAAAACTGAAACTCTGTATCCATCAAACAATAACTCCCATTCTTCTTTCCCCAGCCCCTGGCAGCCACCCTAATACTTTCTGTCTCTATGACTTTGACTACTCTGAGTATCTCATATAAGTGAAATCTTACAGTATTTGTCTTTTCGTGACTGGCTTATTTCATTTAGCATTATGTTCTTGAGTTCATTTTGTTTGTTTATTTGTCTTATTTGTTCATTTGTTGCTTTCTGTTTTATATTTACACTAGAGGCACAGTGCACGAAATTTGTGCACTTGGAGGGGGGGGTGTCCCTCAGCCCGGACTGAACCCTCTCCAGTCTGGGAGCCCTCAGGGGATGTCTGACTGATGGCTTAGGCTTGTTCCCTATAGGAGCAGAGGCAGGAGAGGCTCCCACCACTGCTGCTATGCTAGCCAGCCATGAGCCCAGCTTCTGGCTGAGTGGAGCTCTCCCTGTGGGAGCACACTGACCACCAGGGGGCAGCTCTTGCATTGAGCATCTTCCCCCTGGTGGTCGGTGTGTGTCATAGCAACCGATCATTCTGCTTTTTGATTGATTTGCATATTAGCCTTTTATTATATAGGATAATGTCTTATTATGGGCAAGGCCTCTAATTAATTTTTTTAAGGTAGTTAAAAAAAGGGGCAGAATTTTCACTTGAGCCTAAGCTAACATTGCCCTTAGCTCAAAAATCTGCTGAGACACATCTTGGTGAGGCTCATTCTGAACCCCCACACTGTTCTATTATGTGTATAAGTATTGGGAACCATCTTATCTCTTTAGTGAAAGGAACCTTTTGTTATGTTACAATGACTAACTTTATCTCATGAGTTGTATTTAGGCTTTAAGCCTATATCCAGTATTCATACAGCAACTTCAGCTCTTCTGTTCAATGTTTACCTGGCATATCTTTTATTTTATCCTCTCTAAATCTTTCTAGATTTTTATGTATTAGATAGGAATAGCCCATGGACACAGACAATAGTCTGTTGAAGGCCTGGAAGGGGTGGGTGCAGGGTGGAGGAGATCAATGGGAAAAAAAACCCAAAAACAAAGGGATATCTGTAATACTTTGAGCAATAAAAATACATTTTAAATGAAGGAAAATATCTTAGTTGAAAAGAGTTTTATGTGAAATAATATAAGTAGTTGCTCTACACTGTACTTTATGTTCCCAACTCCTCTCAAAGAGATATTAATTGACTCTATGTTCACTGACTGCAGGACTGACTTCCGCCACGCCGACCCAGCACTGATTTCACGGGGGCTGCGATCAGAGCCTGATTCTCTCTCCCGGCCTCTGTCCGGGTCTGATCACAGCCCTCTCGGCAGTCAGTGCTGGGTCGCTGAGGCACCCGCAGTGTGGCAGTCAGTGCTGACTTCCGGTGTTCGGTCGAGTCTTCGGTCATTACAGACCCTGGCTCTTTATATATACATATATACATACATATAGATATATACATATATATATGTATGTATGTATATATGTATGTATGTATATATATATATATAGCTATAGATAGATATAGATATAGATATAGATATAGATGTATAGATGTATAGATATATAGATATATAGATATAGATATATAGATATATAGATATATAGATATATAGATATATAGATATATAGATATATAGATATATAGATATATAGATATATAGATATATAGATGTGAGTGAAGTCATATGGTTCTTGACTTTTTCCATCTGACTTATTTCACTTAGCATGATATTCTCAAGATCCATCCATGTTGTTGGAAATGGCAGTATTTCATCTTTTTGTATGGCTGAGTAGTATTCCATTGTATATATGTATAACATCTTTATCCAATCATCCATCAAAGGAATGTAAATTGGTACAGCACTATAGAAAACAGCATGGAGGTTCCTCAAAAAATTAAGAATAGAGCACCATATGACCCAGCAATCCCTCTTCTGGGTATCTACCCAAAAAATTTGAAAACATTTATTCACAAAGATATATGTATCTTTGTTCATTGCAGCATTATTCATGCTGGCTAAGACATGGAAACAACCTAAGTGTCCTTTGATAATGCACTAAATTTTTATGAAGTTTATTTTTTCTTCTGCCTTTGGTGTCATACTAAAGAAATTATTGCCAAATCCAATGTGATGAAGCTTTTGTCTTATTTTCTTCTTAGAGTTTTGCTGTTTTAGATTTTATATTTATGTCTTTGATCCATTTTGAGTTAATTTTTATATATGGTGTCAGGTAAGGATTCACCTTTATTCTTTTGCATGCAGATATCTATTTTCCCAGTGCTAGTTTCCCCAGTCTTTGAAAAGGCTGTCCTAGGGCTGTATATTTTTGGTCCATACTGGTGGTGTAAATTCAAATCCCATACCCACCTCAAGGCAGGCCTGGGTTCACAAATTATCAGGGAAGATTGGGTTTTTACCCACAGTGCACACTGAGACAGCTTCCTACTTGTCTTTCATTGCCAACAAATTCTGTCATCTTCCATCTTCACCTTTTCATTGGCAGCACTTGGAAAGTTCAGATTCACACAGGACTTCAGCAGAAGCCCACTGCCTTTTCTCCCAGGACCCCTTAAGGTTTTTAAAGCCCAAGATTCTAGATTTTACAGAGATTAGAAAATGCTCCTAGACCAACTGTGGCTTTAGAACTAATTTACTGCTCTGTCTTATTTTTTACAAAATCTCTCTTGATTTTTAGGCCCTAGAGATTTTCCTTACTTTGGTAAGGAAAATTGGATTGTTCAGCTATACAATTTAAAGGAATTCTCTTCTGTTTTATCCAGGATGTCTAGATATTTTACTTAAAGTCCCCTAAAACTTTCAGAAATGAAAAATCTAGTTCATTTTTCTATTCTTTCTTGCTCAGTAGTGAAAACCCTTAAAGCTGTCTAATTTTTATTTCTGAAAATGGCTCTGGACAGATTCTGTGAAATTTTATTAGTAGTGAGTTATATATTCATTCATTTAAGAGAATTTTAATTGCCACTGAGTGGGATTTTTTGTTTAAATTGTGTCACTCATTTATATTTTTGTTGCACTGTTGTTTGATTTATGCAACCTGAAATATTTCCAGTTTTGTAAAGGTTCTGTAGATGTTTGCAAATAATTTGTTATCTTTGTTTATATTCTAAAAAATGATATATACTTGATAAAAGTAAAATTTCTCCCCTATTCCTTAATTTAAACCTGGTTTCCTTTCAGCCCTCCCCTAGAGTCCAGCCTCTTTTGCTTCCCATTGAAATTTTAGGAATTAATGACAGAAGTGGAATATAACTTTATTTCTGACAATTCAGAACCTGTTCCTAAAACTGTTAATAATATTAACTCTCCTCTTCTTCATATACTTAGGTGGCCAAGACATTTTTATGACAGAAGAACAGAAGAAATACTATAATGCAATGAAAAAGTTAGGATCCAAAAAACCTCAAAAGCCCATTCCAAGGCCTCTGGTAAGAGAAGTAATTGATTCTAAATACATAGCTCATTACGTGGTTATGAGGAACTCAGATGTCAACACTGCTGCTCTTCTTTACTTTTTAAAATTTACAGACTTTTTCCAAGAACAATAAAAACCCAGATGCACAGGTGTATGTTTCAAGTCCTTAGGAAAATTAGACACTCATATTCAATAGTAAGAGTCTGGGTAACAACTTTAACTTGCTTTTTAGTGAGCACACAACAGGTGCTTAGTATATACTCATTGCAATGACGAGAAGTGAGCAGACTTTTTTTTTTTTTCATTGAATTTATTGGGGTAACATTGGTTCACAAAACCACCCAGGCTTTGAGTGTACAACTCAACAAAACATCATCTGCACACTGCATCATGCACCCATCCCCCCAAGCAAAGCCTCCTTCCGTCTCCATCTCCTCACCGCCTGTGCCCACCTCCACCTCACCACCCCCCTTTCCCTCTGGCTGTCACCACACTGTTGTCTGTGTCTGTTAGCAGACCATTTTAATTTCATCTCGATCAGTTTAAAATGTATTTATAATACATTTTGTCAACTTTTTCAGCTGTGAAGTTGAGGCCATGCATACTCACTTCCACTTCACAAATGTTTATGATAAACTTTCTGTGTCAGGCACTGGCAAACATTTCCTGTAAAAGGTCAGGCAGTAAATATTTTCGGCTTTGCAGGCCTTATGGTCTCGGCTGCTACTGCTCTCTCTGCCATTGTGCCAGAAAAGCAGCCACAGATGACACAGAACATACGTGCATGACTGTATTCCAGTACACCTGGATGTAGAGACACTGACGTTTGGGTTTCATATATGTTTCATATGTCAAAACGTTATTCTTCTTTTGAGGTTTTTCTCAAACATTTAAAAACATAAAGTCCATTCTGAGCTCCCAGGTTATATAAAAACAGGCGGTGGGCCAGATTTGGTCTATGGGCGTAGTTTGCTGATCCTGCTGTAACTGGTATGAAAGGGCTGCTCAGTGCTCACAGTCTAATTGAAGGGCTGGGATTTGAGAGCATTCAATTATAAAGTAATACAACAAGCACCGTTGGTAGCTCTGACAAGTGAGTTTGAAGACTTTCAAGGTGGGGAGGGTCAGTGGGGGCAGCAGAATGGAAGAAGGGCTTGAGAACTGAAGTGTATGGAGGATTTTGAGATTTTCATTTGAACATAGACCCCAAAGTGTGTTAAATTTACTGCTGTTCCCAGCGTGCAGAATAGAGCCTGGCATCAAATGTGTCCTCTATATATGTTTGTTGTTGTTTATTTGTTTGTTTTTGCTTTTCAGATCATGTGTTTTTATGTATGTATGTATGTATGTATGTATGTATGTATTTAATTGTCTAAAGTTTTACATATGTCTCCTTTTCCCCCAATTGACCCCCCCCCCCCCCCCCCCCAGCCATTCCCACCCTGGGCAACCCCTCACCGCTCTAGTGTCTGTGTCCATTGGTTATGGTAATATGCATGCATGTAAGTCCTTCGGTTGCTCTCTAATGCCCCTCCCCACCCCCCGCACCTGCCATTTGTCTCTGGATCCATTCTTTTTCATCAAATTATGTTGATAATTATATCCCACATATGAGTAAGATCATGTGATAATTATCTTTCTCCAACTGGCTTATTTCGCTTAGCAGAATGCTCTCCAGTTCCATCCATGCTGTTGCAAATGATAAAAGTTCCTTCTTTTTTATAGCGGCATAGTGTTCCATTGTGTAGGTGTACCACAGTTTTTTAATCCCCTCATCTGCTGATGGGCACTTAGGCTGTTTCCAAATCTTAGCTATTGTAAATTGTGCTGCTATGAACATAGGGGTGCATATATCCTTTCTGATTGGTGTTTCTGGTTTCTTGGAATATAGTCCTAGAAGTGGGATCACTGGGTCAAATGGGAGTTCCATTTTTAACTTTGTGTATATGTTTTTGAATGAAAGAATGTTTTAGGGCACATGCACACAGCCCATCCCACTAGGATTAAGTATTTGTGTTGCACTAAAAGTGTCTGTGAATGGCAGGGCTAAGTGTCTAGAGTTTATATAATGAAGAATTTTTGACCAAGGAGTTAATGATGAAATTATATTTGGGGAGATTAAATCTGTCAACAGTAGGTGTCAACTTCCCTAAATCTAGCTTTTCAATACCAATCTCACCTATTAGCACTAATTTCACTTTGAAATTTTTATCTGAACTTGAGCCAACACAAAAGACACAGATAATTTTTACTTACATGTCTGTGCTATACAACCACTGACTCAACACCAGTTGGTCCCAGATTTGGAATTAACTCTACTCATGAGACACAGTATGTTTCCCCATATTTACCAGTCTATTTCATGAAGGATATGGAGCTAGCAATGCATCACACAGCCGGACAGAAGTTGCAATGTCACAGATGCAGCGTCTAGGCCATCTATGTACAAACCAGTATACAAGTTCACTATTGGTAATAACATCAAGTACCCAACTTTTCCGTTTCCTTGTTTAGTAATCATTGGATCAGAATCCTATTTACCTACCCTTATCCGCAGGTGGAACAAAAATTAGAAACTTGGCGTCTAAGAACTGCTTGAATGTAGTTTTGGTTAAATGTAAGATTTGATTATTCTGAACGGACAAGTGGAGCCTTGGAGATGATAATTCCATTTTGTCCAACATAATTATGTGAGTGGGTATTCTCTGCATTAACAGTATTGAAATCAAAATATAGAAACAGATGAAACATAGAGACCAAAGTTTATCTTTTTATTATTAAATCCAACATGAGCTGTTTTGTTTTTGCAAAACATCCTCCATCACATCAAAATTATGTTGTTACTAAGAATTTTATTTAGTTATACTTTTTTGTTTTAAGATAAAATTAAAGCTATAAGCCTAAAGCTTAAAAAACAATTATTTAATTTAATTTAAAGAAATGAAAATATTATAAAGAATTTTTTTGCTCTTTAAAAAGAGTTTGTGCATTTTCCAAGAAGCTGCTTTAATTGTAAGAGAGAATACATTCTGTTGTATATGCCTTTTTTATTGGTTATTTCATCCTTACAACTCAAAGTGATCTGTGATTCCTTTCTTTTTCTCTCTCAGAACAAATGCCAGGGTCTCGTATTTGACCTGGTCACAAACCAGCTCTTTGATGTCTTCATCATCATCTTCATTCTCCTCAACATGGTTTGCATGATGGCTGAGTCATATGGCCAGTCTAAATCCATGAGTTCCATCCTTGAGCGTCTCAACCTGGCCTTTGTGGTCATTTTCACAATTGAGTGTCTCATCAAAATCTTTGCTTTGAGGCAATACTACTTCACCAATGGCTGGAATTTGTTTGATTGTTTGATCGTGGTCGTTTCTATTGTTAGTAAGTAAAATCAGCAGCCCGAGGGGTGTTAATCTGAGAGCCAGGAGTAAATTTGTATTATTATTTGGAAGTATGTCCAAACTATCCATAAAGTAACAAATGAGGCTTAGTGTGATTTCTGAAAACACAGGTGTGCTAATGCCATTCTTTACTGGGAAGTTGCTAGGTGATAGAGTAATTTCCGTTCCCTCGACTGTCTACCCAATTGGAGTATAGAATTAAATAATAATGTGGGTCATTTAGTCAATGGAGATAGGCAAAATTAAAGTGACTTAAAAGTCTCTGTGGGGTTACATGGTTAATCTTGGTAACTGAGTCAGAGTTCTATCTTCCCTGTGAAACTATAAGCCCTAATGAACATTTTATAATTTTAAGGATTTGGCATTTAGTTTCCATATTTTTCTTTAGTTCAAAATCCATGAACTATGCTTATCTCTACTGCTTGGACCCCATTCACCAGCTAGGCTCACTTTATAATCAGTATATTTTCCCTAACCGTAGGCAGAATTAACTATAAGATTTATGAAAGAAGAATGGGGTGGGGGGAGGGTTATTGGCCATATACCTTTATTATTCATGCTTAACCATCGAGTTTACTCTGAGTTTTTGAAGTCTGCTTTTAACTAAATCAGTAATTTGACTTTTTATAATTGTGTAAAATTGCCCGGGGGCCTTTCTTATAGTTCAAAAAGCAGTGGAAGTAATAACAACTGATTTCACAGGTGGAAGCTTTTGTGCTATTTCAGAAAGGATGCATTAAACAGATATTTTGGATAAAAATATTTTGGTTCCTATCACTGCAGCAATGTCGTTTTTCAGAGGGCAAGTTCATAGGCTATTCTGGCTTCTAAGCCATGTAGATAAAGTTCACCAATAGATCCATGTGCTTACAGTTAAATAGATCCTTAATTTTTATTAGTCAATTCCAATCATAAATTCTGGTGAAATTGACAGAGGCAACTGTGTTAGAAAGTGGTGGTTGGATGATTCTGGGGCAGCCCTCTTGTAGCTTACAGAGCCCTTTCTCCACTATGCAGAGAGCAGCTCATCCACTCCACTCTCCATTGAACTCCTTCCAGGCGGTGCCAGGCATCGTACAGTTTGTAGAAACATTTCTGACTTCTGTCCCTTAAATATTAGGCAATTGCAGTTAAACTGCATAGCACTGGATAACATTTTGCTCCAGTGGTTGAGCAAATATGCACATTGAGCCAAATCCTGCTCACCAAAGGCAGCATTTTTTTATTCCTTTGCCAGTAGGTCTGCCATTCAACTCTTAGCCGCTACACTTTCTCAAGCTCTTTCCTAAGCTTTTAGAGAAATATACAAGGAGACTGAGCCACAGTGAGTCTCTCTTTAGGAGTTAACAATCCAGTTTTTAAGACCTACTCACCTTAAAGAGTCAGAAACAGGGAAATTAATTGAACACCAAAGTACATGGTACACAGACGATTGATCTCAGAGATGGGACAGATTACTGTGGACTTGATTACTTAAAAGAACTATTCCTGGAGGGGGAGGGCCGTAAAGGATGGACCTCCTCCAGTGGTTGCTAAATTGGTACCTAATGAATTCTACATCTCACCAGGGTTGACTGCCCAACTAACATGTGAATTAAACTTCTTGGCACAATTGGGCAGTCAGTGAAATATGTCATCAATTAGTTCTTGTTAGTCATTAGGCGATGGCAGATAGTTTTGGCTGCCCATCACCCTGAAGGACCTTAGAGGACCACCAGAGCAAGGCCATGTCTACACATTCCAACCATTCTATAATATCGGGGCCAAAATGTGAGTTGTTTTCAATCTTTGTCTCACTCGCCCACAGAGTAGGCAATGAGAGAAGAGAGTGACATTTTAGGCCAATTATTAGGCAGTTTTCAGAAACCTCTGCTTGAGATACCATTTCTGAGGTGTCTACCACAACAGAGAAAGTATCTCTAATTTAGTCCCTGAAATTTTTTGAATTTGGACTCAGGAGTCCTTAGAATTAACATATTAACAAATATATGAGAGATCCATGGCAGCTTTAGCCCACAGATGAGCATCCTAACACTACCATCTCCTGACAAGTTGTGTTCAAATTCCTCTGTACAAATAGGAACCTGTTACTTTATGGAACTTTGAGGTTAGGTTTTCCACAATTTCCACTGAAACTCAGCCTCAAGCCAACCTTCATTAGCAGACATTTCTCTTTGCACTCTAATCTAAAAGACTCCAAGTTTAGTTCATCTATTTTCCACTCTATACATCCAATAAACGTGGAAAACTATTATATTATTACCCCACGAATGACTTTAAATGCCCAACATAGATAATGTATTTCAAGTTCATGAGATAAACTCACAAAATAGCCTTTCATAAGCTACATTTTCTTTTCTTTCCTTGGGTCTTTAGGTCCCACCTAAAACTGTATGGCCCTTGGAAATTGTTTTCCAAGTTAAGGTACGGATAGATATTTCCCCTTATATGGGTAAAGAAAATTCTTAATTTTGTGCATAAATTAAAAGGTATTGATAAAAGTCAGTCCCACTAAGATTCCAAGGCAGGAGAGACAGTCTGGTCTAAAACCGGAGGCCTGCTAGAAATTGACGGGCTCTTCTCCTCTTCCTCAGGCACAATGATTTCTGCCTTAGAACACCAGGATCACATTCCTTTCCCTCCCACACTCTTCAGAATTGTCCGCTTGGCTCGGATCGGCAGGATCCTGCGGCTTGTCCGGGCGGCACGAGGAATCAGGACCCTCCTTTTCGCTCTGATGATGTCCCTTCCCTCCCTGTTCAACATCGGTCTTCTACTCTTTCTGGTTATGTTTATTTATGCCATTTTTGGTATGAACTCTTTCTGTAAAGTGACGCAAGACTCTGGGATTGATGACATATTTAACTTCCAAACTTTTGCAGGCAGCTTGCTCTGTCTCTTCCAAATAACCACCTCAGCAGGTTGGGACACCCTCCTCAACCCCATGTTGAAATCGGAAGATTCATGTAAAACCAACGGAGAGAACTGTCACCTCCGTACCATAGCCATAGTCTACTTTGTCAGTTACATCATCATCTCCTTTCTCATTGTTGTCAACATGTACATTGCTGTGATTTTAGAAAACTTCAATACAGCCACTGAAGAAAGTGAGGACCCTTTGGGTGAAGATGACTTTGAAATGTTCTACGAAGTCTGGGAAAAGTTTGACCCAGAAGCCACACAGTTTATCAAATATTCTGCCCTTTCTGACTTTGCTGATGCCCTTCCCGAGCCTCTGCGTGTGGCAAAGCCAAATAAATTTCAATTCCTAGTCATGGACTTGCCCATGGTAAGCGGAGATCGCCTCCACTGCCTGGACATTCTCTTCGCTTTCACCACGAGGGTACTCGGCGACTCCACTGGCCTGGACGGCATGAAGACGATGATGGAGGAGAAGTTCATGGAAGCCAACCCTCTGAAGAAGTTGTACGAACCCATAGTCACCACCACCAAGAGGACGGAAGAGGAGCGATGTGCTGCTGTCATCCAAAAGGCCTTTCGAAAGTACGTAGTGATGGTGAAGACGAACAAGTGTGCCTTGGAAGACAGGCCGCGTTCACCGCTCCAGACACTCTGCAATGGAGACTTGTCCAGCTCCGGGGTGGCCGAGGGCAAGGTCCACTGTGACTGAGCCCCTCACTGCCACGCCTACCTTACAGCCTCACAGCCTCTGAGCACCGGGGACCCACAGCCCAGTGTGTGAACAAACAGTGGACTCAATTGAACTAGTTATTCCATTTTCTTGGATAAAAGAAGTGCTATTTCAGGGTTCACTTCAAATGGTTTCTACAGTGCTGTAAGATGAGGCTGCCTGACTGTAACCACTGCTACTGTCTTAACTAGACAGGCCTGTAGAGGACACACTAATGTTAGGATTGAAACACAGCGCGAATTATGTCAAAACAAAAGAATAAGAAAGAAACAAAAAACATTAAAATTTTTAATCATTTTTCCATAGGTTTTGAGGTACATTATCTAATATCTTTGTTTAATGTTTTCCCCAATGCAAGTATGTGGCTTATCACGTAGAGCTCTTTTGCATGCTAAGCAGTAAAAGTTCAAAACCTGCCAATAAAAAAATAGCTCACTGCACATACTTTTACCAACATTAGATAGTTGGAGTTCATTTCAAACTCAAAAGCATGATCTTGACTTGTCAATTACCCACCATATTTTCACCAGCTACAATCTCTGTTATATATATTTGGATAAATAAACAAACAAATGAGGCTTTCCATTTTGCATTTTATTCAGAAAGTACACTAAAAAGCCTATTGTTTGGTGGTTGTGTAAGCAGTGGTTTAAATGTGGTGCTTTGCTTGGAATTAAAGGTGGAAAAGCAAGTGGTATACTGATAAGGTGTAACAGTTGGCTCTTCAGGAAAAAGAAAAGCCAGGATTTGTAGTATTTGCTGATCTCTGTGGCGAATACCTCCATCCTGGCTGATTCCAAGCTACTGACCTGCTTCTGCAGATGGCGTTGGGAAGAAGTGTCCAGCATCCGGTCTCACAGGCCGGCTCGAGCTGGCTCCAGCACACCGCTGGCTGGAACCAATGAGAAAGGCTCATGTGACTTTGGTAGCAAATATGCAGTGGGCTCCTTCAGTGGAGACAGCACCCTCTCAGCAGCACCTGGACCCTGGGGTGCAGGCGCCATGGGACATAGTGGTTAGCTGGTGACCTTACCCACCTGATGGACCCTACACTTAGTTCTGGCTGGATGTCTGCTTGAAAAGCAGCCCAGAGAACACCCCAGGCCTATCAAGAGGGCCTGGCCCCAGGGCTAGCTCAGGACCTCCCTAAAAACTGGAGACACCCTGAGGCCAAACAAGACATTATGCTGGCAGCCCCCAGAGACTGGACTGGGGGCAAAGAACCTACATTGTGATCATCTAAGTGTGAGGGAAACCCTGCAGAAACAGCCCTGGAGCCCTGTACCTCACCCAGCCTGGAGAAGCTGATGTTTCTACCAGCAGCCTGGGGTCTGAGGGTTGAGCCTCTGACTGTCCCATGGAGGGAAGGCCAGTGCCGGACACTGTGGCGCACTGAAGGGCGATCATTTTCAACATGTGCAAGATCTAACTGTGACACAGTGTATTCCTGTCCAGGGCCTGGGTTTCCTGAGTTTTGTAGGCAGCCTTGTGTTCTGGAGCGTTGGCAAAACTAATAATAGCATTATCTAATCATTGTCAATATTTAATTTTTATTTAGTGGTTGCTGTGCACCAGGCACTGGCTAAGCATTTGTCATGAGTAATCTCATTTGACCCTCACAATAAGCCGGTGAGTGTGTGGTCACTCGCCTGGAGCCTGAGCCTTTGTGCCGTGCTGGGAAGGGGGAGGGGTGTCCCAGAAGCGCGGCCACAGGGCCCTCATGAAGGGCCACGGGGCGTGGAAATCACCATTCTAATGTTGTGGCCAGTTCTGCCTGCAGCATTGGGGATGGCCTATGTATTCCATAAAAGCTGCCTCGGATTACGAACTCTGGGGGTCTTACAGATCCCTACCAAGTTATCTGAAAGAAATGGCTGGCCGTTGCTCCAGCAGGGATACCTCCTGGGTGGAGGTAGGGGAGGATCTGGGAAGGTACGGTCTTGGCCATTCAGATAGCAATTTAGGGGCTTAGATATGATCTGTTCTGTGCAGAAGTGTTGGCCCTTCCCACAGACACATGTTCACCCCCAGATGGTTGCCTTTGGCCAGGGCTGGATTCCTGGAGCCAGCTCCTGGGGAGAGCACAGAGTCTGCTTGGCTTTTGCGAGAGGCTGAGCCATGCTCCGTTCACTAGAGGGCAGCAAACGCCCGACCATGGTCTTTTCTGAGAGCCGCACAGCATCTGTGTGTGAGCCTGGCGGTCAAAGAGCCCGTGCAGGGGGGGCAGGAAATGCTGAGTTATCCAAAACCTGGATGGGTGCTAGACAGCGCATACTCCCCAAAGGTAGCTCTCCCTGTGCGGGGTCCCAGGATACCCCCAGAGGCAGAGAGGCTGGGCTGAGCTCTGCCCTGCAGGGCCCTCCCTGCAAACCCCTACAGCCCCTGAAGCCAGTCCTCTCCTCTGAGCCTGCTCTTCTCCAGCCACATCAGCCCTGCTCATGCAATCAACAGACGTGCCCGAGGGCCACGTGGTACCACCTTGTGTAAACTGCTCCTCACCGAGGGTCCTTAACCTCAAGTGCACACATGCTAACGGGGGACTTAGACAAGTGTTCATGGGGTGATGATACAATGCAGTATGACCAGTGCCATCAGCCACGGACAGGCCTCTGCTCTGAGAGTGTGAACGGAGGCAGGCTCATGGGGGCCCCAAAGAGAGGGGCATCGAGATGAGCTGAGTAGATGTGGGGGACGGTGATGGGGAGGGGCTCGGGGGCGTGTCTGGAGTGGAGGAGACAGTGCAGGGTGGAAGGAGTGTAGAAAGTGAAGGAAGTGCAGCCGCTGAATGTGGACAGGGGACCGGCAGCAGCTGAGTCTTAGCCAGAGAGCCCGAAAAGCCGGTGAGGAGTTACAACAGAGTGAGGTACCAGGGAGGCACTGACGGTGGTTGGGGGGGGGGGAGGAAAATCAGGCAGACAGAGTACCAGGGCGGAGCAGAGGAGAGACCAGAACGCTGATCCTGGCGGGGAAGAGGCCTGAGTGAGGAGGGCGGCAGGGGCACTGCTGTGACTAGGATGCTTGTGCCCAATGACTGGCCTGGGGGTCGGAGTCCAGGGGGAACCTTCACTTTCATGGCTAAGAGAAAATTAATTCATTTTGAAGGTCTCACCAGTTAACGGCCACGATAATTTGAATTTAATTAAAAAAGGCCCGCGGCTTACGTCTGTAGCCGCTGACGGCGTACAGATGGTCAATAAGCCAGGTCCACATGACAATGTCCAACCAGGCCTGGAACCCGAGGACAAGGCATGGACAGGACACCAGAAGCCCCCAGCAGAAGATAAAATCAAGGAGGAGCAAGCATCGCCAGGCCTAGCAGGAGGCAGAGGGCTCGCCTGGGGGGCACACTCTCAGGGACTAGAGATGAGGAGGAGTGAGACAGTTTAGGGGCGGGTGTGGGGAGGTAGGGGAAGGTAAACACCACACCATGCAGTGTGGGCACCGAGCGGGCTTCACTAGAAAGTCACAGCCAACAAGATGAGGTCAGGGTCCCCCCCTTTCATCCCTTCCCCCCAAGGAGCGTGCAAGGAACCTGGGCACAGCATGGTCATGTTCCAGGAAAATTCCCCCTCTCTTCCTTTACCTCCTTATTGAGTCAGCGTGGGAGCGTGCCTCATAAACAACCCGGCTCAGGAGGCAGCTGCTCCCCCTCCCACCCCCCTCCCACCCCCCCAGTGGAGCTGTCCTGGAATGTCAGCTACCAGCCACCGCTGACCTTAAGGAAGCTGAAATCCTGTACAGCTCCTCTGGCTCAAGGAGGGGGAGCCACTGGTCCCAGATAGCTTGTTGCCTGGCAACCCAGGTAGACACTCCAGGGTCATTCAGTGGGCAGTCCTGTCCCTCCCTGCACAGGCAGTAATCAAAGAGGCGTGAGGACGCAAGGGCTAACATTTATTGAGCACTTACTCGGGGCTCGGTAGCCACTTTACCGGCATTGCCTTCTTTCATCTCCACAACAGCTCCATTAAAGAAAGACCAACTATTTTTCATCTCCACTGTTCTGATGAGAACACTGAGGCATGGAGTGGGAACCGGAGGCTTGTCCAAGGCCACGCAGCCAACCCATGGCCCTGACAAGACTCGAACTCAAGTCGTCTGGCTTCGGCGCTCAAGCTGTGCACCACTGCACCCCACTGCTCACAGGCAGCTGAGGTTGGAGAGAGGGTCCAGAGTTTTCCTTGGTTATCTCTGCAAACCCTTCGCCACGCATTTCCTCTCCTCTGGAGGTAATGCGTTTATTTCCCCAAACTTCTGACTTTGTGGAAACATCCTCTGCATGGGGACATGCTGTGCTCTGTCTCCAAATCTAACATCTGTTCTGTCGACGCACTCAATTCCCTAACAGTTTGGCGTAGCTTCTATTCTTTGACCATCCTCTCCCTCCTTCTCCAGGCAAACTCTGGTGCATGCTTCTCCTCTGGCACCTGGTGCCCTGGGGGCTGGAGGGACTACCCCTCCTTTCAGACAATTCTACTTCCATTCATGTAGACATCAAACATGCTAGTCTGACACAGGTGGTCCCAAGAGGTGTCATGGGGGTGCTGATTTAGTTTCCCGTCATCTCCACCGGTCCCCCAAACCAAGTCACCCTGGATGAGCACGGTCTAACTAAGAGCATTGTGTCTGCTGCGCCCGCGCAGCTTCAAGCCCCTCCTCCTTCCCATCCTCTAAGCTCTTTCCATATTTTAAAATCACTTCTGGAGCCAAGTCACACTGATGGCTCATACTCTATTTTCCCCCAGCTTTATGGAGGTATAATTGACAAAGAAAAGTTGTATATGTATAGGGTGTGCCATGTAATGGTTTGCTGTCCATATACATTGTGAAATAATTACTGCAATCATGTCAGTCCACATATCCACCGTGTCTCATAGTTTGTTTGGGCTTTGGTATGCTGAGAAAACTTAAGCTCTACTCTCTTCGCAAATTTCTAGTATACAATACAGTATTAACTAGGGCAGTGGTCGGCAAACTCATTGGTCACAGAGCCAAATATTAACAGTACAACGATTGAAATTTCTTTTGAGAGCCAAATTGTTTAAACTTAAACTTCTTCTAACGCCATTTCTTCAAAATAGACTTGCCCAGGCCATGGTATTTTGTGGAAGAGCCACACTCAAGGGGCCAAAGAGCTGCATGTGGCTTGCGAGCCGCAGTTTGCTGATCACGGAACCAGGGTCACTGTACTGCACATTAGACACCCAGAACGTTTGTAACCTTTGACCAACATCTCCCCATTTTTCCCCTCCCCTCACCAACCCCTAGCTGCTGGTAACCGCCATTCTACTCTCTGGTTCCATGATTTCAACTTCTTTCGATTCCACACATCCATGAGGTCATTCAGTATTTGTCTCTGTGTGTCTGGCTTATTTCACTTAGCATAATGTTCCTCAGGTTTATCCATATTGTCCCAAATGACAGGATCTCCTTTTTCATAGATATTCCATTGTACATAATATATACTCTACATTTTTTTCTTTATCATTTAAAAAATTGTTTTAATTGATTTTTATTGTTGAGAGTATTACAGATATCCCCATTCCCACCCCCCACCAATGCCCTCTCCACCTGGCTCCCACTTCACCCCAGGCCTTCACTTCACTATTGCCTGCGACCATGGGCTATGCATATCCTATATAATATAGGGATAATATGCAAATCGACCGAATGGCGGAAAGACAGGTCACTATGACGCACACTGTCCACCAGGGGGCAGATGCTCAACGCAGGAGCTGCCCTCTGGTGGTCAGTGCGCTCCCACAGCGGGAGCTCCACTCAGCCACAGGCCGGGCTCATGGCTAGTGAGCACAGCGGCGGTGGGGGGAGCCTCTCCCATCTCCACAGCAGCACTAAAGATGTCCAACTGATGGCTCCTGGACTGCAAGAGGGCGCAGGCTGGGCTGAGGGACACCCCCAAGTGCACGAATCTCGTGCACCAGGCCTCTAGTATGCACATAAGTTCTTTGGTTAATCTCGTCCCCTCTACCCTCTGAGATTTGTCAGTCTGTTTCCATGTCTCTGGATCTATTTTGTTCATCAGTTTATTTTGTTCATTAGATTCCACCTATAAGTGAGATCATGTGATATTTGTCTTTCTCTGTCTGGCTTATTTTACTTAGCCTAATACTCTCCAGGTCCATCCATGTTGTCTCAAAGGGTAAGATAGCCTTCCTTTTTTACAGCTGCGTAGTATTCCACGGTGTAAATGTACCATAGCTTTTTTATCCACTCATCTACTGATGGGCACTTGGGCTGTTTCCAGATATTAACTATTGTAAATAACACTGCTGTGGCTATTCAGGGTCTTTTCTGGTTCCAAATAAATTTTTGGAATATTTGTTCTAGATCTGTGGAATATGCCTTTCGTATTTTCATGGGGATTGTGTTAAATCTATACATTGCATTGGGTAGTATGGACATTTTAATGATGTTAATTCTTCCAATCCATGAATACAGTATATGCTTCCACTTGTTTGTATCTTCCTCTATTCATTTTTTCAATGTCCTATAGTTTTCCAAGCACAGGTCTTTTACCTCCTTGGTTAAGTTTATTCCTAGGTATCTTATTTTGTTGTTGTTGTTGCAATAATAAATGGGATTGTTTTCTTCGTTTCTCTTTCCGATGGTTCATTACTGGTGTTTTCATGTCCCTTTTTTTATGCCGTTGAAGTCCTCACCAAGTTCCTTGAGCATCCTTATAACCATTGTTTTACAGAACTCTGTATCGGGTAGTTTGCCTGTCTCAATTTAATTTAGTTCTTTTTCTGGAGATTACTCATGCTTTTTCATTGGGGGCCTGTTTCTTTGTCCCCGCATTTTGGCTGCTTCCCTGTGTTTGTTTCTATGTATTAAGTAGAGCTGCTACATCTCCTGGACTTGGTAGAGCGGCCTTATGCAGCTGGTGTCCTGCAGGGCTCAGTCCCGCAGCTTCCCAGGTCACCCAAGCTGGGCACTCCACGTGCACCCCCTGTGTGGGCTGTGTGCACCCTCCTGTTGTAGTTGAGCCTTGGTTGCTGTTGGCACATCACTGGGAGGGACTGACCCCCAGGCCAATCAACTACAAGGATCAGCTGCTACTACACTGGAGGAGCTGCTGTGCTGGGGCCAACCCCGGGAGCAGGACTTGCTTCAGTGGGGCTTTGGTGCCTACCAAGTCTGCCCCTTGAGAGTGTAGCTTGTGGAGGCGGATGGGTTATGATCTGATATGGTCTGAAGCTGACCCCTGGGCACACTGGCTCTGGAGGGACCACTTAGCAAGAGGTACGAGGTATGCCAAGGGCAGGTGCTGCTTGTTTGAGAGACTTTTAGAGAAGTCCAAAGCATGAGGCACGAGAGACCATCTGTATGGAAAAGCAATTGGAAACACTTGGGTGGGCCTGCAAATTGGGTGGAGCGGGATCTCAGGTAATCACCCAAGTGGGGCTGACTGTGTTAGCCAGGTCGACGGAGACTCAGGTTTGGCGCCCGCCTGCCAGCTCTGTAGGCGGAGGGCTCAGCAAAGCAACAACGGCCCCTGCCAGCACTTCTGTCTGGGAGAACGCTGCCCCTCCAGCTCTCGCCCTGATGCCAGACAATTCCGTTTCTCCCCTGGGTCCCTGGGCCTTTGGCGCCGCTGTCCCAGTGCTGGAACTCAGAGCAAGTGAGTGGGAGTAAGTCCGTGCGTGGGCCCTTAAGAGGAACGCCTAGTATGCCAGCAGCTCTTCGTTTCACTCACCCACAAGCTGGTTTTTACTTCCAGAAGTCATGGGGACTTTTCTTCCCAGCACTGGAACCTGGGCTGGGGTTCTGGTGTGAGGCTGGGACCCCTGGCTCCTTAGCAGGGAGCCTCCGCAGCAGCGATAGTCCTCTCAATTTTTATCGTCCACACGTGGATGTGTCTCTACCCTTCCTACCAGTCTCCATTTGGCTGCTCCTTTATCCTTAATGACTGGGTTTCTGTTTAGCTAGATTTCAGACATTCTGAATGGTGGTTTTCCAGTAATTTAGTTGTAATTTTGATGTGGTTGTGGGAGGTTCGAGCACCACATTTGCCTACGAGCTGCCAGCTACATTTTCTTTAAGTGTTCATTTATGGATAGACACTCAGGTTGTCTGCATAACTTGTCTATTGTGAACAACGCTGCAGTGAACACTAGAGAGCAGATATCTCTTTGAGATTTATATCCAGTAGTGGGTTTGCTGGATTGTATGGTTGTACTACTTTTTTTTTTTTTTTGAGGAAACTCCATACTGTTTTTCATAATGGCTGCATTAATTTACATTCCCATTCAACAGTGTACAAATATTCCCTTTGCTCCCTCATCAACATTTTGTTATACTAGTATCTTGTGTTTTTTGTAATAGTCATGCTACTGACGTCGCATTTACCTCATTGTGGTTTTCATTTGCATTTCCCTGATGATTAGTGATATTGAGCACTTTTTCATAGACCTGTGGGCCATTTGTATGTCTTCTTTGGGGAAATATCTCCTCAGGTCCTTTGCCCATTTTTTAATTGGGTTATTTGGATTTTTGCCATTGCATTGTAGGAGTTCTTTATATTTTTTGGATATTAACCCCTTATCTGATATATAGTTTGCAAATATGTTCTCCCATTCTATATGTTGCCTTTTCTTTTTGTTGATTTTTTTTTTCTTTGCAGAAGCTTTTGAGTTTGATGTAGTGCCATCTGTTTATTTTTACTTTTGTTGCCTTTGGTTTTGGTGTCATATCCAAAAAAATGATTGCCAAGGCCAATGTTGTTTTCTTTTAAGAGTTTTATGGTTTCTGGTTTTAGGTTTAAGTCCTTAATCTATTGTGAGGTTTTTATTGTTTTGTTTTGTTTTTTTGTTTTTTTGGATATGGTGTGAGATAAGGGTGTAATGTCATTCTTTTGCAAGTGGATATTCAGTTTTCCCAAAACCATTTATTCAAGTGACTACCCTTTCCCCATTGTGTATTCTTGGCACCCTTATCAGATTAATTGACTGAACATGTGTGGGTTTATTTCAGGACTCTAGATTCCCTTCCATTGGTCTATGTCAGTGGTCGGCAAACCGCAGCTCTTTGGCCCCTTGAGTGTGGCTCTTCCACAGAATACCACGTGTGGGCGCGCACATACAGTGCGATTGAAACTTCATGGCCCATGCACAGAAGTCAGTTTTCAGCCTGGGCGAGTCTATTTTGAAGAAGTGGCTCTAACGCCAAGCCACACTCAAGGGGCCAAAGAGCAGCATGTGGCTCGCAAGCCACGGTTTGCCGACCACTGGTCTATGTGACTGTTTTTATGCCAGTACCATACTGTTTTAATTATTATAATTTTGTAATATAGCTTGAAATTGGGAAGTGTTATGCCTCCAGCTTTGTTCTTCTTTCTCAAGATTGCTTTGGTTATTTGGAGTCTTTTGTGGTTTCATACAGATTTCAAGGTTATTTATTTATTTATTTTTTAAATTTCTTTATTGATTAAGGTATCACATATTTGTCCTCACCCCCCCCCATTCCCATCCCACACCCCTCCCCACGCATGTCCCTACCCCCCTGTTGTCCTTAACCGCTGGTTAGGCTCATATGCATGCACACAAGTCCTTTGGTTGATCTCTCCCCCCTACCCCCACCCTCCCCTACCTTCCCTCTGAGGACCGACAGTCTGATCCATTCCTCTCATGGTTATTTTGAATCTGTAGCTTGCTTTGAGTAGAGTGGACATTCACAATATTAATTCTTCCCACCTGAGAACAGAGGATATTTTTTTTCATTTGTGTTTTCTTCTATTTATTTCATCAATGTCTAAGGCTTTTCAGTGTACAATTCTTTCACCTCCTTCATTATATTTATTCCTAACTATTTTATTGTTTGTTATATTATAAATGAAATTTTCTTAATTTCTTTTTTGGGTAGTTTGTTGTTAGTGTATGGAAACACAGCTGATTTTTCCACGCTAATTTTGTATCCTGCAACTTTACTGAATTCATTTGTTAATTCTAATAGTTTCTTGAATTTTCTATATGTATGATTATGTCATCTGCAAACAGAGATGATTTAACTTCCTTTCTGATTTGGATGACTCTTATTTATTTTTTCTTTCCTAATTGCTCTGGGTAGACCTTCCAATACTGTGCTGAATAGAAGTGATGAGAGTGGGAAACCTAGTCTTGTTTCTGATCTTAAAGAAAAAGCTTTCAGCTTTTTACCATTGAGTGTGATGTTAACTGTAGGCTTGTCATATATGGCCTTTATTCTCTTGAGGTACATTCCTTCCATACCTAATTTGTTGAGAGTTATTATCATGAAAGGATGTTGAATTTTTCAAATGCTTTTTCTGCATCTATTGCGATGATGATATGCTTTTTATCCTTCATTTTGTTAATGTGCTGTATCAAGTTTATTGGCTTGTATATGTTGAACCATCCTTGCAACCCAAGGATAAATCCCACTTGATCCTTTTAATGTGTATGATCCTTTTAATGTGCTATTGAATTTGGTTTGGTAGTACTTTGTTAAGGATATTTGCATCTATGTTCATCAGAGATATTTGCCTGTAATTTTGTTTTCCTAAAGTGTCCTTGTCTGGCTTTGGTATCATAATAATGCTGGCTTCGTAGAATAAGTTTAGAAGTGTTTCCTCCTCTTCAAATTTATGGAAGAGTTTGAGAAGGATTGGCATTAATTCTTTTTTAAATGTTTGGTAGAATTCACAGGATTCTGGGCTTTTCTTTGTTGGAAAGTTTTTGATCACTGGTCTAATCTCCTTATTAATTATTTATCTGTTTAGATTTTCTGTTTCTTCATTATTCATTCTTGGTAGGTTGCATGTTTCTAGGAATTTATCCATTTCTTCTAAGCTATCCCATTTATTGACGTATAATTGTTCACAGTAGCCTCTTAGGATGGTTTGTATTTCTGTGGTATAACTTGTAGTGTCTCCTCTTTCATTTTTATTATGTTCATCTGAGTCCTCTCTTTTTTTTTCCTGGTGAATCCAACTAGCAGTTTGTTAATTTTGTTTATCTTTTCACAAAACCAACTCTTGGTTTTGTTTATTTTTTTTTTCTATTACCTTTTTAGTCTTTAGTTCATTAATTTCTGCTCTAATCTTTATTTCCTTCCTTTTGCTAACTTTGGGCTTAGTTTATTCTTTTTTCTAGTTCTTTGAAGTGCAAAGTTAGTATTTTTACTTGAATCTATTATTATTATTATTAATGTAGGCATTTGTTACTCTAAACTTTGCCTTTAGAACTACTTTTGCAGTATCTCATATATTTTGGTAGGTTTTGCCTCCATTTTTGCTTGTCTCAAGTCAAATTTTGATTTCATACCTGACCCACTGGTTGTTCTGGAATGTATTGTTTAATTTCCTAACTCACATTATCTGTGAATTTTCTAATTTCCCCCCAATTATTGACTCCCAGTTTCATGCCATTATGGTTTGAAAGACACTTCATATGATTTTAATCTTCTTAAATTTGTTAAGACTTGCTTTGTCCCCTAACATATAATATATCCTGGAGAATGTTCAGTGTGTACTTGAGAAGAATGTGTATTCTGGTGCTGTTGGATAGAATGTGCCTTATACAGTGTACGTCTGTTAGGCCTATTTGCACTATAGAGTTATGCAAGTCCTCTGTTTCCTTATTGATTTTCTGTCTAGATGATCTATCCAGTGTTAAAAGTGGAGTATGAAAATCCCCTACTGTTATTATACTGCTATTTATTTCTCCTTTCAGTTGTTAGTATTTGCTTTAAATATTTAGGTACTCCAATGTTGGGCGCATATGTATTTACAGTCCTTATATCCTCCTAATGAATTGACCACTTTATCATTATATAGTGACCTTCTTTGTCTCTTTGATCAATTTTGATGAGAGTCTATTTTATTGATATAAGTATAATCATGCCGGTTCTATTTTGTATTATTTGCATAGAATATCTCCTTCTCTTTCAGCCTGTGTGTGTCCTTAAAGTGAAAGTGAGTCTCTTATAGGCAGCATACCTTTTGATGTTTTCTTAATCCACTCTGTGTCTTTTGATTAGAGAAGTTAATGAACTAATCCAATTGCACTTAAGTAATTATTGGCAAGTAAGGATTTATTATTGCCATTTTGCTGATCGTTTTTTCACTCTTGTGTAGTTTCTTTGTTCATTTCTTTCTCTCTTACTTTCTTCCTTTGTGGTTTATTTTTAGTTGTGGTACGGTTTAATTCCTTTCCTTATATATTTTCTGTATCTACTAGAGGTGTCTTTTTCTGTGGGCTTACATACGACATAGTTATAACAGTCTATTTTAAACTAATAACAACTTACCTTCAATTGCATAAAACGCTGTAGTTTCACTTTTCCTCCCTCTGTGTTTTATGATATTGATGACACACTTTGTCTTTTTATATTGTGCACCCATTAACAAATTATTATAGCTATAGTTATTTTTAATAATATTGACTTTTAACTTTTATACTAGAGATAAAATTTTTTTTACACACCACAATTCCAGTGTTAGAATATTCCGAGTTTGACTTTATATATACCAGTGAGTTTTATATTTTCATATGTTTTCATGTTGGGACTTAGCATCCTTCCATTTCAACCTGAAGAACTCCCTTTAGCTTTTTCTGTAAGGCAGTCCTGGTGGTGGTAAACTCCTTTAGCTTTTGTTTATTTGGGCATGTCTTTATCTTTCTCATTTCTAAAGCCCAGTTTTACTGGATATAGTATTCTTGGACTTCAAAATGAAAACATTTGCTCTTAAAAGATACTATTAAGAAAATGAACAGGAAGCTACAGACTGGGAGAAAATATTTTCAAAACATATATCAGACAAAGGACTTTTATTTAGAATATACGAAGGGTTCTTCCAGCTCAATAACAAGAAGAAACACAATCTAATAAAAAATTGAAATAGTAAAAGGTTTGAATAGATGGCAGAAAACACGTACACAACAAGATGTTCAGCATCACTAGTCATTAGACAAAAGCAAATTAAAACCTCAATGAGATACCACTACATGCCTAAGTATGATGAAAAGGAAAGGAAAGGAAAGAAAAAACAAAAGGAAAGAAAATAAAAGAAAAGGAAAGAAAAGAGAAAGAAAAAGAGGGGAAAAACAGAGAAAAGACTAACTGTATCAAGGTGGGTGAGAATGTGGAGCAACTGGACCAGTCATACATGGCTGATTGGAAAATTGGGGCAGATATTTTGCAGGTTAGTGTAGTTACTTTTTATGAAGTTAAACATACGCCTATAACACAACCCAATCATTCCACTCCTGAGTATTTATCCAATGGAAAGTATATGCCCAGACAAAGACTTGTCCACACATATTAATAGCAGCTTTATTTTTAACAGCCCAAACTGCCAATAACCCAAATGTCCATTAACAGGTGAATAACAAATAAATTGTGGTTATCCACTTAATGCTATGCTACTCCGTGCGAAGGAATGAACTACTGACACATGCAATGATATGAAAGATTTTTCAAAAACTTTCTGATAAATGAAAGGAACAAAATAAAAACAAGTACCTACTGTGTGGTTCCATTTACATAAAACCCTATAAAAGGTACACTGAAGTGTAGCGACAGGAAGTAAACCAGTGGTAACCTGGGGTGGGGAAAGGGTTAAAAGAGAGGAAAGGGGGAGTGAGAAAAACCCTTTGGGGATGATGAATATACTCACCATTTCGATTGTGCTGATAGTTTTTTTTTTTTTTTTATAACAAGTGAATAGCAGATGTAAAAATTTATCAAATTGAGTACTTTAAATATGTGTGGTTTTAGAGTAGGTCAATTATCGTTCAATACACCTTTTTTCTTTAAGTCCGGTTCTTGAGTTTTTTTAATGGAAATCTCCAGGCTCGGGATCGCTATGTGAGCACTAAGGTCTGAAGGGAGAGGCTGCTGCTATTCTAAGCCAAGGCACCTGCCCACCTCCCTGGGGAGACACGTCAAACAAAGGTGATACCCAAACAACGGTGTGGCTGCCTGGACATTTGGGAAGCAGCCCTTGGCAGAAGAATGGGGATGAATAACGCCCTCATTAAAGAATGACAAAGCTCAAAACCATTTCAAGACAATCACCTTGTCCAGCATCACACAGAAAGGAAAACTGATGCGCAGAGCTCGGAGGTGATTTAAACAAGGTCCATGAAGGATGGTAGGACAGGTTTAGGGACAAAATGGTGCGTGGGCGTGTTCAGGGGAGGGGAGGGGTGCTGTGAGCACAGATGGACTTCTCTGTCTCTTCTCTCCTACCCCTGCAGGAGTCACTCACGCACAGGTGAGACTGCTTTCGGGCTGCTGGGTGGGTGGTCTTAGGCCCCTTGCCCTCGTCTCCACCCCCCCAGGATGAGCGAGAACCAGTGGCCAACCAGTGGCCGCTGCACCCTGTATCCTGGCCTGCACTCTCCTGGGGCCTCACCCCTCTCCTGGCTCCCAGGGGAGGGCTCCATCCTGCCGCTTGGAGGATGGGCTTTCTGCACCCCAGACGCTGCCCCGAGAGGCAGTAAATGCCAGGCACTTTCCTTCTCCCTGCAGACCTTGTGAGCTCATTCTGGTAAAAGTTTAATGCCTAAAAGTCAATTACACTTAAGGATGCTCTGATGAGCCTTACAACAGCCTTTTCTCAGGGCCATTCCGGCCTGCGGCTGCTTCCCGCTCCCCCTACACGCTGCTGAGAAAACCTCCTGCCCTTCCTCGCGGGGCAGCAGGGGCCTGACCCCTGCCTGGCCCCCAGCTGGCTGCGTGACCTTGAGAGAGGCCCATCCCCTCTGTGGGCCTGGCTTTGACCTTCACAAAAAGGAAGGGCTGCCTCGGATGCTCTCGGAGGCATGTGCTCGGCTTGTTCATCCCTCCGGCCCCTCAGCTCTGGGTGAGCCAAGCAGGAGCAGGAACGGGAGGACACCTCCATGTTGGAGGCCTGTAGGGGCAGAAGTGCCAACAGGCAGAGTTGTTGTAAAAGGGGAGAAATTCTGGGTGGGCTTTTGTTCATCGAGTGGGAAAACACTTCATCAGAGACATGCAAAGAACTATCCAGTACACAGTCCCGGCTACGGTGGCCTGGCCGCCTTTCCTGCATGGCATCCAACTCCACCACAGCTCGGAGCCTTTCATCGGCCGGCCCCAGATGTGCCCCAGATGTGCGACAGCTGGCTTTGGGCACTGGCTAAGGGCTCAGGCAGGCCCCGGGGAGAGAAGGAGTGGAAGTGGCTGGGTTGTCCTGTGCAGGCCAGTGAGGCACAATTCACCTCTCATGTAGCCACTCATTGCTTCCTATCCAGGTCCTGCCAGTCCTCAGGCTGGGCTTTGCATAGTTCTCCTGCTCTCACATCCTCCTCCCGCAATTCCCTCCCCTGGAGTGCCCTCCCCTTCTTGTCCCCTTCCCAAAGCAGCTCTGGAAGCTTCTCTGCTTCACTTCACTCCGAGATGGCTTAGAGGACTCCTGTCCCTCCCTCCCCACAGTCTCCATGTATCCCATCCCTGTGCGGGGACAGCGTGGACACAGCGTGGAGGAGGCTCTGTCTAGGAGCACGGGCTTTGTCTGCTGCCCATGATCTGTACCTGCCCCCATCCTGCCACAGGTCAAATCCTGGTGGCCCTGGGAGATTCATCCCAAGTCCAAAAAGAAGGTGGCTCTCTTGAGACAGGGAGCCCAGCAATAGAAATGGGACACGGGAGCCCGTTTCTGTTCCACCTGCTCGGGGCGGAGGCTGCTTCAGAAAGGTGGAGCAGTGCGTGAACCAGGGGTCCCCTCTTTCTAGACAGGACTCCCTCATGTGACTCTCCTCGGGCTATTATTTTCTACGCCGGTTGCAATGATGTCCTTTGCTGTGTGCTGACTAGGGATGGTACTGAAAGCATTTGACCTGATGAGGCGTGGGCACTGAGCGAACAGGATGGATGTCGCTGACTCCCGGAGAGAACCCTTGGAAGTGGCCAGAGGAGATGTAGGAAGGGGGGATTAGAGGTACGGACACTGCGACTCTTCAGTTGTTGGGCCACAAGGCATATTGGGGGGAGGGGGTCCACAGGGGAGGAGCCAGGGCAGCTTGGGCAGCTAGAGAACATTTGGGGGGACTGGTTAGGATCCACGTACCCACACCCTCACCTGAGATCCCTTTCTGCCCGTGTCCTCTCTGACGGGGGCCCAGGGAGACAGAGCCGAGTTGGACGCACTTGCTGCCTAACTTCCAGTTGGGTTCACCGATAGGAGGCACCGGCAGGAGCCTGAAGGGCAGGAGGAGGCAGAGGAGGGTATTGCCCCGCCTCCTGCTTGCTCGGGGCTGCTTCTAGCAGTGGCCACGCTCCTCTAGTACCGCCCAGCTCCTGCTGGCATCCTCCCCTGGCCCCTCTGGTCTAGGGCAGGAATGCGGCTGCCATTGCTGGTCCCTGGGTGGCTGCAGGGTAGCCCTCGGGCATCTTGGCCTCCTGGTGTTCCTTCCCTCAAGTTGCCCCCTCCTACACTGTCCCAGGTTTGTTCGGCATGCCCGGCAGCACGCAGCAGGCGTGATGGCAGGCCACGTTGGGGATTAGGTCACAAGAGCCTGCAGTTTCAGTCTTGAGTTCCCTCTGCCTCTTTCTCTTGGATCACTCCTTCTGGGGGAGGCAGGCTGCTGGGTCGTGAGCAGCCCTATAGAGAGAGGCCCACAGGGCAAAACACTGACGTCTCTAACAGTCAGCAAGGGTCCCGGTGCCAACAATCCCCTGAATGAGTCTGGAAGTAGATCCGTAGCCCCAGGCAAGTCTTGAAATGGCAGCAGCCCCTATGGGTAGCTGGCTGCAACCTCCTGAAAGACACGGAGTCCCAGCCACCCAGCTAAGCCACTCCCAGATGCGCATAACTCGAGGTCGTAAGTGTCTGGTGGTTCAAGCTGCAGACTGTTGGGGTAACTTGTTACACAGCAGTAGATAACGAACACAGTTGCATCCATACTGCTGCCTGACTAACAGGGGCTCAAGGCAGCAGCCGCTTAACTGACAGAAAAAGTTTAATATCTTAACAGTGCTGTGGTGGTTCCGGCATGTTCCATCTGAGTATTTTCTGACGGGTCCCCCTCCTGAAGATCTGGGTCTGGGGTAGGTCCGCTGTCCTTATTGGGGCCTTGACCAGGACAAGCCTAGGGATGGAGGAGGAAATAGGAGAAGCGGGAGGAGAGGGAGGGGAAGGAGAAGGGAAGTGAGGGGAGGCTGATAGGGAGTCAGGATAGAACAGTGGTCAGCAAACTGCGGCTCGAGAGCCACATGCGGCTCTTTGGCCCCTTGAGTTTTTAGCAAAGGCCAGCTTAGGAGTACCCTAATTAATAACAATGCACCTACCTATATAGTTTAAGTTTTAAAAATTTGGCTCTTAAAAGAAATTTCAATCGTTGTACTGTTGATATTTGGCTCTGTTGACTAATGAGTTTGCCGACCACTGGGATAGAAGATTCAGACCCGAGTTAGTCCACAGGAATCCAGGAGAGGCACCTGCCAGCCTCCACCTGCTCATCCGAAGGGATCAAGGTGAGATCCCGAGCATCCAGTACCGGGAGAGTCCCAGACTGCCGGTTTGATGGGGTTAATTTAGCAGGATTCCTAGGTGAGTTTTCTGTGAGGCACCAATTCCTAACTGCCGTGCTCCGGCTCAGCGTGTGCTCTGCCTCTGAGGCAGCGTGCCAGCAGTGCCCGGCCCACAGAGGACCAGCCAGGAGCGGCCGCTCCCTCCGGGGGCGGGGCACTCTGCTCCCGCTGCGGGCCAGCAGCCTCCCATTACTGCGCAGGGGGGCCCTTTGTACAGCTGAGTGGCCTCGGGGTACCCTCTGTGAGTCATTTCCTGTTGTTCTGCTCGGAGAAATCCTGCCATTCTTTAAAGCAAGATTTGACATTTTTACAGGACGAACTTCTGGGCCTTTTGGTCAAGAAAAAAAGCAGGGATCCTTTCTTGTATGTTTACAAAGCCATTAATTGGACTTTTTATAAAATTAGACTCCATTATGAGCTCAGTTGGAATGGGAGTGCAGCCTTATTTAATCCAAAACACCACTCTTAAAGGGTCCTTTTCAATAACCAAGTGCTCAGTGGCCAGGAGACTGGTAAGGTAGGCTCTGCCCCCTTCTCTGCTGAAAGCCAGCGGCATTGACTCAGTGGTGCGCTCAGCGTTCCCCAGGCACCGCCGTGCGCCCACTCCCACTGCAGAGAGAGAAGGGGAGGAGGAAAGCGTGGTCCAGAGCCATCCCCAGGGCCCGCCTGCAACTCCTGCTTCTGTCTGCAGGTCCCCACCCAGCTCCAGAGGAGTCCCCCCTCAAGCCTCTCCGCTGCCACTCTTTTCTTTTTCTTTGGTTAATCCTCACCCGAGGATATTTCCGAATTGATTTTTAGACAGAGTGGAAGGGAGGGAGGCGGGGGGGGGGGGGGGTGAGAGAGAAACATTGATGTGAGAGACACACATCGATTGGTTGCTTCCCACATGCCCCCCTACTGGGGCCAGGGATCGAGCCTGCAACTGAGGTCCTTGCCCTTGACCCAAGTCAAACCTGGAACCCTTCAGTCCACGGGCCGACGCTCCAACTACTGAGTCAAACTGGCTAGGGCAGTGGTCGGCAAACCGCGGCTGGCGAGCCACATGCGGCTCTTTGGCCCCTTGAGTGTTCTAACGCCACTTCTTCAAAACAGACTCGCCCAGGCCGAAAACCGACTTCTGCGCATGGGCCACGAAGTTTCAATCGCACTGTACGTGCGCGCCCACACGTGGTCTTTTGTGGAAGAGCCACACTCAAGGGGCCAAAGAGCCGCATGTGGCTCGTGAGCCGCGGTTTGCCGACCACTGGGCTAGGGCATGGCTGCGACTCTTTAGTGGGCCTCTGTTTCAAGCCGTTGTGGGGCAAGTCCAGCTGACGCAGTGGCTCTGTCGTCAGCAGTGAAGGGTGATGCCATGTATCCGATCGCAGTCCTCCAGAGTGCTCATGAAGGGCAGATTCCGAAATGAATGCTAGTCTTGCCTCAAGAAGAGACAGGAGTAGGGGTCTGGACTGTGCGTGTTAGGACCACACCAGGCAACTCCTGGGGTTCACGGGTGCTGCTGGACAGGATAAGCTTGCCAATGACATCTGGCTGCCCTCCTGCCCATCCACTGCTGGGTCTCCCCCATCTCACCTCTCCACCCTCCCCATCTGGGGGAGCCCAGATACAGCCCCAGCCTACCCTACCCTCCCTCCCTCCCCCACTTCCCCAGTGCAGCCGTCAGGTGACCTTTCGGCTCTGCGTGCAGGAAGCGTACCCAGGGGGATCTGAGGTGCTTTGCCCTGTTCCAGTCATTTCTGAGCAGTGAAAGGGGGCATGGCCAGCACACACACTTCTCCTTTCCACCAACCGCAGTCTCTCAGTAGACACAGCTCCCACCCATCCACCGCTGTCCCTCAGCTCCGTCCCGGCACTGCCGTCTTTACTGGCCACGGCGCAGACAGGTTGTCCTAGAATTACATGTGCCAAGTGCGTGAACCTTCACATCCCAAACCGTGAGCTGGCTGAGGGAGAGGCGGTCTGAGTGCCTCCCCTGGAATCCAGCTCTGTGCACAGCTCCTGGTACAGGGAGCCTCCCGCACCGGCCACTGCCCCAGCCTTGCCCACCGGCATCTGCCTGCATCTTTCCCGGGTCAGGAAAGTACCATTTCTGGTCATCGAGCTCGGGCATCTCACTGCCCTCCTCAGGAAACTCTCTCGCAAGAGAACACACTCCTAACCAGTCCTCCACCGAGTTCTAATCTTATTGTACTTATCAAAGTAATAGCTTTCCATTGCAGAAAACTTGGGAAGCACAGGAAATGAACTGCATTATTCAAAATATATTTTCAAAAATCTCTTCCAGTTGTAACTTCATTCATTCATTCATTCATTCATTCAATCCTTCAGCAAATACTTGAGCTAACAGTTCTCTCCCAAAATAAGCGTGAGGGAGGGAGAACATAAAAGTCCCAGAGCAATTCTCACTCCACGTGGAACTACATGTTGATTTCAATTAAATATATATTATACTGAAATGCTCCTTGGGCTCACATTTCATCTTGGATGGAAATGTCCATTAGCAGCCATTCCGCACTTCCTTTGTCCATTTGGATGGAGTTGTATTCTGAGCTCGCGATTCTCCTGGGCCTGGTGCAGCTCTCAGAGCACACCCTGCCTCTCAGCCATCTCGGAGTTCTTCCTTCAGCCCCGGGCTAAGAGGTTTGAGATCCCAAATGCTTTCTGTTCTTACAAAAATCTCTTCGCCCAACTCCTACCGAATCCATGGCGGGCGCTACGTTTTCCTTTGCACCTCATCTAGCGCGGGGCCTTCAGATCTCGTTGCTGGTGTTGAATTTAGGCATCTTTTCTTCTACCTGTTTTTTCCCCCCTCTTGCTTTGAAGTAATGAAAACAGGTATCAATTATGACTCTAAAAACAATTGTCATTTAGATTAATGGGAATCTATTTCAAAGAGAATGTGAGCGATAAAGCACGTGTCTCCTGCCAGCATTGCCCCCACCCGGTCCTATTGTAACCTGGAGCTTGAGGTGGAGGATAAACTCCCATCTCCTCTAGTATTCAAATCCACGTGGCTCTAAGCTCCGCTCTGTTCTCTGCGAGGGTGTCTTTTTTTCCTGGTGCCGCCTGCTCATGCAAAGTTCAAGAATCCCAGTGATGTTCACTGTACGTGGGCCTGGTGCGTTTGAACCCCAAGGGGAAAAGTCATGGTATGAACCCATTTCCTCCCAGGTGACTCATTGTCCCCTAGGCAGAGGGCCTCTCTCATCCCAGTGACCTTCCTGTCTAAGGAGCTCTGGGTGGGAGGTGGTTCCATGAACCCCCTGCCTGCAGAGCGCCAGGCCTCCCAAACATCCTGTTACACCTTCCCGCCATGCAGTGGGCACTACAGGTCCTGGACAGCCCCCTCCTCTTGGGTCTCAGCTGAGCTCCTGGATTTAGTCTTGGCTTCAGCGCTAATTAGCTGTAACCTCTGGGATCCCCTCCCTGATCTCCAGGTTTATTATCTGTAAAGTTGGCACAAAAAAGCTGACTGAGAGTGGTAGCCATTCTCAGTCGTGGCTCCTGGAGTGAGAGGGACCCCTTCTCCCCGCAGGAGTCAGCAGCGCCCATCACTGGGAGAGGGGTCTGCTGGGGAAGCTGGTCCCAAAGCCTCAGAAAGCTGGAATGGCTGTGAGCCCCTGCTCCTGCCACATCCCCCGGGCTTGTCAGGAATGGAGGAGCTCACCCCTCCCCTGACCTCTGGAGTCACAATCCAGGGTGGGGCCCAGGAATCTGTGTGAACAAGCTCTCCAGGTGATTCTCATGCACACGAGGTTTGAGGACCACTGTTCCAAACCATCTTCTCACCTTCTCCTTAACCCCACCCAGCCATTTTGACCCTGAGACCCATGAGACAACAGATGGGGTCTCCTGGTCCCTGGTGGAATGTCACTCAGCACTGCCTTTAAACCCGCTCCGAGACTCCCTCTAACAGTCACCGGGCCAGCTCCGCCGCCCTGACCTTCTCCACAACTCCACCTCCCTCTCCAGGCTGCTTCAGGAGCTCCCCTTGCCATCAGCTTCACCAGCCCCAACATCCCCCTGGCTCTGTGTGACTTCCCTCTCCTTCCTGCTGGAGCCCACAGGACTCTGTCCTTCTGTCCATCTGTAATCCTGGTCCCCTTTTCCAGACCCTCCCTCAATCTCCTAACATCCTGGTTGTGAGATAGACTCGTCTAATTCAAGTCCTGCCCGACGATGGCGCTGAGATCCAGGCACGGGCCTTAATGCCTTGGAGACTCGATTTCCTGCTCTGTGAAATGGGGATGGCAGCACCTGTCCCCCAGGGCTGTGGCAGGACTGAGATGAGGTCCTGGCACATGCCCGGCATGTCCTGGCTGCTAAGCCATGAGCTGTCAGGAGGTGGAGAGGGAGAAACAGAGTCCGCCTCCCGAGGGCACTTACAAAGGAAGAGAAGGGGATGGTGGCACTGGAGGAAGATCAGCCACAGGAATTATATGCAGGTCCTAGGTTCAGCGCCCCATCTCTCTCCCACTTTCACCGCCAGCCTCACCCCTGGTACATGGGGCTCCTGGCAGATGGAGGAGCCTTGTTTACAGACCCATGCTCCTGTGAGAGTCATATAGTCACCCCCCAAGTCTTCCTGCGACCCGGGGGGCCTCCAGCTCAGCTGTGAAAACTGCAGTGAGGAAGGAGGTTGTTCTGCCTGGAGAACACTTCCCCGGAGTTCATCAGCCCTTCTTGTCTCTGGTTCCAAGTTCCACTGTTGCTGAGCTCGATGCATTGTACTCATCAGCTCGAGGTCTGTCCTCCTCTCTCCTTCTTCGGGGCAGGGACTGTGCCTCAGTCATTTTGGTGTCCCCAGGCCCTGGCACAGAGGACATGTCCCATACATGATACAGAAAGCCCCACGGCCCCAAGTTCTTAAATCTACCTTTTTTGGGGGTTTGGGGGGGTGAGGGACTAGGACACCAGAAACTCAATCTTTCTTCCAAAGGCTCTGAGCCTGAGAGGCACTGCCTAAATTGCAGGGCAGGTTGGATCTGGGGATCTGACCACAGACAGCGTGTGCCCACAGCCGTCCCCATGGGAACCATGTCAGGCAGAGCTCTAGCCCAGAATGAGCAGCCTGCCTCTGGCCTGAACCTGGAGGGGGCTGACGTGGGCACAGGGCTGGCTCGGGCCACCCGCAGGCCCCGCTTCAGGCGCCCAAGGGGGGTTGCGGCTGCAGGGACCAACCAGGTAGGCAGGTTGCCATGGAAACCAAGCTCCTGGCCTTCCCTGGTGCTTGGAGTTCTGACAGGGAGACCATACTCCACAGAGCACCCTCACCTCTGGGCCCCTCATCGCCCTCTCAGACTGAGTCTAGGGCATGTCATGGGCACAGAGATGGATGACAGGCTCGGAGCAGCAGGAAAGGCGGAGGGACCTAGGAACTGGCAACGATTCTCTCCCTTCCACCTCATCTGCCACGGTTCCTGGGGACAGCTATTGCCCGGAAGGAGACGGCTTACCCGAGAAGCAGTAACCAAAGGCGCCGTCACATTTGGGGAGTTTGTGGTGTCAGGAGCCTTGGAGTAGATCTTGAGTTCCCATCCTTGTCCTCATATGTCATAGCTGGGTGTCATTGGTGAAGCCGCTCAACCTCGCTAAGCCTTTCTGTTTCCCCACATAGAAAATCAGGAACCTGTTATCACCAGATACTCGTCAGGTATCATGATTCGAAGGTAAAGTTAAGCCATAAAGCCCTTATACTTCTAGGGGCTTGCTCCTCTAGCAAGCTGGAAACAAAATCTGTGTTCAAAAGAAAGATGAATCCATGCATGACAAACCACTGGTGGATTAAAAGGAACAATTGCTTTATTCCTTCAATGAGTCTCAGCTCCGTACCTTTCTATCTAGACTGGCCTGGTGCCAGGGGCTGGAGACGCAGGACTAAGCTCATGGACCCTCTCTGGAGGGACGCCAGCCTTGGAAAAGGGCTCTTTGTTGACCTACTGTGTTGTCTAGTACATCCCACTTTTCTCAAGGAGCAGGAATACAACTTAGGGAGATGAACACAAGACTTACATCTCTAAAACACAGAAGGAAGGTTGTAATTTATTGGGGAAGAGGACTTTAATGGGTGTTTTTACTCGTGACAGGAAGTTTCTGGGGTGAAGCATGAAAAGAAGAAGTTGAGTCAAAGGGGGTGAAAATTGGTCTCATAAAATTGGTGTCATAAAATTCTCTGGTTGTCTGGAGCCAAAGAAATCTTTGTAAAATATGATGCTTTGTGGAAAACAATTGTCCCCTTACTATACTGAAAGTGCCCTGTGCACCCAATTCCAGCAGGTGTGGAGGTTGGGGGAAGGGTGTTCCCTCACATCCAACAAGCAATTCTAGCTGATTGTCCCTACAATTCAACTCAATTGTGACACTATCCACCTGGAGATAGTGTCAGATTCCACAAGCTAAGGGCTCAGCCCTCCGCTTCAGATGCCAGTCCCAAGCCCAACTGGCTGTAAATGAGAGGTTTGATTCATTTCCTACCGTGGCTCACAGAACTCAGGGAACCCATTGATTCTCTAGATCAGTGGTCAGCAAACTGTGGCTCGGATCCCACATGCAGCTCTTTGGCCCCTTGAGTGTGGCTCTTCCACAAAATACCACGGCCTGGGCGAGTCTATTTTGAAGAAGTGGCGTTAGAAGAAGTTTAAGTTTAAAAAATTTGGCTCAAATTTCTATCATTGTACTGTTGATATTTGACTCTGTTGACTGATGAGTTTGCCGACCACTGCTCTAGATTATCAGTTTATTAGAAAAGGATATAACTCAGCAACAGCCAGATGGAAGAGAAGTGGAGGGCAAGGTATGGGGAAAGGGCACAGAGCTCCCTTGCTCTCTCTGAGCACACACCACTCTCCCCAACTCTCCACACGTTCACCAACCTAGAAGGTCCCCAAGTCTGGTCCTCTGGGGCTTTGTGGAGGCTTTATTACATAGTCATGGTTGATTCAACCATTGGTCATTGGAGACTGAATCAACTCCAGGCCCCCCTCGCGTCCCCACTGTCCCAGAGGGTAACCAAAAGTTCCACCCTCTAATCACATGGTTGGTTCTGGCAACCAGCCCCCGTCCTTAGGTGTGGTCCAAAAGTCACCTCACTAACATAACAAGAGGGTTTTAGGAGCTCTGTGCCAGGAACAAGGACAAGGAGCAAATATGCATTTCTTATTATAAATCTCAGCACATATGCATTCGTTCATTTTTAATGATGTTCTACCTCCCCTTCTGGAATGTAAGCTCCATGAGAACAGGGCTTCATCTTCTCTTTCTGTAACCTCAGCGCTCAGCAGACAGACGTACTAGGTTCTTATTAGCATGGTTTGGAGGGTCAGGGAATATATTCTCAAGGGAGGGATGTTTAGTCTGAAAACTGAAGGATGACTAGAAATGAGTAAGTGAAGAGGAGGAAATTAAATATAAGAAAACAAGAAAGAATGCCATCTTCAAGGCCTCCGAGCTGGAAGACAGAGGGGTATGTTCAAGCATCTGAAAGTAGCCCAGTATCACTGGGTCTTGGAAATGGGGGTGGGTGAGGGTTGTCACCACCGAGTTGAGAGAGCTAGCTCATCAGCTGCTGCTGGGATTCGGACCTCCATTGTAACGGCAATGGGCATCCCGTTAGGGGTTTTCAGCAGAGGGTTTTCTGATCAGGTGTCTGTTATAAAGAACATTCTCACCCTTGTGTGTAGAGTGTATTGGAAGAAGCACCGCCCTCACTCCTCCCCCTCCCCCCTCTCCCGCCCCCATGGAGCTTCCTGGTGCTCAAACCCTCCAGCCTGGACTCTTGATACTGAGCGATACCTTGGAGCAGGGGTGCCAGGCCCCCTTGACCCGCCCTTCAGAAGTTGTGGTCTCTGCAGGGACAGGCCAACGCATCCTAAGAACCGAATCCTAACCTGAAGAAGCTGTGTTTTTTTTTGTTGGATTTGGGAGGTTTTCAATAAATGAGTCATAATGCAATAAGGCATCCAGCCAGCTCTCTGCACTATACACTCCCCTGCCAGCCCAGAGTGAGCCTAGCGGCCACCGAAGCAGCAAGCTGGGCTGTGACCCCACTGCACCGTGCCCCCTCCCTCTGGGTCCCGTGGCCATGAGGACAGGGTATTTTCTCCTGCCCTTAACCGAAGCTGAGGTTTTAGAACATTTATGTAATTTCACTTCAAACTATCATTTCCTAAGACCTGGCTGTTACCGAGTACGCCTAAAGAACATGAAAATTACTCCGATATGTTTTTCAATTAAATGTATCCAAAAGGCATGAAATAAAAGTTTTACCCTTTGGTGGCGAAGGGGAACAAAAACATTTTAATGAACACGCGTGTTTGTTCTGGAACGAGGGCCTCGCTACAAGGAAGGCGCCCCGTGGATGGGTGGGGGTAGGAAGCTGCCTGTCGGGCCGGCCCAGGCCGCCTTGCCCAGGCTCGGGGAGGCTTGGCGATGCGGGAGGCGTTGTTATCTAAGTGCAGCTTCTTTGCTTCCTCGGGTTTCAGCATTTCCCAGGAGATCATTTAAAATCACATTTGTTACTTTACCATCTAATCACACATAAGCTGCTCCCCACAGCCCCCGCCCTGTTTCCATCCCAGGAATGCACTTTCTGGAGCTCCGGCGGCCAGGGTGGGACTCGTGCCGGGAAATGGGAATGGCACCCAACTAAGCGAGAACCCTGGCAGTTCTGTGAACAGTGGCCAGGCTCCCGTCAGACAGGCCGCACCGCCTTCGCTGGGGAGCACAAGCGAGTATATGTCTTTGCACAACTGGGGTCTCAGACTGGCTTCCCCGGCCACGGCCACTCACGAGCTCTCCGCAGCACAGACGTCAGATGGAGCTGCTTCCCCGGGCCGTGCTTGAGTATTAAGCTGACCGTAGGTGCCAGGCGCTCATGGTGTCCCGTGGAGGCGAGCGGGGACAGAAGAGAGCATCTCTCACCTAGAAGACAAGCAAGACTGAGCGGCAAAGGTTTGGCTGTGGGACTCGGGGGCCAGTCTATGGCTAATGGTGGAAAGACCTATGCTTGGGGTTCTATGGGAAGAATTACTGGTTGTATCTATGAGCCAAAAAGGAAGCATCTTTTGTAGACTGTTTGAGTACACTGGTCTTCCCCAAACACCCATCGTTCTGAGAAAAAATAATTACTCTTCATCTATCCTTATAGGAGGCTCCACTGCTTCCCTTTGTCTGAAGGGTAAGGGGGGAAAGTGATAGCTAAATCCAAATACTCTCACTTTCTATATATCTCATCAATGTCAAGGTTGCTCTCTTCAAAGAGTCGCAGCGATATGAAGAGATGTTTTTATTAACAGGTGTGATTTCAGAAATTTTGCCAAAGGTGTGGTAGCAGAGGTCAAACATCCTAGGGGTACGAATGAAAATGTTAAAACTAGAAAGCAAAGAATCCATGGTCTTTGGGTCGGAGGTGATACATGCCTTCAGAGATGAGTTTTGCTTCCAAATCAAGGCAACAAGTCCTCTTGTAAGAGAAGGGTGGTGAGGGTGAAGGCGGTCGTTTCTGCTCCTGCTCACACATCAGAATAAACAGGAAGACTTTTTAGAGGTACAGAGTCCTGGATTTCACAGCAGGCCTACTGGATCGGCATGTCTAGGGGTGGCAGCTAGGAATCTGCATTTTAAAACATATATATTTTTATTGATTTCAGAGAGGAAGGGAGAGGGAGAAAGAGATAGAATCATCAATGATGAGAGAATATCATTGATTGGCTGCCTCCTGCATGCCCCTAATAGGGATTGAGCCAACAACCCAGGCATGGGCCCTTGGCCAGAATCAAACCTGGGACCCTCAGTCTGCAGGCTGACGCTCTAGCCACTGAACCAAACTGGCTAGGGCAGGAATCTGTATTTTTTCAGTGCCCTCCAGGAAATTCTGATAGCAACTGGGTTGAGGAACCCTGTTTGTTTGTTTGTTTGTTTGTTTTAAAATATTTTTATTGATTTTAGAGAGGAAGGGAGAGGGAGAGAGATAGAAACATCAGTGATGAGAGAATCATGGATTGGCTGCCTCCTGCACACCCCACACTGGGGATCGAGCCCACAACCTGGACATGTGCCCTGACTGGGAATTAAACTGTGACCTCCTGGTTCATAGGTCGGCACTCATCCACTGAGCCACACTGGCCAGGCTTGAGGAGCCCCTGTTTTAAGATTGTGGTGAGAAAAGACAAACCCGGGTAAGCGAGGGTGTTTTCCAGGCTGCAGTGCGGCGTTCATGTGCGTTTAGAGCGACTCGGGAATGTCTGTGGTTCTGGCTCTGTTTGGTCTCCCTCCTCCCCCGCCCCCTCCCCCCAGCCCCAACCTCAAGTGCACTTAGTGTAGGCTTGATTCTTGATCATTATTTCCTGTTTTAAAGATTACCTGATTTGATTGATGCCATAAAAAAAAGAGAGAAATTCCTGTATAATTTAAAAATGCCCTTTGAGTCAGCTTTATGGGATGTGCAAAAGGAAGCAGGGAGGATTAGCCACATGTATGCGTTTTGAGCAACAGAAGCCAAAAGGTTGGGCTTTCTACCCCATGGTGTGGGAGGAAAGTGGAAATGACATGGGGGAAAAGGAGTTGCTTTTAGTCTGATGGAAAAATTTGTTTTGAAATGGTATAACGTTGGCTCGAAATGCGAGGAAGATTGTGGAGTGGTCTTCAGAAGGCATTTACAGGTTCCCTGTCCATTCACTTAGCAGTCAAGTAATAGCGGTAGGAATGAAAATGAAAATGATAAACATTTAAAGTGGCATCAGCCCTTTTTTCATAGGCACATGAAAGAGCGCAGATCTGCAATGGTGGCTTTGAGAAAATCATCGTCGGAAGGGAATGGAACAGGAAGCTGAGAATGGTCTGTAATGGTAAATGGCAGCTAAAGGGTCTTTCACAAATAAATATTGCCCAGGAAATGCTGTTCTAATGGGATAAAAAATCAGTGGTCAGGACCCTGGGCCGGTGCATAGTCGGGCATTCCCTGTGTCAGAGCCCAGTCAAGTCCAGAAGACTCCTGAGCAGCAGCCCCAGGCTTCTCACCAGCTCCCCTGCTCTCAGACGCAGACAGGTCCGAGGGTCCCACATACACACCAATACCACGTGCCTGGATCCCTTGCCTGCCTTCTTTCTGAGCCCATGAAAGAAACACCATTCCTTTCCCCTCGGGGATTGCTGTGTCCTTTCTCAGGCACCCTTCATCCACTGGGATTGCCCTTTCTGCATACTCCCTACCTGCTCCGATGCTACCTGTCCTCCAAAGTCCTGACTGGCCCGCATTCTCCCACGAGGCCTACTGCCCTCTCTCCCTTCCCCTGCTTCTGCCTCACCTCTACATCCATGTTCATTTGCATGGCGCATGCCTCCTGTTAGAGCGGGGCTTCTATTTGTCTCTCTTCCCCACTGGCATGTGACTTGATGCGTCCCCTTGATTTTTATGCTCCCGTCAAAACTTTGTACACAATAGCTACATGTGCTTCCTGAATAAACATTATGGCTTGATGTCCTGGATCCTATGGGAAGATGTTGGGACCAGCACCCTCCTCCCCTTCAGGCAGATGTATTCTCTCTGCTGCCTGCTGGTGTCAGTTTGGAGTCTTTGTCCTTAGGGAGACTGTCACTTGGTCTACCTTGCTCACTGGATCCCACGGGCACTCTCCTTACCTCACTAGTCATTGCCCTGCTTTTCCCTGGGTCTCGATAGATCACTGGATCCATGGTTCATGACCTTGTTCAGAAGGGCAGGAAGAGGTCACAGGGGCCACAGCCAGGTATGGAGGACAGTGGCTAGGAGCACAAGCCTGTGGATTGGGCCAGATCTTGGTTAGTGTCCAGCTGTGCTATTCGTTTGCATATTAAGCAACTCTCCCCATCCTGTTATCTCTTCAACTGCAAAATGGCCATAATAATACCTGTTTCCCAAGATGCTTGTGAGGTGTAAACAGGGGCATGTAATGGCTTAGCCCAACCTATTAGCTCCTGCTCCTATTATTATTTAATTGTGTAGATAAAGAAACCGAGACCTGGAGTTTTAGTTTCAGTGACTTATTCAAAGCCCTGAATAGCTGGTTACCGGCACAATGTCCCTTGCCCATAATCGGAAGCGTTCCCCCAGTACCACATGGCACTGTCTGGCTCCAAGATGACAGAAGGGGGTCCCTGTTGAAGATGTTTTTTGTTCACACTCTGTAGGGAGGGGCCCAAAACAAATACATCACCAGGTGTGAACTTGACCTTGCATTAAACACAGTCCGAGGGCAAAAGAGGTGGAGTAAATCATAGTATTGTGATGATGACGATAATGATGATGATGGTTTTGAGGTGCTCACAGAGTTGATCAGCAGGCCAAGTCAGGGATGCTTTAGGGAGAGGAGAGTTGAGGAAGGCCTTGGACAATGGGTGGGTTAGATAAATGGAGTGGAGAGGGGAGGTTACTGTGCACCGGACACAGTGACATAGGCAAAGAACTAGGGACACCGAGAAAGTGCTGACTCTGATGACAGAAATCAGACTAATGGTTACCTCCACGGAGGAGGCAAGTTAGCCACTGGGAAGGGACATGGGGGCATTCTTCTGAGGTGCAGGAAATGTTTAATATCTTGTTCTTGGTGGTAGTTACACAGGTGTTTGCATATGTTAAAAAAATCAAAGTATAAACTTAAATATTAGTGCACTTTATACATTTTTCTGCATATATATTATCCCTCTATTTTAAAGACATCACCAATAACACCACTGTGAAATTAATCAGTGCTAATATTTTTATTTTTCACCTTCTGGGCAAAAAAGATAAGAATAACAACTTAGGTCTCCAATAGACTACGACCTGGGCTAAGCCAGCCTCAAGGGTTAGTTCCTTATCTGTAGAAATGGGTTCATTGTAGGGACAGCTCAGAATGTCCTGGTTAGCCCCCTGGTTTGGTGCTGGTCCCAACACTACTCTGGATCTCCTACTCTAGTCTATTCCAACCTTAGCTTCATGGGAAATCAGTATGAGAGCAGGAGGAAGGGGATCCTGAGGAAACATGGCATTGGTGCTGGTGTAGAGAAAGCACCAAGTCCCAGCTCGCTGCCTCTTCCAGCTGGAGTCCTTGGGCAAGACCCATTATCCACCGGGGTCTCAGATTCTTTACCTGCCGGCTGGAGGTGGCTGTCCTTCAGGGAAGATGGTATGGTTTAATGTGACATCAGACAGATTGTAGAGCACTTCTGGGCCGAACACTTAATTGTTATGTTCCCTTAGGGAATGACATTAATAGCAAAGTTAATATAAGACTTCTTATGCTCTAGTCGTTGTCCTAAGCACTATGCATGAGCATTATTCTAAGCACCCATTTCATGCTCATGGCTACCTCAGAGTCCTATTATTATGACTGTTTTATAGATGAGAAAACTAAAATCAGAGACGTTAAGCGAACTTTCCAATGTCCCACAGCTAATAATTTGTAGAATGGGGGTGGAAATCCAGGTGGTCTGACTCCAGAATCCAAGAACTTAGCCATGACACCATGCGGCCTGTCTACACATTGGTTTTAACCAGTGTATTGGAGGAGAGAAGTGATAAGTGTAAGATTGCTTTGAGAAGATTTAGAGGACTCACATGCTAGACTCACTCTCTCAATGCATTTTGAAAGATCTGAAATGCTAAGCATATGCTATATTGTTTCTAAAATGGGATTATTTCACCAAGACTCCATTTGACCTAATGACAATGTTCCACGTTAGACACTGTGCCAGGTTCGGGGTCAGGGGGCACAGACCTGGGGACAGAATACATTTGTTTCTGCCCTCACAGGACTTATAGTCTAGTGGGGCAAACAGATATTATACAAACAGACAAATACATGTAATTGTCAGCTGTGATACATGTCAGGAAAGAACAGGATTCTTTGGAGGATCATCTTGAAGGCACCTAATTTAGAAAGTCAAGATCAAGAAAGGCTTCTCTGAGGGAGTGAAATGTAAGCAGTGGCCTAAAAGGAGATACTATTTTTTGTCAAAAATTTGCCATTTGGAGGCAGAATTTGAGGACTGAATCAGAATGTGATTTGTGGACAAAAGACAGATTCTTTCAACGTCAGGATCTGCGCAGCAACCCCGTACTGTCTGAGTCCCTTCTGCTTCCCTGGAATAAACTGATGGGTGGCATTATATTGCTTGGCATTTACATAATACTCACAGTGCTATTGCCTTAGGACCTTGTCCAAAACTCCTTTATATCTGTCAGAATTTGCATATTTTTCTTTGGAAACTTAAAAAAGAAAAAGAAGGTTTATTGTTCATGAGAAACATATTTGGCTCTAGAATAATTAATGTTTAAGAAGAAGATTAACAACCATAGAATTGCCTCATGGAAACAGGCCTCATATAGGTGCCCCTGCTTTCAGGAGGTATTCAACCAAGGTCAGACACAGAGAGAAGGTGCCCTGGTGGGTGCCTTTGGCCTGGCCATGGGACTGCATATCCTGTAGAGTCCCAGAGCCCAGAATGCTCTGTGCCTCTCCAAGCCCAACTGTGTGACATCCGGACCATGACACATGCACTCCACACCCAGCTTCCTCCAGGGAGCCCTCACCAGCTTCTCTCAACCATGTTGGCCCTTGCCTTCTTCAGTGCCTGAGGCATTTGTCTTTGTTGCTCAACCCTCTGTAGTCAGAATCACACAAGTTAGTTTTTCTTTTCCTCACAGTAAGGGTTCCTTTTCTCCCCAAGCAGACTCAAAGGCCTCCAAATCAAGAAATATGGCTTCTTGTCAAGATGGAAGGGCCTCAGTCTAGGCCAGACCAACCCCCTCATTGTGCAGATGAGAAAACTAAAATCTAGAGAGAGAAGATACCCAAAGACTGAAGGTGGCTTATCACACACCTGTGGCTGGGACCCCAGTCTTCTGATGTCTAGCTCTATACCCTGTTCTCTCTATCACACCATCTTCTACAATGCCCGATCCTGTAAATGCACAGTAGGCCTTCAGCAATTACTGAGAATAAAAGCATTTTGGGGCATTTGATGGAATGAGGAAGAGCTAAGTCTTCCTAGCTCATTGTCTGAAGAGTTTGGGAAGCCTTTGAAAGGTTTAATATGAGGAGTGAGATATTGGTTGCTATGTATGTAGGTAAAACAGAGGATGCAGAGAGACCAGTCAATAAGCAAGCATAGAGGCCACCCAGATAAGAGATAGCTGTGGTGTGGTAGTTGGAGCACACGTAGAGATTGAGGGAGAGAGTCTATGGGTTTATGATGTGATCACCTAGGTCAGTGGTCGGCAAACTGTGGCTTGCGAGCCACATGCGACTCTTTGGCCCCTTGAGTTTTTAGCAAAGGCCAGCTTAGGAGTACCCTAATTAAGTTAATAACAATGTACCTACCTATATAGTTTAAGTTTAAAAAATTTGGCTCTCAAAAGAAATTTCAATCTTTGTACTGTTGATATTTGGCTCTATTGACTAATGAGTTTGCCGACCACTGACCTAGGTGCTTGATGGTGCAACTTAACAAAACAGCGGACGGGGGTGGGGGAGGGAGCTAAATTAGATGGAGGAGATATCCAAAAGAACAGGGAGGTGGGCAGGTCTGGCACAGAAGAGAAGTTTGAGTGGAAGTTGAAACCATGGGAGAAGATTAGATTTCCATGAGAGGGGATATAGAAGAAGGTTAGCACAGAACTCCAAGAAACTCCAATATTTAATGGCCAGACCACCCCCCGCCCCCACAAAAAAAAGCCTTCAATGAAGTTTCCGATGGAACAAAGAGAGAGGATGCTAATAAAAATATAGTGGTCAACTGTGTCAAATCCTGCTGTTAAGTCAAGTAAGTTAAGATTTTAAAGTCTGTCTGTATTTGGCACCCTGGAGGTCATTTACAACTTTATAAAAGCTTTGGTGAAAGGGGCTGGGGAAGATATATTAGAATGTGTTGCGGGGTAATAACATGTATTAAAAGATTCATTTGCCATGTGTGTTCTTCGTGATATTATGTCATCTAGTTAAATCTGATGCTAGGCGACCCTAGCATTCCTAAAAAACCTGAATCAATGATGAAATCACCTAAATTCTACTGTCCATCAGGACTTTACAAATGGCAAAGAATTGTCTATATGGCGATTTCAATATTCTTGTTGAATCAAGCTTGCACTTTATCCTTACAAAATCTTTGGCTTTCTTAAATATACCTGGGCATGTTAAGGCACAGTTTTAAAATTTATAACTCACAGTGCTTGTCAGGCCTTCTCCCCCACAAATTCTGGAGGTCTGTGAGTGATATATTTTGATGGGGCCCTATTGAATAGGATAGGAATTCTGTTGGGGGAAAGTATTGAGAATAGGAGAAAGGAAGTAGATTCCATATGTTTTAAATAACTCTTATCCACAGCATGGATCCCATTCAAATTCTTGAATCTATTATAATTTGTATTACCTCATTAAATAAACACTTTTATTTCGAGCAGCTGCACCATATTCAAAAGCATCACACTAAAAATTGGGGATGGAGAAAGTGGAAACATTATGAGTTTTTTATATTGTGTTTAATTGTAAATGATCTCACATGTTTAGTTTATATGCTGAGAATTAGTGATGTGGAATTGAAATAGGCTAAGTGGCTACTGGCTATTAAATCGCATGCATAATGGGAAATATTCAAGTCTATATTGTGCATTTGTACAGCACTTAGCTTACAAAATGCTTTCACGTACATTATTTGATTCTCCCAACAACAGTGTCAAATTAGCAGGGCTGATGTTATCATCTTCAGTTTACAAATCAAAGATGTGAGGCTCAGAGAATTGAATTAAAAAACCTAGTTAAAGTCAGAATTCAAGCTCCCTGTCACCAAGCCCAGTACTATTTTGATAAAGTCACATGACCTCTCAGGGTCTTCTGAATAAGTATAACTCAAAGTCTCTAGATCTGACTCAATCAACCATCCTGAGTTTCTGGGTCCATAACATTCCCAGATCATGTGGTGAGGAACTTGCTTTCTTCCTTAGGGACAAAAATATGTTCCCTCCTTATGGTCTCATTTTCAATGGGTTCAGAGAGAGAGGGGAGGGAGGCAGAGACCCTTGAGAAAGAAATGCCTTCCTCCTCTTCGACTTTGGATCTCCATTCTGGTGGGCAGAGATGTTTAGATTAAATGCCTTTTAGGCTCTTTCCCAAACTGTCAAATTGCTTTCTTCCTTGAATTACTTATTTCTTCAACTTTAACCCCTACAGCAACTGTTATTCTCAGCACTTCAGCCTGCACACTCACTCAACACTACAAACGGATCAGCTCCTCACCAAGCCTCACAGAAAACCATTCCCACTCAGCTCTCATCCATCCCCAGCAGCTCTTGTTCAGCACCTCGGACAGCTCATAGCCATCCCACACACTGTCTGGCTCTTTCAGAACCACAGGCAGAGCGTGTACTTTCCTCCACACTGTAAACACCTTGGTTATATCCCATCTCTGGACAACAGACTAGCTGGCTATTATCTCTGCATTCAGAGGTAAATTATGTTCATCCAGGATTCCCCTAGCTTCCTCCCTTTAGCACCAGAGGCAAGTCAGGACTATTCAACTTTAAAGATGGCTCAGTGATATTTTTTCTGGTGCTACAGATAGCGAAGGCTCAATATCTGACGGCTGGGCAGGATTATGGATAATGTGGTCTCACTTTTATCACCACAAACAGCTCATTACACTTTCCCAGTGGCATAGCTACTTCAAATCCTCTCTCTGGGCAGCTTGCTTACATGTCCAGTGCCCTAATGCTCCAATCAGAAGCCTAACAATTAAGATTTCAGGACTATGGACAGCTCAGCAAGACATGTTATTATCCCTATCTAAAATGCTGACATCTCAGGGACTTTTGTTTTTAAAAAATATATTTTTATTGATTCAGGGAGGAAGGGAGAGGGAGAGAGAGATAGCAACATCAATGATGAGAGAGAATCATAGCACGGCCCCTACTGGGGATTGAGCCTGCAACCAGGAATATGCCCTTGACCAGAATCAAACCTGGGACCCTTCAGTTCGCAGGCTGACACTTTATCCACTGAGCCAAACCGGTTAGGGCTCAGGGACTTTTCTAAGTCTTGTCTGGTCACATCCTCCAAAACAGGGACATTTGATTTCATTATTAGTAATCCTAGTGCTAAAGCTAACTTAAGCTAACTCATTCCGTGAACTAGAGAGCCTAACCACACTCTCCTTTCACCTTGGAGAACATTTTACCAAATCAGGGTGGATTTGGGGGACTCTAAGACTTAAGTTGTTATTAAACAGAAAACACTTTTTTCTTTTATAAAAAAAATATATATTTTATTGATTTTTTTACAGAGAGGAAGGGAGAGGGATAGAGAGTTAGAAACATCGATGAGAGAGAAACATCAATCAGCTGCCTCCTGCACACCCCCTACTGGGGATGTGCCCACAACCAAGGTACGTGCCCTTTGACCGGAATCGAACCCGGGACCTCTCAGTCCGAAGGCTGACGCTCTATCCACTGAGCCAAAACCGGTTTCGGCAACACTTTTTTCTTTAGTAACATGGGATATGGTGAGTTTCTACCCACCCTGGTCTCATAGTTCAGGTACTTGTAGTATCTCTATTCTGTTTCCTCCAAACTCTATCCTGGTAGCAGATGAAAAGCTCTAGCAATGTTCCATAAATATCCGATACACACACATTCAGGATCCCTTGAGTTTATTCGTTCATTTATTCCACAAGTATTTGTGGGTCACCTAGTATGTGCCAAGCACTGTTCTCGTGTTAGGAGTCGAACAGTTAACCAGAGATAAAAATCCATAATCTTAGGGAGCAAAAATTATAGTTGAAGGAGATCGATAGTAAACTAATAAAATGCTAATGTTAGTTGGTTAAAAGAGTTATGAGAAAAAAGTGAAAAAAAGGTAAAGGGAGTGGCCAGGAGCTGTTGTTTGGGAAGGGATGGTCAGGGAGGCTTCTCTAACAAGCTGATATTTGAGTGAGCCATGTGGTTATTAATGGGAAGAGAATACCAGGCAGAGATAATAGCAAGTCCAAAAAGCTTGAGGCAAGAGTATACTTGGTGTGTCCACGAAACAGGGACCTGTGGGGACCAGGTTCCAGTGAGCAAGAGAGAGAACGATATGAGATGAGCTCATAGATGAACTTTATGGGAACATACTTCAAGGCATTTTGTACCGTTGACAGTATTACAGATGTCCCCCAATTCTTCCCCCTTGCCCCCCTCCTCCCAGTCCCTGTCCCACCCCAGGCCTTGTTTTTAAAAGATCATTCTTACTGCTTCAAAATGCATAGACTGCAAGGATTTGAGAGAATGCTAGCCATGAGATACATTCAGAACATATACTAGCAGCTCAGGCAAGATATGATGGTGAGTCGGACTATGGTAGCAATGGCTGTGATGAGAAGTAGACAGCTAGATTTCAGAGGCAGGATCATTAGAATTTCCTGAGGGGCAAAAATGTGAGATCTGAGAGAGAGAAGTAATGTCTAGCTCCACAGTTTCAAGAACTGGGGCTTGAACTACTGGAAGTTCTTGATTGATTGAAATAAAGATGACTAAGGGAAGAGCACAGTTGGGGTAAAGAAATTAATAGGCTCTATAGATCTACCAGACATCCTGGTGAGGGACAGTGAGCAGACAGTTGACTATAAGAATTTAGAATGTAGTTGAAAGGCCTAGACAGGAGATACAAATTTAAATGTGTGTTTCAAATGTGATTCCAGACTATTCATGTCATCATCATAACTTAAATCTCTTTCTCCTCTGGAAAGTATCTGCCTGGAAAGATGGCCAGAAAAGTTTACTGAGACTCAGAGTTACATAACCCAAAGGTTATGAGTCTATAGCCTCTTTGCTGCTATACCCATGGAGTCTAAGGCAATGTCTGGCATTAGGGAGGAAATGACATAGAAAGAGGCATAAAGGTGGACCCCTAAGTTTCCACCTTAGAAAAAATGGTTATTCAATTTATTGAAATAAGTAACATAGGAGGAGGAGAAGTTGGGATGGGAGAAGATAGAGTGATCATGGGAAACAATGATTTTGAGGTATTCATGAAGCATTCAATAGGACATGCACAAAGGCATTGGACTAGTGGGTCTGGAGCTCAGAAGAAAGGCCCAGATTTAGGATCACCTGCATGCAAATGATAGCTTTGGTTGTATATAAGTTGATGAGAGCATGAGAAGATGTCATCCTACAATGGATGGGGGAGCCGACACTTGCACCTACTAATCAGGCTCTGGAAACACAATAATTACCTGTTTGCCCACATCATGTCTGAGCCAAACGCTACAATAGTGGAGAAAGTCTTCTCTTGGATTCTAAGTCTCAGTGAGCTATATAAGACAAAGAGGCTCTTCTCTGAGGTCTCTTGAAACCTCACCAAATCTGAATGTATTCAGTTCAGTCCCTGCCTCACTCACTTCTCAGAGTCCTCCAAGGATGCCCCCAGTCAGTAGGTTCCAGAGCTGCTCCAGCCAGCCAGACCCATCCCAGAAATGGGAGAACATTGGGTGTGGAATCAAAAGACTCAGAGACAAGCTTGTTTAGCCCAATTAATATCTTTATAACCTAAAGTAAGCACAGACCCTAATAGTTCTTATTTCTCTCATGTGTAAGAAAATACCTTCTAGTCCAGCCAATGTGGACCAGTTGGCTGAGTGTTGTCCCGTGAACCAAGAGGTCACCAGTTTGATTCCCAGTCAGGGCACATGCCCAGGTTGTGGGCTTAGTCCCCAGTGTGGGGCCTGAAGAAGGCAGCCAATCAATGATTCTCTCTCATCACTGATATTTCTATCTCTCTTTCCCTCTCCCTTCCTCTCTTTGAAATCAATAAAAATATATTTATACACACTCAGAACCAACTAGAAAAGTTAAAGAATTTATTTGATTTCAAACAAAAATTTACAAATATGCTGCAAAATGGAGAGCATCAGCTGCCAGCACACTCTCAATTGGTAAGTGTAGCTGTGTATGCAGTGAGCTAGGCCTTCTCCTGAGCTGCCTGCCATGTCCAGAAAAACTGTCACTTCTTAAAAGCACTCCATTATAGAATAAAAAGGACAGTTAAACATGTTAGTGTCTTCCAGCCTTTCTGACAAATGCATTTCAAGGGGGAAATTTGGCCAGCATTGTTTATCCCACAGACCACCTATTTGCAGTGCACTAAAATTCTCCAAAAGGCATTGGGGGAAATGCAGGATTAGACAAATCCTCTCTGAAGGCTCTGAGCTGAAACCCCTGTGACTGATCAGGCACTGTGAGTGCTGGGAGCTGCTGTGGGAGGAATATCTGCGGGCCTGTGTCTGGCTCCAGGGAGCTGGAACCAGAGAGGGACCCCACTGCAGAGAAGAAAACACTGGCCCTGTAGCTAACCTCCTCTGCCCATCACAGAGTTTAGTATGAGGGTTGCTTAATCTTCCTCCAGAGAGTCCTGCAGGCTCTGGATGATATAGGCTCTTCAGAGGAGCAATAGAGAAAGACCCTCTCTTGCCTGACATTAAGAGGCCAAAGGGAAGCAAATAGCCCTGTTGGCTCATTTTAAGAGGGCTGAATGTCCACCAGATAGAGAGGCTGGTTTATTAGTAACAGCTACGTGGCTGGAGAGAATACACCTGCAAATACTCAGGTGGGTGGACTGTTTCAAAGCCAAGGCTGAGCTTGGATTGGCTCCTCCCCAGCTATCAATCCATGAGGTGAATCCCAAGCCCAGACTGATTCTACAATACATAGGTCCAATATGGCTGCTTCACAAGGAGCATTCCTTCCCCACTGCATGAAATGGACTCAGAAATAAGGATTCCCAATTAGCTGAACAAAGCCCAGGAAGGTAGCAGTCACTATCTGCACCTTGCCAGGTACCTTTCAGGTTGTGATAAGAGAGAAGGAGGAAAGGACGGTGTGGGATCAGGTAAGTAGGAGGTTTGGGGGCATAAAGTTAAGGGAGTTCTGTTTTCTTCATGAAGCAGGAAACATGGTCATTGTCTTACTACAAAGAGGAATAGGGAATACTCAGAAATGATGAACAGTATTTGAAATATCTGACAAGAAGAAACTGCTGCCTAGGGAAATCATATGCTTTCCAAGCTGCATAATGTTCTCCCTCACCCCTCAGCAGTCCAGATTCAGAGAAACTGGAATTAGACTCCTGTAGATTGATACAGGCTTGGTATTTAGGATAAGGACAAGGGACAAATGGTGGGCCATAAGGTCTGATCTGAATATGAAAAGAAGTCTTCGGCCATGGACAAAGAAAAAGTAGCCCTGAGTTCCCGATGGAGTTCATAGAGGGGGAAAACATTGAAAATGTCAATCAATAGAAGGCTGTAGTCAGTCTCTTCACCTTTTTTTATCCAGTCTTCCCCACCCATCTCTCCTCTGAAATCTGTCAGTCTGTTCCATGTGTCCATGCCTCTGGTTCTATTTTGTTTATCAGTTTAAAAGATTTGCCAAAGAACGTATATGCATAGTCCATGGACACAGACAACAGCCAGGTGAAGGCCAGGGCTGGGGCTGGGTGGAGGTGGACAAAGAGGGGGAAAATGGGGATCATCTGTAATAGTGTCAACAATTGAAAAAATAAGGTTGTGGTCAGAAAGTAGGATGAGACTAAAGGTAGAGTGGATAATGAACCGAAGTCTTTGATGAATGTGGGAGAGTGCCTATTGCTCAGTAGTCATAGAAATGAAGAGAGAGGCAGTATGGCTAAATCTGGTGGTGGTAGTGGTGGTTATTATTGGTGGTGGTTGGTGATGGTTGTGGTTGGTGGTAGTGGTAGGTTGTGGTTGTTGTTGGCGGTGTGTTACAAAATGATGAAGGAGCAATGACTTAGAAACTCATGGAGAACACAGACTCGCCCCTGTAGTACCTGGAGTAGGATGGAACAAACAGCCTCCCTGAGAGCAGTGCAGGGGCTGTAGGGTCCTGGGGGGAGGGGGGGCGGAGCTTAGTGAGGGTTAAGGAATAGGAGAGGGGGGTGGGGAGCTGTTTAGCAAGAAAGGTGGGAGGGATGGGAGGAAGAGGGCCAGTGGGCAGACTGTTACCTCTCTATGGTGATGTCCACTCTCATATGAGTCTAAATTCTTCCTAAAGAAGAATGAGAAGATGGAATTCCCCCTTGGGTCCCTGGAAACTACCAACTTCCGTCGATTCACTCCAGAGTCCCTGGTGGAGATTGAAAAGAGAATTGCGGCCAAGCAGGCAGAAAAAAAAGCCAAAGGTAAGCAGAGTAAGCACAAGCACAAGCAGAAGGACCAAGAGGAGAAGCCTCGGCCCCAGCTCGACTTGAAAGCCTGCAACCAGCTGCCCAAGTTCTATGGCGAACTCCCGGCAGAGCTGATCGGGGAGCCCCTGGAGGATCTGGACCCCTTCTACACTGCACACAGGGTAAGGGCTACTGGCTGGAACGGCTGTTCTCAGCTCTGGGAGAGGAAGGCTCTGTCCCCACCCAGCCCAGGGCGTCCTTTTGCATCTTGGGTGATGTGGTTGTCAGCTAGACTCGGTCAATGAAAAGGAAATGTAACTCACCTCTTCGACGTTCTCTTTGAATCTGTAGGGTATTGATGGTAGAGGCCAATGAAACCCGAATCCTCAAAAGCAGTGAGAACTATTGTGGAGTTTTCAGAGGAAGTGGCTGTTCCCTTGGATGAGTTCTGGCCTAGGATCTCTAGAGATGATGGCTCTCTTTGCAAGCGGGGAGCAGAGATCTTGTGGGGAGGGTAGAGTAAGCGAGGGGATCAGAAATGAGGAGGATTTAAACCGGTAGTCCCCAAAGTATGATCTTGGAAATCCTGGGGTTCTCTGAACTCTTTTAACCCTTTGCACTCGCTTGCTTTTTCTCGAGTCCTGCTACTGATGCTAACCGTGTCGAGTCACACTCGACATCCGAGTGCAAAAGGTTAATGAGTTCTGCAGGTCAACACTATTACATAATAATACATAGATGTCATTTGCCTTTTTTATGCATGCTTTTTTGTGAACATATAATAGTCAACATAGAGGTATTGATGGGGGATGACATCGTTAGTCTAACAGCTACTGGAATGTGTGTTTATCTATTCCTGTGTTTTAAAATGTCCTACATTTTAAATTTCTAATAGTACATATACACAAACATGTATGTATACACACACACACACACACACACACACACACACACAGTATAAGCAAAAAGGTATAAATACTACCAAAAGCTCTTTGTAGTCCTTGATAATTTTTGCAATCAAAAGTTTGAGAACCAATCATTTGAACAAGAGCAGTTCCATGACAATTACCCTGTTTGTATGGTATCTTAAGTGTTCTCCATGGCTGAAAAAAAAATGGTGTGTGAATGTTTGGGAGTTGGGAAGGTCAGGAATCAGCCATCTCCAGTATGGTTTGTAGAGAGAATAAAGGCACTGGACTGTCTTCCTCCCTCCTCTCATCTGCCAAGAGCCCTCACCCTCCTAGATGCTCAGAGGAGGGTTTAAAAGGGAAGACCTAGGAGGTAGAGGACAGAAGGATCATCACGGGACCAGAAGTGATCCACTAATTAGAAGAGAAATTAGATGCCACCAGAACCCCATCCTCCAGCCCTGGGCGTGATGCATCTTAGCTGCTCCCTGGTCAGCCGCCTGTCTACTGGGCACTTGCAGTGGGTTCATTCTGATGCACAGTCAGCCACGAGACCTGGGGTCTTGCTGGGAGGGTGGGGGTATGGCTGTTAGCCCCTGATCCTCCCTAACTCTCTGCTTCTCCATTTGGCTCTCACTGATCCATGGTTCCCAGACCCTCTTGCTCATGAGCCTGAGATGATGCCCCTCATGCTCAAAAACATGGTTGTGTGAGGATGTGTGTTTCTCACTGGCGGTGCCCCTTCTGTTTTGTTGTGTTGTAGACGTTTATGGTGCTGAACAAAGGGAGGACCATTTCCCGGTTCAGTGCCACTCGGGCCCTGTGGTTATTCAGTCCTTTCAACCCGATCAGAAGAACAGCCATCAAAGTGTCTGTCCACTCATATCCTTTGCACGGTTGATTCTTCCACATGTTAGAATCAGGCCTTGCCCACTGTGTCTAGTACCTGCTTCAGCGGTTAGCAATAGAGCCTTCCTCCAATCGAGTCCTTTTTCCAATCGTTACATTGAAAAAAACTGTTTGTGGCTTTAATGTATCCAACACCTAAAAGCAGTTCCAAGGCAGAGGAGGTCTTCATGCCACCCAGAGATGGGATTGGGTTCACCTGGACTAGAATGGACACACCTCTGGATGCACATCTTGAAAAATGTTCTCTCTATGAGGGGAGCTTTGCTGATATACCAGGCACATTCTCCCCGTATGTGGTCGGCTCTTCCCACAACATAAAGACAGGAAAGGGGCTCTAAGCCTTCTTTGGGCCAATGAGAGAGGCATGGTATACCTGGGCCCTAGCCACGCTGGGAGTGGCTGCTTCTTGGGCAAAGGAGCAACACTTCCCAGAGGGCCAAGAGAACAGACAGCAATGGGCAGAGGGCAGATTGTCTCAATGGGCCCCCACTGGTCATGTGGCACTGCCCATGTCATGAGTTACCCCCAAACTACCAGCCGGTTAAAATTGTCAATAGCCCAAGGTTCATGCCATGGGAGAACGTAATGATTAGTGATACATTGATCAGTTGTCTGTATTATATTTAGGTAGTTTCAGAAGCTGGCTTCAGGTTTCTGTTGTGGGGTTAGGGAATGGGATTTTTTGTTTGTATTTTTCCAAGACCAGTCAAACTGGTACAAATAAGAGACTTTGGCTTGGTTTCCAAGGATCTTCCCTGGTGACTGTCCAAGTTGGACGTTCCAGAGTTGATTTCAGCTCTGGCTTCCAGGAGGTTGATTTGTAAGAACAGCCTTGCTTCAGCTGCCTGGCAGGTGGTAGCCAGCCTCTTCCTAAGAGGCTCCAGGAAAAGGAGCTCTCTCCCTGCACCCTGGGGCAGCTCGCAGGACTGCCGGGCAGCTCCCAGTGAGCTGGTACCCCTGGCACAGTGGTCTCAACATGAAACTGCTGCCGCAGGAAGTGGCATTACAATTTCCCTTTCCATGCTTTATGGTTAACCAGTGGGAAGTATATTTTCTTAATTGAATCTTGGATTTCTTGATTCTACAGAGAATTTTCATGATAATAGTAGGCTCCCGTTTGCTATATACCCCCTAAGTGTCGACACTCTCATAGGTACAGAAACCCTTGAAGAAGGGATTAACTTCCCCATTTTACAGATAATAAAACTGACACTCAGAGGCATTAAGTACAGTGTTCAAGGTCACTCCACTTGTTAAAAATGTCCATCCTACATCCTGCTTGGGGCAGTATCAACAATAAGGAAGTAGGCAGCTAATGAAAATGAATTAGGGTAATTTATTCTCTCAGTATGTCATCTCTACTAGGGTTTTCCTTATTTGTAATTTTATGCACAATTACATAAAATTACAAATAAAGAAGAACAGCAAATACACAAAATTCTCTCCATGCATCCTGGTTGAAATTACATCTAAATAAGTAAGAAACAGCTAATTAGATATAAAATCACTTTAAAGAACCAAGTGAACAGTGAATATTCTTTTTTATTATTGTTGACAGTATTACAGATGTCCCCCATTTCCACCTCTTTGCCCCCCTCCACCCAGCCACGACCCTACCCCAGACCTTCCCCACACTATTGGCTGTGTCCATGGATTATGCATATTATTTTTATCTTGAGATTTTATGAATAAATAACTATGTAGAGGGTCTACTCATCACAGACTTATCAAAATCTGCATTTATATATGTAAATCTCAGGAACTTGGGTAGCTCTAGCCCCAAAGGATACTCTTTAAGGTATGGGATTCTCACTGTCCTATTATTACTATTTCATCAAAATTATAATTCTAATCAAATTCACTATGAATGTTTTTATAAGTAATATTATACATAATATATCATATTACTTTTAAAAGTTTGTGGAATTGAAGATATAATTTTACATTTATCCTTGGGTTAACATCCCTCCTCCATGTGAATACATTTCTTACTTTAATTGCAAGACAACAGGAAAATGTGGCTTAATTAGTAGAATTTCCCTTTTTAAAATAGAAGTGTTCCTAAGTAACTATGAGACAGGGCACATTAAAGACATTTACAAAAAAAAAAACCACACAAACACACACACACACACACACACACACACACACACACACACACACTCACACACAACTAAAATAGATTTAAATACTTCTGCTTAAGCTGAAATTATGAAAGATGAGCGATTCACTCTCTCTATAGGTCAAGTTCATCTTCAGGCTTTATTTTTCTTCAGGAAGGAATTGTCAAGAACCCAGCTAGTTCTGAGAAAAATGTCCAAAGGGACACATTGATTGTTGAATTTTCCCCACCAACATTTTCCCCATCTATTTACCTCTCCCACTTGCCTTCCTGTTCAGTGTCCCCTTCCACTTCTGATAACCACCTTGCCCAACCTCTCCTCTAAGAGTCTCCTCTCTGGCTGTTCAGAGTTCTCACCACAGCCTAATCCTACTTGGAACCTCCACCTCGAACCAGCATTTCACTTCCTGTGCCTGCCCCCACCATTCCTGGCCAGAAGTCCACTTCTTCAGCTCCCTTAGGAAAACAATCTGACTAAGCTAATTTCCATGGAAGCTGGTAGCCCTCCCGTTATTTCTAAGTTCCCAGGAGCATTCTCTTTGTCTTTTAGGGGAAGAGAGACATTGATGGATGAAACTTCAGGGTATATTGTAAAGTGGAGTGAAGTCTTCAGGGCAGGACATGTTGGAACAAAGGTTCCGTTTCCTTTCCTCTTGCTCAAGGTGCTCTTAGCAAACCCCCTGAGTTCACACCGTGGCATCATGGTTGACTAGCTGTGTGAGCAGGGGAAAATGACCTAAGCTTTACCAGCCTGTTTTCTTAGCTCCAAAATGTAGACAATAATACCCACCTATAGGGTAATCGTGTTAGAAAAAATGTGGACGAAGTACTCAGCCCATAGTAGGCACTCAGGAAATGTTCCTGGTTATTAAGCGACAGGACCATGAAGCCAATCTTAGCTAAGAGGTATGAATTTCATCATTCAGCATCAAGGTGATCACATGCCCTTTGCTATGTGACTCTCAGCTTTTCCTTAACCCAGCCTCGCAGGTGGTTCAGCACCTTTATCACAGTCACGATCGTCGTCAACTGTGTGTGCATGACCCGCACCGACCTTCCAGAGAAGATGGAGTGAGTGGATTTGCTGTCATTCGCTGCCTTTCCTTTTTGTCCTCTTCTTCTCTTCCTCCACGTGGCAGCTTTTCCCCCTGTTATTTATTTGGTGGGGTCTCATTTGGGTAATGTGGGATTTATCTGACTTTGTAATGGTCATATACCTTCTCTGTAGACTTTGTTTCATACGATTTTCAGCTTTAAAGAGCTATACTAGTACATTAGTGGTTCTCAACCTTGGCTGTGCATTGGAATCACCTGGGGAGATTTAAAAAATATCGATGTTGGTATCTCAGTCTCAGAGGGTTCAATTTCTGTGATCTGGACAGATGAATTTCCTGCCAGACATACACCCATCCACCTGCTAGGTGCACACATGAATGAACTTTAGGGAAGGCCTACTCTTGGAAAGAGAGTCAGGAACAAAATTGAGACAGAATGAAGAACAAATATATATTTGGAATAATGTTCATAAAATAACCCATGAATGAAGCTGGGTAAGTTATCATAGCTCATATACTTTGAAGTGACCTTAGTATTTCTGAGATTATGCTGAGTTAGCAAATGGAAACTGTAGTTTCAGAATGTGGGAACTTTCCAAAAGCATCCTACGCCAAAGCTTTCTGTAAAGCTTTCTTTTTCCAACTTGCAAGTTTTTCTTGCTGATGATAACATTAATATACACACAATAGGAAACATGTTCTCTTTCTATTAACAAGTTAAAGTGGAAAATCATGTGATCATCTTCACTGATGCTGAAAAATTATTTGATGAAGTTTGATATCTGCTTATGATTTAAAACTCTTGGAAAAGTAGGACTATATGGGAATTGTACTCTGATAAAGGGTAATCACTTTAAAGAAAGCAACAAACATACTTAATTGTGAAAGTGGCAAGCTTTCTCTTTGAGATCAGAAGAAAAATATAAGAAGCAAAGATGTCTGTTTTATCAGTTCTATTCAACTTTGTAAAGGGGAAAAATAAAAAAGCAAAAGAGACTATATTCATTACCTCAGTTTAGGGAAAGATTTATTATATAGCAAATAAGAAGCATGAACCATAGAGAAAAAAACTTGATACATTTTAAAACATTAAAATTTAGAATTTCTGTTCATCAGAAGACTACTTTTTGAGAGTAAAAAAGCAAGCCTACTGAGCAGAAAATATTTGCCAACACATATAACTAAAAAGTGTTTATATCCAGAACAATGAGCCATATGAATTCACCAGAAATACGTCTGAGCAACCCATTTTAAAATGAGCCAAAATTTAAATAGGTATTTCACAGAAGTAGAAATCCAAATGATCAATAAACATATAAAATATTCTCAACCTTCTCTTAATTAAGGACATGTGAACTAAAATCACACTGAGAGATTACTATAAGTTTGTTGGATAGGAAATTTTTTAATTGTTGACAGTGCCAAGTATTGAGAAATGTATGAAGAATAGAAACTCATATACTGCTGGTGGGAATGCACATTTGTACAACCCTTTTGGAAAGCAGTGGATATTATCAAGTAAAGGTGAAAACACACATACACTATGATCTTCTGATTATACTATTGGAACATTCACTCAGCAGAATTAAGTCCTTATGGGCACCGGGATACAGCCATAGAAAGTTTATGAACATTGCCTATAAAAGTAATAAGTTGGAAACAACCCAGTGTTCATAAAGTTTTGAATACGTTAAACATCTTCATTATGTTCTGAAAATGGGATAATGTACAGCAATGAAGATGAGTAAACTCTAGCTCCACACAAGGATGAGTCTCAGGAATATAATACTGAACAAAAAAGCCAGACACAAAAGAAGACATAAGTATGATTCCATTTAAACGAAATTTAAAAACAGAAAAGCAAAACTACTGTTCTGTTTAGAGATGAATACTTAGGAGGTAAAAATATAAACAAAAGGCACAAAACCCCACAAAAGTTAGGAGAGTAGTCACCTCTTGGGCAGAGGTGGAAGGATGTAATCGGCAAGGGGCTTGTGGGATGCTCATAATGTTCCATTTTGTGACATGAGTAGTTTGTCATGTGCTACTATGGACTGAATTATGTCCCCCCAAAATGTATATGTTAAAGCCCTAACCCCCCTCCCCCCCAGATGACTGTATTGGAGAACGGGCCTTAAGGTGGTGATTCAGGTTAAATGAGGTCATAGGGCACAGCCGTGACCTGATAGAACTGGTGCCCTTATAAGAAGAGGAATGGACACCAGAGCTTTCTATCTGCCATGTGAGGACCCAGCAAGAAACAGGCCCTTAGCCAGCCAGGAAAGGGCCTTCCCCAAAGCCTGACCCTGCTGGAACCCTGATCTTTAACTTCCAGCCTCCAGAACTGTGAGAAGGTAAATTTTTGTTGTTTCACCACTCACCCTATGGTATCTTATTACAGAGCTGACTAATACACAAGCATTCATTTTACAACTAATTTATGTTTCATGTGCATTTTTATCGTGCATGTTACATATCAAAATAAAAAGCTTAAAAACAAAGTAATTGGAAAAAAAATGACCAATGCATAAAATGCAGAATACTGAAAACTAGAAATTAGAAGATAGTAACTAGGTAGAGAGGTAGAGAAATCACTGTTAGTATTTTAGCTTATTCTCTCTCTCTCTCTCTCTCTCTCTCTCTCTCCTCCCTCTCCCTTTCTCTCTCTCCCTCTCTTTCTCCCTCCCTCCCTCTCTCATAGATATAGAGATAGGTAGATGACATATAGATAGATAAAGATATAGAGATAGAGATATATAATGTAAGTATAGATATAATGATAGAGGTAGAGATAACAATAGAGATAGAGAGGGATGGAGATAGAGTTCTAAAATGGCTGAGCTCATAGGCATGTAAAATTTCTGTTTTTCTTCTGAACTTTTAATGCAAAGCATTTTCTCTCAAAACTAAAAGTTATTTGGGGATTCTTGTTAAACACAGAAGACAGCATGCATATGTTTTACCCCAACTCTCTTAAAATGCTGGTAAAATGACAGCATGGGAACAAGAATGGTATAAATATACACGAACAAAGGAAAGCACAGAGGACACGAGATGTCAAAACAATCTCGGAAGACTGCCAGTGGGGGGAGGACGAGGGAAGGACTTAGCAGCTCAGAGCTTGTTAAACTTCAGTGCCAGCCGGGAGGGACAAAAATGAGGATGGAGGCATTTTACCCCCCAAAACCCAGAGGCCCTGAAAACGTTGACATGGTATAAATAGCAACAATTGGAAGTAGGAAGAGGAAAGAATGCGGGAACTGCTTCTAAAATAGCAAGAAGTTAAAGAGTATTCTTTAACGTTGGTAAATCAAGGCCTGGAAAATAATTATATTTAACAATACATACTAGGTATGAAAAATATATTATTAAATACAATCAGGGGATGGATAAAGCAGAGGGGAGCGGAAGAGAATTACCAAATGGAAATAAGATATTGTTTCAAGAGCTAGAATACCAAGGACAGCGCATTACATAGTTTTAATTGTAATTGTAAATTTATATTTACAAAGGCAACCACTAGAACTAAAATAAAAAGAGTACTAAATTCAGAATCATGCACCAAAAATAAAGCAAGTAAAATATACCTGATAATGAAATATTTGGAGAAAGTATTAAATACATAACATAAAGTAATATAAATAGCAAACTAAAATCAAACAAATCTGCCAGGTTAATAAATATAAATGGATTTGATGCGCCTGTTTTGTAAAATTCATATATATTTTTATAGAACAAAGCTATATCCAACTTCATGCTTAATAAAATATATACCGCTCAAGGAGATACAGAAAGGTCAAAATTAAACAAAGGGCTAAGATATAAGCAAAGGTAAACAAAAGAGAGCAGGAGGCATGTTCTTAATGCAAGAGAAGGTGGAATTTAGGCAGAAAATCATTAAACAGAACAAAATGACACAGTGTAATGCTAAATAATCCACTACATCTTTGCAACAAATAATGTGGCAACACTGTCCATCAATCAAAAATTATGAGCATATAAAGGTAAATAGACAAAAACATTGAAAGGATAGGAAAGTTTAATTAATTTTCTTCAGCCTATGATAGGTCAAATGTATAAAAAATATTCATAACATGAGTAATATAATTAAAAGCTAGATCTGATGAACACATATTAAACTATATTCCCTGAAAAGTAGAGAATATACTGCCTTTTCAAATGACCATAAAAATTGATCAAATATTAAACCACAACAAAACCTCAATAAGTTCCAAAGAGAAGAAATAATAAAGAAAACATTCTTTGACCACACTGCAGTAAAGTTAGAAAATAATAACAAAATCAGAAAAAAAGGAGAGGCCTTTCATTTGTTTTGTTTTGTTGTGTTTGTGTGTTTTTTTTAATCTCTTAAAGGACTCTTAGATAAAAGAAAGACTACAAACTAACATTATAGAATTTCTAGGGAAGAAAAACAATTCACACTTTAATCAGAACCTATAGGGTGCAGGTAAAGATGTGCTCAGGAAATATCCATGGCAATGCAGCATAGAACATCTATCAGTCAAAAATGAAAAGAATTACTTAGATGCTTAACATAAAGCTAGACAAAAGAACAAGAAACTAATGAAAGGAAAACAGAAACAAGTTAATAACTTAAGAGAAAAATTAATTTGTTAGAAAATAGAAAAATAGATTCCAAAGCTATGGTAAAAAATAGGCCCAAACCTTTATACTGAAAAATGGGAAAACAATATCAAGAGAAATTTTGAAGTACCTAAATAAACTTAAGGATATCTCATGTTAGTGATGCCCAAATTAATTTACAGATTCCATGAAATCCCAATAAAAATCCCAGCAGCAGACATTTTGTAGAAATTAGATTTTACTTACATGGATGAAGCAAAATTTATTTACCTATTGTCCTATTGACAGGCATTTATGCTGATTCTAGTCAACATAATTCTCATATTCTGCCCTCACAGTTCTTCGGGGAATATCCTTACACACATATCTTTGTACGCATAATGTGGGTAAATGTGAGCAATGAATTCCTAGAAGTGAAAATGCTTGGTCATAGGGACGCACAATTTTAATTTTTGAAATACTGCCTAATTGTTTTCCAAAGCTGCACCAATTTCCCTTCCCACTAATAATTAAACCCATTCTTTAAAAAAAATTTTTTTTAATTGATTTCAAAGAGTAAGGGAGAGGGAGAGACAGAAACATCAATGATGAGAGAGAATCATTGGTCGGCTGCCTCCTGCACGCCCCATACTGGGGATCAAGCCCACAACCCCGGGCATGTGCCCTGACCGGGAATCAAACCGTGACCTCCTGGTTCATAGGTCTGTGCTCAACCACTGAGCCATGCTGGCCGAGCTTAAATCTATTCTTTATCAGATTTTTGTATTAACTGAATTGTTGACACAGTTTCCTTTATCAACACACTTTGAAAAAATATAAATGATAAAAATCTACCTAGCTGGTCCTAGTTCTAGAAATGGATGCGACAGGTTTTGAATGATGTTCAGTATCCTCAGCTTCACAAAAATGATCGGACTCCAGATTTTTTTTTTTTTTAATGCAAACTGGTAACAGCTCGTGGTGACTCACGGTGTTGCTGGGAGCCTTAAGGAAAAGAGTAAATGTCCTTGGGTTAGACGGGGCTATGAGAGCATGTTGTGTATTTCTTAGAAATTAAACCATAGCCGGTGAGCAATCAGAAGCTGATCCTATCACCGTGTGCTTGATGCAGGCTTTTGGACACAAGTGGTTCCCATTCCTTATCTATCCTCCCAGACACTGTGCCTCCCTGAAATGTTAGCTTTGCTCTGTTGCCGGCTGATAAAGTCAGCTCCCCGCCTCTCCCCCACCCCCCCCCCCCCCAACCACCACCACTACCTGCCTGCCTATCTGTCTGCTTGTGGGAGGATTTTATATATTTATACTATACTAGAGGCCTGGCACACGAAATTAATGAGCAGGTAAGGTTCCCTAGGCTGACAAAATATAGCAATTTGGTTGCGGGGAAAAGCACGTTGGAAAGAATGTTTTCTCACCTGGAAAAGAGCAGGTGAAGTGGAGCTGAAGCAGTAGCAAATGGGGGATGGGGCCCTGGCCCTGCTCGGCATAAAGCAGTGTTTTGTGTCTTTGCAGTTTTCTGTGAGGGAGACCGCACCGTATGCATGCTTTAGCGGATGCTTTTTAAAAATCAATATGATGTTTGTGTGTTTGTCTAAGTGGCTACATGTAGACTTATTTCATTTGTGGGGTTTTTTGTGTTGTTTTTTTTTTACTGCTATGTGATATTCTATAAAGATATTCTCCTGTATTTTCTTCTAAAAGCCATAATACAGGGTGGGGCAAAAGTAGATCTACAGTTGTTCCTATGGAAAATAACACAATTATTAATAAGTAATAATACAAGGATAAACTGTGTTATAGTACTCGCAACGGTAAACCTCCTTTTGCCCCACCTTGTACTTAGGTAGATAGTGCATCCTCCTCGACTTGTGTGTGTGTGTGTGTGTGTGTGTGTGTGTGTGTGTGTGTGTGTTGTGCATGAAATAGGCTTCTAATATTTTTCCATGTGTATTATCCTTACAACTCCACTTTTAATAGGTCATCATTTCCCAAGTCATCCCTTCTACTCTCTCAGCCATGCACCGGATTTCCATGCACACTCAACCTGTTTCTCCCAGGAATTTATTTGTCGCTTCCCGAGACAACACCGCGCAGATCTAAACGCTTTATGATATGATCTGACCTGGTTGATGATGGCAACCCTTCCTGTTGTCTTCTTGAAAATTACTTGGTTCTTCCTGTTTCTTTACTTCTCCATATCAATGTAAGGGTCAGATTTGCAAGCTCTTATAATTTTATTGAAACTTTGATTGTAAGTGCATTGAATTTCTTTATTACCACAGGAAAAATTGCCACATTTATAGTATCAAGCCTTCTCTCACATCAGCATGGTGTATATTCCAATGTATCCAGGCCTTCTTTCATATTCTTCCATAGCATTTTGTCATGTCTTATGTAAAGTTTTACACATCTTATCTTACATTATCATTTTGGTATTTATTTTTATTGCGAAACTCTATTAATGTTTTTAACTTCTCTATATTGGTCTTGCATCCAACCTTTCTGAACTCTTTAACAAGTTACAGCATTTCTCTGTAGAGTCTCTTGGGTTTTCTGTTTAAACAGTGATATCATCTATAAAGGATAATGAGCTTGTTTCTCCCTTTAGGATTCTTATGCCACTCGGTCACTTTTCCTGTCTTATTGAACTGGCCAGGACCTTCAGCACAATGCTGACGCTATCATCATGAGCAGTGTTCTTTTCTCTTGTTTTTTATGCCGTATACGTCTAACGTTTCACCATTGTCATGACATGGGATTCTCATGATTACAATCCTTTATCAAGTTATGGAAATTTCTTTCCACTTCTGGTGTGTTAAGAGTTTCATAATGAATGCGTGTTGGTTTTTATCAACATTTCTGTATTCATTAAGCTTATCGTATAGTCTTTCATCTGTTTATATAGTAAGTCACCTTAATAAATTTGCTAATCAACTTTTAATGATTCTATCTTGATCATTGGTGGATTCAGCTTGCCAGTATTGCAACTGATCTATCTTGGTAACTGAGGCTGCCATAATCGTCTCTCATGAACTGTCCCTTTGGATGGCTTTCCCACCTCCCTGCCTCACTGTCTTCCTCCTGTGTCGTCCCTAGGACCTCAAATTCTTCTCATTCTGTTTTGCAGAGCAGTGCAGCTCTCTCCATCCCCTTCAAGTTCCTCAATAAGTGATCTATGGATCTCTCTTGACCACCAGAAGTCTCTCAGTAGCCTCTAAATCATTTCAAAGATTTGGAAGAAAAAGTTACACAGTCATTTATGCACAGATAATTTTTAAAATCTGAAATGTAAGCTTAATCATAATTTCTATAGAATTTCTCACTTTTTATGTTCTTAAAAGCACTGTATTCAAGGATTGACTTAGTTCATACTGGTGTCATTTATCTTAAAGAATGTATCTTAGAGAATGTATTTTATTGTCATCTGACCATTATTGTTTACATTTGTTAAACTCACATTTGTCACTTTGCTGTCGCATGGTGTTATATCCACAATTCACAACATGAATCAGCATTTCCACATTAGTTTGCAGAATTATAACGAAAGTAGAAAAATAAATCCTAGAAATGAAATAAGGTCACAAATATAAGTAGTAAGTGGGCTCTGTCACAAATGGAAAGCTGGAATCTGTATGACACGTGACAAGTGGACAATGGATGTGGATAATCTCACAAAGGCAGAGGGGAAAAAAAAGAAAATAGGAAGCATGGCAATGGAAAATGATAATCAAATTGTGTTGAATTAGTGAGCCTTTTGTCCTAGAATGCAGCTCATCAGCCCTTAACATTTTTATCAAAAAATAATATAAAGTTACCAAAACTTTCACAATATTTCCCAATAAAGCTTATCAACCTCACTTTTAAACCATTTTACTTTCTCTAGTGCAAACAAAAACTAAGGCTTTCCTGTACAGAGTTGTCAAAATTTAATGTTAAAGGTTGAAAAGACATGAAAACTATAGTCATCATTCACCCTTGTAGCAAAAACAAATGCAATTATATTCTTGCTGGTGAAACATGAAACCAGCTTCAAAATCAATAACAAGTATTGTGGTTGGAAAGAAAGCAGGAAACAATTGGTAGAGTTTCTTTATCAGAACTATTGGATTTCTCCTAATGTGACTGGCATTTAAAATCAATGACTATTATGTATGTACACAACAGACAATTCACTTTACAGTTTAATAAAACTATGAATAAATCAATGTCAGTATATATTTGCCATATACATGAGTGATTTTAAAAGAGATTTCTGGTTTAATTAACGATTAGTTTGTAAACTATGAGGTAGACTTTGAAAGTTACGTTGGACATGAATGTTCCCATGGCATTATTTACAATAAGCCAAAAGGTGAAAACAAGGCAAATGTCCATCAACAGATGAATGAATTAACAAAATGTGGTATATCCATACACAATGGATTCTTAGCCTTACAAATGAATGCCGTCCTGATACATGCTACAACATGGATGAACCTTTAAAAAAATTAAGTAAAATAAGCCAGTCCCCCAAAACAAAAATGGTATGATTCCATTTATATGAGGTCCCTGGAATAAGCAAATTTATGGAGACAGAAAGTAGAACAGAGGTTGCCAGGTAGTAGGGGAGGGAAGAATGGGGAGTTGATGTTTCATGAGTAGAGAGTTTCAATTTAGGAAGATGAAAAAGTGCTAGAGATGGATAGTGGTGATGGTTGCATCATATTGTGAATGTACTTAATGTCACTGAATTGTATACTTTAAAATGGTCAAAGTAGTCAATTTTATATTATGCATATTTTACTGCAATTGAAAAAAAAAAAAAGATACATTGACTTGGTATTGAAGAAGCTCCGGCCACAAGGGCTGCACGCCAAGGCATCACTGTGCCATTGGAAGGAATTGCTTCCAAATGCAGACCACGCCTTATTCATGGCACACGCCTCATTCACAGGGGTCCATTGCGTGCCTCCAGAAAGAAAAGGGTTTACAGTGTCTTAAAATAAGGAATAAAATCTTTTTAAAATTATCATTTAGGATTTTGAATAATATGGATCTTTGACTTCAGGACCAAAATATGAGGGTTTTTAAATGATCAGACCTCAGCGTTTCTTAAAACTGAACAGGGGTTGAGAGTCAGCAAATGGCTCCATGGCTGAGATTTTGACTCTTTCCCCAGAACCCGATGATTTTCTTCATTCAGCAGAGAAAAGCACGTAGGCTATGTCTTTTGCATATTATACATCACACCCAAAGGCTGCAATGGAACACGGAGACATATCTTACAAGCCACGTGCCAGCAGAGAGAGAGAGGGTGTGACTGTCAGCTGCTGTCTCCAGGTTGGGACCTCTGACATCTCAGCTCTCAGGGGTGCTGAGCTGGGGTGCTGGTCTGCTGGTGAAACACTGAACGTTGTCTTTAATGGGAATTCTCTCCATAATTTCTGGTCTGCATTTGATCTGAAAAGCCAGAACTATCCGTCAAAGCTTCCCACAACCTATAATTCTGAGTTAAAATTTCCTAATGTAAAAAACACAAAGAGTGGGGCTCGGGGAAAACCCAACAAAATACGGAAGCTGACAGCTCATGCAGCTGTCCAGCCAGAGATTTCTTCGTGAGTGATTTCAAACACCATTTCTCCCCTCACAGCGATGAAAAACCAGGACTGCTGTTCACGTTTTAATTTAATTTTTACTTTTATTGAAGATATACAAGTTTGTGGTTTAAAAGGTCGAGCTTCTATAAAGAGTCTAACAGAAACAAATTCCTCTCTTCTCATCTTCTCACCTCTAATTCCATATTTCCGAAGGCAAACCTCTCAACATTTTTACTTCTTCTATCTCCCTATCGCTAATAATATACTCATACTACTATTTTTTTCTTCCATTTTAGATGTTATCTATTGGCTTTCTGTTATGGGGGGGGGGGAAGAATTAGGTCCACATATACAGACTCATTCCCTCTCGCACTCATCTCCCCATTAGCTGCACCAAAGCATTTAGTGAGATAATCAAACTATATGTCCATCGTCTGGCTGCACATATGCTTACTAGTCTATAATAGTGCTGCTGAGAAAATTCTGCTCACAGCTGAGCCGTGCAGTATGTTTTGATGACATTTTCTTTTTGCATGTTTTTGCTCTCTCTGGAGTTAATAAGGATTTTATTTCTTCACTTGTTCACTAATTTATCACTAATTTGTTCCCAAACTCTTTAGAGGTTTAATTATTTATCACTAATTTGTTCCCAGAGGTTTAATTATTGTTTCAATTTATTCAGACACATCAGGTTTCCCACCAGTTTCAAATCTTCTTGGGGAAACCACTCTTGGAGTGCTCCATCTCCTGCCTCAATCTAGCCTCAAAGTTCCCTAGGCCTGATGCACACCTCTTTTTCCAGAGTTTTTTTTGTTTTGTTTTGTTTTTTTCTTTCTCCATCCTCTTTTGGATTCCATTGATCTCTCCCCTACATCCCATATCTCCCTCCTTATTGATTACTTCCTTGTTTGGGTGGAGCACACCCCCTAGTAACCTTCTCAGAAGGGTAGATAGGAAGTACATTTCCTGAGACTTTGCCTATCTGTAATTGTCTTCATCCTACCCCTAACAGTTGAGGCGGAGAAGAAATTCTGCATTGGAAATTTATTTTCCTCAAAATGCTGAAGGCTTTGTTTCACTCAAACATGGATTCGAATGAAACAAAGACTGCGCTTGAAAAGTTGGATGATATTCTGATTCTCAGTCCTTGGTGTGTGACCTGTGATTGTCACTCCTTCAAAAGAGAAAGGCTTCTCTTTGTGGACAATGCTCTGAATCTTTGATGGTATGCCTTGGTATGAGCCTTTCATTCATTTTTTTTTTCAATACTTGTGATCCTTCAGTTTTCCTGTCTGTTTCTTTCTAAACCTCCTATTATTTAGACATTGTAACTATTGGTCTGATTCTCTACTTTTGATGCTTTTTATCACCTCTTGTCCATTTCATTTTGTTCCACTTTCTGAGGGATTTACTCAATTTTATCTTCAGCCATCCCATTAATATTTTACTTTCCCTATGACATTTTTATTTTAAAAGTCTGTTTCTTCTTTGAATATTCTTGTTTATATCTTTCTGACCTTGTTTTATGTGTCCAGTTTCTTCTCATCTCTTAACTCTCTAAAATATTAATGATAAGGTATTTTTCCCTAACTTTTTTTCCTGCTCCCTGCATTGCCTCTTTTTCCCTTCCTTCCTTCCTTCCTTCCTTCCTTCCTTCCTTCCTTCCTTCCTTCCTTCCTTCCTCACTTCCTTCCTCCCTCCCTCCCTCCCTCCCTCCCTCCCTCCCTCCCTCCTTTTCTTTTCTTTTCGTTTCTTTTCTTTTTTTTCCTCTTTCCTGTTTGGTTTCTTTAATCTTTGATATTAGAAGCATCCTTAAAATTCCTGATGCTTGTTGGCTGGCTGTCCATATGAAAAGTGCAGCATCTGGGGCTATTAGCCTGACTACTGGGCTTCTAGCAGTGTGCTGCGGGGAGCAAGCAGGTGGGTGGGAGGGTTGTCTGCCTTTCAGTGTGTACATTTTTCCTTTATCACCCTGTCTCGGTGTGCAACTCTCTCCCTCGTGCTCACCTCGTGAGAGGATGAACATCCAATCCATTCCCAGTGCATGGGCGGTGTAGAGTGGGGTCGTAAAAGCTCAGCTGCTTCTTGTAAAGACTTTCAAACTGTTCCAGCCCCTGCTTGCCACCCTCGCCCCACACCCCAGGGATTTAGCATCTCTAAGTCCTAAGCAGTTCTGCAGTGGGGGTTGCTTTGCTTCTGCGAGCTCCCCACTAGCAGCTAAGGTGCCAGCTGTCTTGGGTCTGCTCTGTCAGTTTAGAACCACTGACCACATAGGTGTGCATCTGGATCCCTTTGGTCAGTGGTTCTAAACTAGTTCCCTGGGCTGGCAACATAGGCATCATCTGGGACTTGTTCAGAAAACACTTTTGGGGGCCTTACTCCAGATTTACTTAGTTAAGAATGCTGGGGGGCGGGGTTCGGGGGGTTGGGTGCAAGCCCAGAAATCCATGTTTGAATGAGCCCTCCAGGTGCTTGCTCGAGTTTGAGAACCACTACTGTAGGTGATGGAGGGATTCTGAACGTTTGAGAAACACCACTCCCCTCCCTTCAAATCCAACCGACAGAACAAAAGAGCAGGTTTGAGAAAATGTTTGTGGACATAGATGCGTTTTCCTCCATGAACCCAGCTGTTTCCCGCCTTATATGGCTTAGACTGGGATCCCTGAGACTGGGCATGGCGTGAGAAGAAAAGACAGTCGGAGTAGAGAAGTCTGGGGAGGAGAAATATAGCAGGGTTAGGCCCTCTTCCACCTCTTCAGCCATCCACAGGTGAGAAGAAGAGCCTCCGGCTTCCCTCAGGGCAGGGAGCCTCTGGGAACCTGGAAACTTGGGGCATCCATTGCCCCCCCCCCCCCCCCCCCCCCCCCGCCTACTATCTGAGCTGCAAATACTGCAAATCGTCTTAACCACACACATTGGACCCATTCCTCTGAGTTCCTCTGTCTGCGTCTTTTCTTCTTCCCCTTCCCCACCTCGGGGAGGATCTTGGCAGGTTTTCCTTCAGAACCACCTCAGCAGCTCTCCGTCTGAGCTCTTCCCACCCTCCCTCCAGGTATGTCTTCACTGTCATTTATACCTTCGAAGCCTTGATAAAGATAGTGGCAGGAGGATTTTGTCTCAATGAGTTCACCTACCTGCGAGATCCTTGGAACTGGCTGGATTTTAGCGTCATCACCCTGGCGTGAGTATTTCTCCACCCTGATTTGGCGCGTGCGCGCATGCGTGCGTGTGTGTGTGTGTGTGTGTGTGTGTGTGTGTGTGTGTGTGTGTATGGTGGGGGGAGGGCCATGGGTGTGCTCAGGTTCACACTCTGGGGTCTTTCCTTATCTCTATCTAGCTTCCTCATTTGAAACTGCATGGCCTGGGGGTTTGTTGCCACAGACTGTGGCTTTCGGGGTCACTTTCCAGGGTTAGTCCCATATCCTCAGGGACCTCAAATCTGAGCTGGTAACCGGCCTGTCAAAGTAGATTGACAGGCCAGTTACCTGACAAGAATGTCTTTCCCTGAGCAACCAGTGTCTGCAAAGGCTGGTTGGCCAAGCCCACATGCTTGAATACCCATCCATATGTGTAGCACAAGGGACCCCCCTAACTCCCAGCACATCTTCTCAAAGGGGCCATTCGGAAAGGTGTTATGACAATTCAATCCATGTTAGTATTGGTCTATAGGTGGAAGTGCTATTAGACTCTCTGTCTGTTCTGGGTCCTTCCTAAGCTCCCGTCACCCCCAGGCGTCCTTATCTATGCTGCATGCGTTCCCAGGGCCCTCTCCTTGCAGAGATGCTGACTGACTTCTGGTCCCATAGGTACATTAGCACAATGACAGATCTCCAGGGGATCTCAGGCCTGCGGACGTTCAGAGTTCTTAGAGCTTTAAAAACAGTCTCTGTGATTCCAGGTGAGCGGCTTTAACCAGCACATTTACTCATGGAGCACGTGCTGGTGTCCACAGCCTAGTGTCCCCCCTTGACTTTCACCAGAGCCCTATAAAGCTCCAGAGCTTGGTCCAGCCAGCATGGCTCAGTGGTTGATCATCGACCTATGAACCAGGAGGTCATGGTTCGATTCCCGATCAGGGCACATATTCAGGTTGGTGGCTCTCACCCCAGTAGGGGGAATGCAGAATGCAGCCAATCAATGATTCTCTTTTATCATTATTCTATCCCTCTCTCCCTCTCCCTTCCTTTCTGAAATCAATAAAATACCTCCTTGCACCTCTCTCTCTCTCCCCACCTCCCTCTCTCTCTCTCTCTCTCTCTCTCTTGTTAGTAGCCTTATGATTTTTAAAGCTCCATGGCATGGACTCTTGTCCCCACTTACAATAAAAAGAAACTGAGGCAAAGTGTGACCTAGAAACCTAGTGCCTCGATTTCTCGGCCAGTGCTCTGTCCATAGCATCGCACGGTCTCACCATCAATAAGTGACAAGAAGAAGGTCAAGTCCTCGTTTTATATTCTTGTTGTGGAGGTCAGGCAAGCCTCCGTCTGGTCAGATTCACATGTATCCCTTCAACCAAAGGTGTAAGCTTGGAAATAAATAGGAAGGAAGGGGAAGGCAGCTCAGGGCTCTGTGCGTGTCTCAGCCATTTCCATAGATCTGGAAGCTTGAGCCTCAGCCCTGTCTTTAGACATGCTGAGACAGTGGTCGGCAAACTCATTAGTCAACAGAGCCAAATATCAACAGTACAACGATTGAAATTTCTTTTGAGAGCCAAATTTTTTAAACTTAAACTATAGAGGTAGGTACATTGTTATTAACTTAATTAGGGTACTCCTAAGCTGGCCTTTGCTAAAAACTCAAGGGGCCAAAGAGCCGCATGTGGCTCGTGAGCCGCAGTTTGCCGACCACTGTGCTGAGAAAAGAATCCGATAACCCTGATCACAGAGAACTCAGAAATGAAAGTAGTTCACCAGAGCTCATCTTATTGGGCCCCCAAGATGTCTGTTGTCACCAGGAGCCCAAAGGAGACTTCCTGGTCTTTCCCGATGTCCTCACACCCCACCCCACCCCCATCCCAAGGCTTTGGTTAGGTGCTGCTACTATGGGTGCCCCTGCTGGCTAATGCTAAGGAATTCCCCTCGATTGTCACACAACACCACATACCAGCTCCCAGCCCAGGGACAGGCACAGGTGTAGGTAGTGCTCCATTAGTTATTTGTTGACCAAAATGACAAGGTTTGGTCCCAGACTGCTTCCCTGGTCAGAGGTCATTCTGCTACCCTTGAAACTGCTCTGCCAAAGAAGGTGGTTTCGTTTGCAGAGCTGCAAACCATCTGTCCTTAAACGAGCAGGGGCCTCATTTTTGCTGCCAACCGGGCTTGACTCTGACATAGCCTCTCTCAGATTCTCTCTGTTTCCAGCGGCTCTCATGGTCTTGCTCTATTGTCTCTGTATTTTTGTGTCTATGTCTCTCTTTTCTGTCTCATTTTATCTCCTTGAACCTCTCCCCGCCCCCCCCCCCCCCACTCTCTCTCTCTCACACACACACACACACACACACACACACAGCCTCAAGCTTCTCCCAGGATATCAAGGTGAGTGCAGAAATACAGATGCCAAGTGACTGGAATGAAGTTAGGTGCCTCATGATTATCATGATTAGCACAATACCTGGGATATAGCAGGAACTCAACAATTCTTTTTTTAAAAAAATAAATATCTTAGAAAAATGCTTTATTTTATTTATTTATTTATTTATTTATTTTTAATCCTCACCCGAGGATATTTTTCCATTGATTTTTAGGGAGAGTGGAAGAGAGAGGGAAAAACAGAGAGAAATACTGATATGAGAGAAACACATTGATTAGTTGCCTCCTGCATGAGCCCTGACCAGGGCCTGGGCTAGGGAGGAGTCTGTAACCAAGGCACAAGCCCATGACCGGAATCTAACCCGGGACCCTTCAGTCCACAGGCCAATGCTCTATCCACTGAGCAAAACTGGCTAGGGCTCAACAATTGTTTTTTAAATTGAATTGCTATTGTCAGGAATGTATTAGCCTTAAGATGATAAGAAATGCATTGCCTGGTATCAGTTGCCTCATCTTTACAATGAGGCAATAATCTTAACTAGGTTCGTATGAAGAACTAGGGTTGGAACTGCCATAGAGTTTGTAAAATGCCTCATACCTGTACATAGTGAGAGGGTAGGATGGCTAAGATGCAGGTGTGCCAGGCACATGTGTGTGCTGTGTGTGGTACCTTATCCATGTGGGAGTATTGCTGTCATCTTCCCATAGGGCTGAAGGTCATCGTTGGGGCCCTGATCCACTCAGTGAAGAAGCTGGCGGATGTGACCATCCTCACCGTCTTCTGTCTGGGTGTCTTTGCCCTGGTGGGCCTGCAGCTCTTCAAGGGCAACCTCAAGAACAACTGTGTCAAGAATTGCACAGCTCTCAACGATACAGCCAATTACTCCTCTTATGAAAAGCTCGAGTGGAATTTCTGCCATAATGGTGCAGGTCTGTCTGGTTGGCAAGAGGTGTGAAACCCCTGCATACCTATATAGACATGTAGTTTGATTCTTCTTTTCTGCTCAAATGCTTTCCCAGAGTTACATTTTACTTTTGGATTTCCTATTTCTGTTACCAAACATCCCTTTTACAAGGAAACGAGGTATAAATCCAGGGGCAAGTCATGCTGCCTCTGCTGGGAGAGGCTTGAAGCTGAAGTCACTGCTCAGCTTTTCTCTTCCCAAATGGGCCTTTTTCCTTCCAAGCGTCCTGCATGTCCTCTGAGAGCACATAGCCGAGGAAACTTACCTCGCTGGGGCGGAAGACTGACAGGTGCTGCCCTCACGCCCCAGGCTTGAGTTGAAGGGTTCAGAACCATCTGCAAAGCTTCCACTTCTCCCTTTCTTTTGCAGACATGTACATCAATAAGCCAGGCACTTCTGATCGCTTATTGTGCGGCAACGGAACTGATGCAGGGTGAGTGTCCAACCCGTGACATAGCTCCAATGCCCAACAATCCTTTCTCCTTCTCGTCATCAGCATTTTCTTTTTCTCTTTTTTACAAATATATTTTTTTATTGATTTCAGAGAGGAAGGGAGAGGGAGAGAGAGATAGAAACATCAGTGATGAGATAGAATCACTGATTGGCTGCCTCCTGCACGCCCCTCATGGGGGATTGAGCCTGCTACCCAGGCATGTGCACTGACCAGGAATCGAACCATGACCTCCTGGTTCATAGGTCTGCGCTCAACCATTGAGCCATGCCAGTCAGGCATCATGAGCATTTTCTGGGCAGAGACGGGGTTGCAGGTCCTAAAGAAAATGAGGAAATGAGTAAGTCATGGCTTCTGCCACCCCAGGGCTATGGGAGAGAGTGTACAAGTTAGCTTATGCTGTGTAACAAACAACCCCAAGATTTTGTGACTTAAAATACCAGCCATTTATTTAGCTCAGGATTCTACACATCAGCATGTTGTGCTGAGATCACTGTGGTGTTCTTCTGACAGTGACTGGGTTCATTCATGCATATTCAGGGGCAGATTAGCTGGAGACCAGCTGATCTAAGATGGTCTCAGCTGGAGTGGCTGGTCTCTGCTCCATGTGGTTTCTCATCCACCCAAGGTTAGCCTGGGCTTATTCTCATGGCAGAGTCAGGGTTCTGAGAGAAAGAGTGAAAGTGTAAATGGTCTCTTGAGGCTTAGAACTGGCACAATGTAACTTCTACTGCATTCTATTAACCAAAGCAAGTCAAAGGTCAGTCCAGATCCAAGAAGTAGAGAAACAGACTCTACCTTTTGATAGGAGGAGCTGCAGCATCATATAGCAAAGGAGTATGGACACAGGGAGGAGAATAACCGTGGCCATTTTTAAAAACATATTTTATTGATATTTTTACAGAGAGGAAGGGAGAGGGATAGAGAGTTAGAAACATCGATGAGAGAGAAACATCGATCAGCTGCCTCCTGCACACCCCCTACTGGGGATGTGCACACAACCAAGGTACATGCCCTTGACTGGAATCGAACCTGGGACCCTTCATCCTGCAGGTCGATGCTCTATCCACTGAGCCAAACCGGTTAGGGCAGTTGTGGCCATTTTTATAAGCAATCTACCCCAGAAGGGAACTCATATATTATTAAATATGTTTTGTATCAAATGCTCCACATTTAATTATCACATGGGTTTCCTTATCCTCACATAACAGAGAAAGAAGCACGTGCATCAGACTTTGTCGTTTCAAACCTTACGGAGGCCAGACACATAACAACGAAAGAGAGGAGCGGGCTGGGTGGGACCCGTGGCAATGAGAGTTCATGCTCCATCTAAAGAGGCAGCCACTGCTCAGTGCAGCCTTGGGTTGCCATGAGGGTCCACTACTTCCAACTCTTCCAACTGCTAAAAGAGAAATAGGACATCACGATTTTTATGTGAAATTTCCCAACTATTAGCATTGGCTGCCAATTCCATTAAATGTCTATATATTATGGACCCAAACAAATATTTCTGCAAGCCAAACTCAGCCTGCAAGCGGCCAGTTTGTGAGCTCTGGATGCTACACTGTGGAGACCCAGTGCTGCGCTAGAGGTTCCGAGGACCGTGGCAGCACAGGGAGGTGATGGTACGAGGCAGGAGCGGAGGTCAGGGAAGGTCTCCTGAAGGTGGTAGTTGAGGCGAGAGTTGAAGAGCAGGCTGGGTGAATAAGAGTTTGAATGGAGGCCATTCCAGGTGGCAGGACAGAATGTGAGACCAAGAAAAGAGGTAGGGGCCCCCCAGGTTTGCCTGCTTCTTTGACCACTAAAGCAGATGTGAGCAGAAAGAGCTCAGGAAAACAGATCAGAAGGGCTCACCTCTCCCACCTCCACGGCTGGGGGGGCCTGGAAGATCAAAGCCCACACGACCCTGCTCCCTGAGTAGCTGACAGCCCCATGTTGCCCACGTGGAGCTAGTGCTACCTATATGGAGCTCTGCCTTAGTCAGCTCACTAGGAAAACAATCTCAGATAGAGCTGAGGGGTGTGTGCAAACAGGAGAACTTGATCAACAAAGGCTTCTTAGCCTCTTTCTTTACAAAGCACTTGGCATTTGCTTCTTTGGCTCAGGGAGAGAATTATTCCGATGTCAGCTTTCATTTGCCTTTGACTTAAATTTAAAATAGGGCCCCATCAATGTCTCTTTCCTGTCTGATAATGGCATTTCTCATGGCAATGGCTCCAGAGTAGCCCAGGCACTGGAGTCCATCCATGGGTAGCCCCTCAAGCTCCAATAGAAGCCAGACCTCCTGTTGGGCAGGTCCTGGGCAGGTAGTGAAGGAGTGGATAGAGCTGGGATGGCAAGTAGAGGGCAGCTCAGGACAATGGGCAGAGTAAGCTCTGAAGGACATGTCGTGACCAGCAACCCTGGGTCCTATGCTGGCCTTCAGAGAAGCAGAGCCCTGAGCAGAGGCCCTATGTGACCAGTGGCTCTGTGGCAAAAAAGCCTGGGGTGTTAAGGCGGAAAATACATACTAGGGAATACTTGATGATTTTCAGCCTTCTTTCACATACATCTTTCTGGTAGCATCAGGTTAAAAGCAGCAGGAATTTTAATTTGCATTTTATATATCATCATTACTATGCTGAAGGCATCATGCAAGAGGCTTTGTACCATGATCTCGTGTCATTCTCAGAGCAGTTAGCTGTTGATGCATAGCAGCTACAATGGGGTTCTACAGAAGTCATAGAAATAAGACTGCCCTCAGAGTTCACTAGCAAACCTACAGGTGATGGGTTCACTAGCTCCTTGGGGGAGCAAACCAAGAGGCTGACTATAAATGTGGGTCTACAATGTCTGGGAACCAAGGGTGGAGATAGAATGGGGATTGATTATAATCAAGTTGTTGAGGCTCTAATCAGTTGTATGGATCTCGGGCTTCAGTGTTCACATGGACGTCTGAAATAAGGAGAGCCCCAGAGGCTTGTATTGGTGAGGGAATCCGAGAGTAGTAGAATCCAGAATGCAGATGTGGCATTACTGTTTCCTTGACCAGGCCATCCCACGAAGGTGAATGACAGAACCTCATATGCCCTGAGCTTAGAGATATTTCTCGATATCAACTTACCCTCTTATTAAGATAGAGAGGAGTCTAGCACTCCCATCCCAATGCTCACCAAGAAATCATCTTCAATTTGACCTTCCTTCATAAGTCAGTCTTCATAAGCTACTTGACAGTTATAGTTCTCCTTTCAAATAAATACATTAACATCTGTGTGGTTTTAGGGACTGACTTCTCTCTGAACCTCAACTTGCACATTTGTAAAAAGAATACGGAGACAATTATAGCATTTTAAAGCATGTAGGAGAGAGAGAGAGAGAGAGAAGGTGCTCAGTAGGTGAAAAATGTTTTCATTGTTATATATAATTGGTCGGTGAACTTGGCTAATGTGAATCCTCCTTTAATGGACAATTCTGCAGGTAATGCCAATAGGCTCAGGTGTTGAGTCTGTGCTATTCAGCTTCAACATGGCTACATATTTCCTGGAGGAACCTGACAATGTCAGGGGGGCCATCTACTCTGGGCACATGTCTCTCTTTTTTCTCTTGAATCTGCAGACCCTGAGGGCTTCTGGGAAATTCTATATGGTCTTTTTTGTGCAAGTTCACACCCCTGGTGTGAACTTGCAAAGAGCTTGTCACCTTCTAGGGTCATTCCTGAGCAGCCTGCTGACCTTCTCTGGACCACTCCCTTCTGCATGAAACTCTGAAGTGAGAATATTGTCACCCCCATTTAATGGGCAAGAGAAACTGAGACCTAAAGAGACTAAGTGTGCAAGGTCATCTGGCTCATAAGAGGAGGTTCAGGCCTTGAATTCCAATCTTCCCACAGCGCCAGGCTGCCTTGCCCCCAATAAACAGGGTGCTGTGCAATTGATGACCTTCTCTGCTCTCACTGCAGCCACTGCCCTAAAGGTTATTTCTGCATGAAAACATCTGACAACCCAGATTTTAACTACACCAGCTTTGATTCCTTCGCTTGGGCTTTCCTCTCACTGTTCCGCCTCATGACACAGGATTCCTGGGAACGCCTCTACCAGCAGGTATTGATCTGCATGTCCCCACACAGACTTGGTTGAAGGCGGAGGGGGTCAGCTTCAACATGGCTACATATTTCCTGGAGGAACCTGACAATGTCAGGGGGGCCATCTACTCTGGGCACATGTCTCTCTTTTTTCTCTTGAATCTGCAGACCCTGAGGGCTTCTGGGAAATTCTATATGGTCTTTTTTGTGCTTGTCATCTTCCTGGTATCTTTCTACCTGGTCAACTTGATTTTGGCTGTCGTCACCATGGCATACGAGGAGCAGAACAAAGCAACCATGGATGAAATTGAAGCCAAGGAGAAGAAGTTCCAGGAGGCCCTCGAGATGCTCCGGAAGGAGCATGAGGTCTGTGAGGGGTGGAAGCTTTGTGAAGTCTGTTGCAGCTGTACAATCTTAGGCAGAGGTTTGGACCAGTCCCTTAGATTAAGGCTCTTATTCTCAGGAATGTTAGGAAGATTCATCTTACCTCAGGGACTATCTTACATCAGGTTTTCTTAAAAAAGAAGAGGAAGAACCCAAATGAAGAAGTTAGGTAAGTGATTTATTGAGGTTGCCCTCAGAAGAAGGAGAGTGAAGGAAGCAGGATAGGCTAGGGCTGTGGTCAGCAGACTGCAGCTCATGAGCCACATGCAGCTCTTCGGCCCCTTGAGTGTGGCTCTTCCACAAAATGCCACGGCCTGGGCGAGTCTATTTTGAAGAAGTGGCATTAGAAGAAGTTTAAGTTTAAAAAATTCGGCTCTCAAAAGAAATTTCAATCGTTGTACTGTTGATATTTGGCTCTGTTGACTAACGACTTTGCCGACCACTGGTCTAGGGGAAAAAATAAATGAGAAAGTAGCCTCAGCTAGAGACTGCATTTGGCATGATCCCATGGGAACTCTGGGGCATGCTTGTATCACAGTTAGTCCTACTAACTTGAAGCAAGAGGGCTGGACTTTTGTACCCTCACACCTGCCCCAGCCAGATGTACAGTCAAAGGAAACTTTCTGCAGAATGCTGCAGCTGTGAGCCATTAGCAGCGAGCACTCCACACTCAGCTGAAGATGAGTGTCCTGACCAGGTAAAGGGATCTGGACAGGTCATCAAAAGGGTCTCCTCCACAGTGTGAATGAGTAAGGTGACCCAGAGGTCGCTCTTCCTGCCATGTCTCAATCCCACCACCACCCGAGTCCTCATCCTGACTTCCTCTGTTTCAGATGCATTCACCTCTGTGACACCCTATATCTGGGGGACACATGTATGCTAAGCTCAACCAGATACTGTTGGCTGCAGCTGCTGTTCTCTCTCCTCAGGTGCTGGCAGCAATGGGGATTGACACCGCCTCTCTCCACTCCCACAGTGGATCCCCTTTAGCCTCCAAAAGAGCCAATGAAAAAAGGCACAGAATGAAGCCAAAGGTGTCAGATGGCTCCACAGATGACAATAAATCACCACAATCTGAGCCTTACAACCAACGCAGGATGGTAAGGGACTCAGGTTTGTGCTCTGAAGAGTACCCACCTTTGCAGCTGTTGTAAACAGTAGGTTTGTAACAGGGACATAGCTGGAGGCACACATATTGGGAGGCTGTTTTAGTAATCCAGACCCCAAAATTGTGACCCATATTAAGGCAGGGTCATTATGGATGGGAAAAGAAGGTGGATTATAAAGACTTTGATGGGTAGAGATGGAATCAACAAGACTGGGACTGTGTAATGTGGAAAAAGTAGAGGAGTTCAAAATGACTCCCAGGTTTCAAGCTTGGGCAATTAGGTGGGTGGTGATTCTAAGTCAGGAGCACTGGAGGAAGGAGCTAAGTGTGTTGGAAAGTGGTGAGCCCATATTGGACATGATATCTTTGAGGTGTCTGTGGACCTGTGATCATCCTGAGTCAGCTTCCTTCTGACACACTCGCCATCCATAATTCTGTAACCTGGAGGGAGGTTCTTGTCCGTGGTGCTGAAATCATTTGCAAGCTTCTTTTCTGACCTCATGCCTCAGCCCCTACAGCTCAAATGCCTACCTATTGTTGGCACAGAAGATCCCAGCACCCATCTCTGTGATAGTGTCCAGTCTAGGAATAACTTGAGTACCTCACTGCAGATCCTGTAGCAATTCTGCCCCACAGCAAGCCTCTACCTCCCACTCTAAGATTCACAGTACTCACCCCAAGTTTCCTCCCACCACCTTCTTGTCCCTTCAAAGTCCTGTGTAGCCCACATATGCCCTTTCCACAGGCCTGACAGATAATAACCCCTTTGTGGTACAATAGTACCCACTCTAGTACTATTGTATGGGAAAGGGGATAAAAATGGCTATTTGGGGGCCTTCTGACTCTTACTTCCTTCTCAGTCTCTTTTCCTGTGCTCATCTGAAGGATATTTTACTTTTTGGAATATCGTCTGTACAACCCTCAAACTCGTGTGTGCATATAAGCACACAGACACACTCACCTGCACACTGGCCTCAGAGACACCCACACTTTAGCATTTATCAGAGTTTGTGTCCTTCCCTTCCTTGCTCTGCCTCTTGAGGAACCCCTGGCATGCACAGGGCACAGTTCAGAAGAAGTTTCAAAGGGGGTTTGACCAGGGGTTTGACAAATCAGGATGAATTGCAGCTTCAAGGAAATGTCAATGGTACTCTGAATTGGGCTTTAATTTTCCCCATAACTCAGCACCTGGATTTCCAATAATTGTTTGGTATATGTGGTTATCTTTCCAGCTATTCTCACCTTCTAAGGGAAAAAAAAGAGGAACTATGTCTTGTTCATGCAACAATACGAGGTGGTTTGTATAAAGAGATTGCTAAAACGTGGTCCGTTTCCCAAGGACGTCCACGTGGATGGAGGTGGCACACATAAAAACAGATACATGTTAGATACTCTGTCAGGGACAAGTAAATGGTGTTTGGGAAATAGAAGAGGAAACACAACTCTTACAGGATTAGGCTGTATCAGGAAAGGTTTCACCGGAAGAGAGACTAATCAAAATGAATAGTAAATAGTGAGTAGAGGGTCCTCCAGTAACAGGAGGGTTTGGAAGGCATATTTTCCAGGCACAAAGGAGAACATGTACAAGCAAATACAGGAAGATGCCATTTGGGTAATTCTTTAATGCTACCTGATTAATTGGAGGCCATTCAAGAAGGCACTCCCTTCCTTTTTCCCCGGGTATATTGATGTGGTAAATAGACCCTCGGCAGTTTTTATATAAAGCCATTCTCTTACGATCAGAAGTGAGAGGATGGTTGGAGGTAGCTAGGAAAGACACAGTCAAGGTCTCAGGGAACCCACAGGAAACTGGTGTGTCTGCTTGGATGACGCATGTTATGATGAGTCTAATACTTAAAATCAGAAGTCATTGCTACCCTGGCCTGTTTTGGTCCGTGATTAGAGCGTTGGCCCAGGAACCAAAGGGTCTGGAGCTTGATTCCCATCAAGGGCACCTAAGTCAGTTGCAGGCTCAATTCTGGCTCCAGTTGGGGTGCGTGCAGGAGGCAACCAATTTATGTGTCTCTCTCACATTGATATTTCTCTCTCTCCACCTCCCTCCTCTCCTCCACTCTCTCTAAAATAGTCAATGGAAAAAATATACTCAGGTAAGGATTAACAAAACGAGAGAGAGAGAGAGAGAGAGAGAGAGAGAGAGAGAGAGAGAGAGAGAAAAGTCATTGCCCACAATAGGTTAATTTTGAAATATTAATTGTTGGCTAAGGAGGCACTGCCTGTCAAATATGGGACCAAAATTGTTCTTCCTCATTTCTTTATTGGTTTGCTTAGTGCCCAAGTGCAAATAATTTGGTTGTCCAATCTTTAATAAGGATTTACTGACTCTGCTACTTTGCTTCAAAAGTGAGAAGATTTGTGGATTTTTATGAGTAGCATGTTCCTTGGACATATATCCTAGGCAAAGAGTGCTCTGTTTACAATGTCAGGATTTCAATGATGGTTGCTGAAATTTCTGTGAGATAAGGGGATAAGTAAGGAGAATGCTAATGGACAAGATGACTCAATTTTATCAGTTTAGTAAATAAAAGGAATTCTTGATGTAAAAAATGTCCAAAGCTGTAAATAATTTTTAAAGATTTTTTTAAATTGATATTTACAGAGAAAATGGGAGGGGGAAAAAGAGAGAGAAACATTGATGTGAGAGTAAAACCAGCTGCCTCCTGCATGACCCCCACCAGGGATTGAGTTTGCAATCTAGCCATGTTCCCCAACAGGGAACTGAACCAGCAACCCCTCAGTACCCGGGACAATACCCAACCAACTGAGCCACGCAGGCCAGGACTGTAGAAAATTTTTATGAGTTTGTTTGAGCCAAATTAATGACAATTGCTGGAAAGCAAAAATCTCAACGGATTGAGGAAATGCTCCTGAAAATGTCACTATTAACACTTATTTTATATATCAGTATCAAAGGGGATGCTGTAAGGGGATTACATAAAATCCATGAGTGAGAGATTAGGGAGGCAGGAGAAAACAAAAACGGGAAAATCTCAGAGATTGGAGAGAGAGTAAAATGAAGAGACACACACTTCTTTTACATTGGTGGATAAAGGGTAGTTAACATTTACAGCACATAGAGATGGTATGTGGGAGGGAGAACAAGATATCAATAAGGGATTCTGTAGTCTCGTATATTGGTGGGAGATTGTGTCCTGAGGAGTCTGGAAAAGGGGAATTACCCTGACATTCCAAAGGCAAGTTATCATCGATGCAAAAAGAGGATAGATAGGCTCAGTTACGGTAAAATTGACCTTTGTCAATGAAGACACTGGCCTAGGACATGACTACCTGCCACGACTCACCTTTTGTTAGGAAGTTTTCATTTCAGACCATCCTATGCCATTACATTAGGTCTCTTGAGTTTGTAACACCTGCCATGCAGGCCACCCCTGAGCTTGTCAGGTTTAGTATGTGTCCCCTTTTTTGTCCACAGAAGTAAGGAAGGGGAAAATTTTCAGCAGTATGATCAGAGTTTGGTAGGAAGTCAGTGTTTAGATTTTAGAAATAACTTATATGACCTATGGACATAATGGATAACTTGTTATGGTCAGGTTCCCACGGTGGCCCTGGGAACTAGCTCACCCAGCATCCTAACTCTCCAGGAGCTCTGGGCCGATGAATTAGTTCCTTTTTTTCTGGCAACTGTAGGTCACACAATTCCCTCAGAGGCAGATTTTGATGGGAAATGTTTATTGATTTGGAGGAATGTCATTATTCTTCCAGGAAATTAGGCTGTAACTCTCCCTTCAATCTCCCCATTGTCGACTATTCAAAGTTTGCCTCAAGGGATCCTGGAAGCTTATTGCATTGCAAAGCTCTTGTCTTTTCCTTTGCCGCACATGTAGGCTGAATCTAATGAATTGTAGAACCTAATTTTCCGGCCATAAAGTGCACTGGGTCATTCAACAACCACTTACCAAGCATGTTCCAGAACTAGTTCACGTAGCAGAGTCTCCTCAGGTCACAACTTGCACGTGGAGACGCCTGATAGCCAAAGGCTGGCAAACAGTTGACACATCTGATTGAACCACAAGGTTGTCCTCTAACATGTCCTAGGCCATGAGGACCTATTTGCTGATCTTAAGCACCCTGTAATCTGTCATCTCTCTTGGCTTTTTCCCAGGTTGTGTCAAGAATATTTTTCCCTGTTCTCTCCCCATGTTTACCTAGAATACCCATTAGATCTGTATCCTTCATTTGCTGCTAGATGGTCATGAGAATAAGGGCAGGGAAATGAGAGTGAGCAGAGCCAAGTGCTGGGCTCCAGATTGTCCTGCAGGGCAAGCGTCCAGCCTCCTCCTTTCCTGCTCCTCTGGGGCAATGCCCAGTCTTTCCTAGGCCTCACCTCTGGGAGACGCCGGGCTAGCCATGGCAGTGTGTTCCATTTCCGGGCCCCTGTCCGAGACGGCTCATTCCCTGATGGGGTCACAGATGATGGAGTCTTTCTTGGAGACCACGACAGCCATCGGGGCTCCCTGCTGTTGGGTGGGAGTACCAACCAACCAGGCCCTCTCCCTAAGAGCCCGCTGCCTCAACCCACCAACCCTGGATCAGGGCATGGAGAGGATGGACACCCCACATTGCCCACTGGTGAGCATGGACCTGGAGTCACAGAAGGCTCGGTGAGTTGGGGAGTGTTCTTTGGGGCTGCTCTCCAGTTAGAGGCCTTGGGCCAAGATGTTCTGAGTGTCACCCATGAAAGGGTCCTTTAGACCTCATTCTGCCCAATGCCTCCCATTCACCCCCATTTTACATCCTGGGCAAGTGAGACCCAGAGAGAGAAGCTGGGTTTACCTGAGTTCAAACAGGTTTTCTGGTTTACTCTGTAAAGGGATACAGATTATTTTCCAGTTGATCCCATATTTTCTTCAGTGTTTCTCTGTCCTCACTTGCTACCACTGCTTTAGAGATAGGCCTGCTTGCTCTCTGGATAAGAAAGAGAAAACTGGAGGATTCTCCTCCTTCCTGGGGCTCTGTGCAAATTACCCTGGGCGTGGCTGATGGGACCCAGAGAAATCCTAGCAGGTGCCCTGGACAGACCTGAGCAGAAGCAAAGTAGGCAACCATGACTGAATGGTCAACACTCTCAATAGAATAATCACAGAGTGTAATGCCAAGCCAAGGGACTCCTCATTGGATTGGGAGCTGTGACAGAATGTGAGTTCTCCATCCAATTGCAGTAATGATGCTGCTAGTGTTTCTTGGTTGCCCTCGCTGGCTAGCCTTGGACACAGAGCAGTTTGCAAATGGACTTGTGAGAAGACCACTGGATGGCTCTTCTGACTTGGAGAAGTCTTATAGAGTTACCTCAGCTGCATCTCTGATGGGATGCCACCAAGAAACAGATGAAGGAACCACTCCAACGGGCAAGAGTTTAGAGGAATACTTACAGGAGTGGGCGGGGCTCTGGGAGCTAAGAAGGGACCATGAGACCCCTAGAGACCAGCACTGTGGGAAGCTGTATGTACCTAGGGTGGAGGGACAAGGGAAAGGACCAGAATCAGGATCCGGCAAGAGCTACCGCTTTGTGTGGGGGCAGCTTCATAGATCTTGCCATCTCAGGCAGAGAATTACAGCCAGGGCCCAGCCACAGCCCAGCGGGGGGAAGCCAGATGGTAGATCCAGGGCTCCTCTCCCCTTGCAGCCTCTGATCTCCTATCTGTGCCTCCCATTGGTCAAACCCAACCAGAACCAGAGGGTAAGGGTGATGCAGTGTGTACACAGGACTAGGCAGAGAAGAGAGAGTAGGTTTCTAAGGACCAACAGGAAACCCCAGCACAGAATCCTGAAGTCAAAGCCAGTCTGCAGGGCCCCCTAAGGGGTGCTTAACCTTCTAGAAAATCCCCCATTCAAGAAACCTTATTGATCCCTAGATTACTACTTTCCTAGATATTCCAACTTGGATACATTTTTGGTAAATTATTTGGCTTGTGCAGGATTAAGTCTTTAAGCCCTTTCTGTGTCACACAAACCTGGGTTTCAATCACAACTGTGTCATTTGCTAACTCAGTCACCTTTAGCAAGTCCCTTAAATTCTTCACGCCTCCGTGTCTCCCCTTGTAAAAGGCTTCTAAATAGCTAAAGGGTTCAATGGAATCAGAAAGTGCCTATATTTATATGCATGAGTCTAACAAATAACTACAGCATCTGCTAGCATCTTTGGTTGAGCCCTCATGAATGGAAACTTTCTTTATATGTATTAAGCACTTACTGTATACCTACCAGCTTCAGCCATGGTCGGTACTCAATAAATGCTTGCTGAATTTGGGTTCTGAATGGTTTGTGTGGTGCTCAATCAGCTGCTTTGGGCTTTGGACTCCCCACATCCAAGGGGGAGTTGTGACTAGAGTTTGGGGCCTGGCATAGGACCCGGACAGAACTTCTG